>NC_083228.1:11782875-12082875 GCF_032191835.1 Heteronotia binoei
TTGTAGAACGACACCTGTTCAAGCACACAATTTACTCATTGTCAGGGCCGGATGTACCTATTTTTGGAGGGGGGGCAAAGTTAAAAAATGGTGCCCCCCCACTACCCTCCCACCATGAAGATCTACCTATTTTGGGAAGGGAAAGGGGTGCTGGTGGCACCCCCTTGTTCCAGTGCCCGAGGCGGCTGCCCCCCTCTGCCCCCCCTAGATCTGGCCCTGCTCATTGTCCACAGGACAAAGTCTCTCTCTACGCATTGACTAGTAATGGCTAATTCAGCTCAGGGCAAGGGGTGGTGGAAAGGAGGAGCTTGCGTCAACAGGGGTGAGGGACTTCTTAGTGGTGGCCTCCTGTTTTGTGGAACCAGCTGTCTCAAGAGGTGCACGGCTTCAAGACCTCCCTAGGTTTCGTAGGGCATACAAGGCGGTGTTTGAGCGATTGTGAGCCATCAGGCAGCTGGTACGCGTCAGCTGTCTTCACCACCCATGCATCCTACCCTGCTTCATAGTGGAGAGATTTTAATGGGGGATAGAGTTTTAGTCAGTTTATAGCTTTAAGCTTGATTTAGTGCAGGGGTGTCAAACATGCAGCCTGGGGGCCGAATCAGGCCCCCGGAGGGCTCCTATCAGGCCCCCAAGCGACTGGCTGTTGTCTGCTTCTTTCTCCCTCTCCCTCTCCCTTGCATCCTTCAGTATAACAACTTCTTTTGCCAGGCTGTCTCAATTGTGCAGCAGAGCTACTGAGCCAAGCCTCTCTTCCTTTTATTGGCTGAGGCTCCTTCCCCTCCGTTACAAGTGCCAATGTAGCAATCACGGTTTAAGGGTTTTGTTTTGTTTTTAAAATTCTTTGGGTTTGTCTGTGTCCTTTATAAAGTTTATCTCTCCGCTGCCTGGCATTACATTTTATGACACCCATGAGCCAGCCCAACAAGGTGTCATTCTGGCCCTCATAACGAACGAGTTCAACACCCCTGATTTAGTGTATCTTTTGTTTTCATTGGGTGTATTTAGTATGCTGTTAGCCACCCCAATTGCTGAGCTGTAGCCGATGTGAAGTTGCGGCGGGAGACGCACTGCGTCCCTCTTTTTTGAAAATTGTGTAAAGAATCAATATTGGACCCAGGTCTGGTGAAGACTGGAAAGCAACAAGTACTTCATCGATTGGCTTGTCAGCACGCTACTTTGGGACTTGATAGGGTTGCCAAGTCCAATTCAAGAAATAGCTGGGGACTTTGGGGGTGGAGCCAGGAGACTTTGGGGGCGGAGCCAGGAGCAAGGGTGTGGCAAGCATAAATGAACTCCAAGGGAGTTCCAGCCATCACATTTAAAGGGACGGCACACCTTTTCAATTCCTTCCTTCCATAAGAAATAATGAAGGATAGGGGCACCTTCTTTTGGGGCTCATAGAATTGGACCCCCTGGTATTTTGGGGAGAGGCACTAGATGCTATATTGAAAATTTGGTGCCTCTACTCCAAAAAACAAGCCCCCCCCCAGAGCCCCAGATACCCATGATTTTCTATGGGAATAAATCTCCATAGGGAATAATAGAGTTTCCAGCAGACATTTCCCTCCCCTTCCCCCGCTTTCTGATGACCCTGAAGTGGGGGGAGGGTCTCCAAACCTGGGGATCCCCTGCCCTTACCTGGGGATTGGCAACCCTAGGACTTGAATATACATGTTTTGGACATTTCTATATATTTCTTAGTAAATTGGTCACTAGTTTGCATTTTTTGTTGTGTTATCCATTATAGTGACCTCTCTCAGATTGTATTCTACTGCAGATTTATGTATGCGGGCCTCATTAGGGGCTGGAGCTCACAGGAGCGGAGCACCAGAACCTCTAAATTTTATTGTGCTCTTTCTTTCTTAACCCCTCCACCCCCAAATACTTGCTTCTGGACTCCATTGTTCAAACCCCCTATGCGAATTTTGCTGATGTCTCTCATTAGGGGCTGGAGTTCACAGAAGTGGAGCTCCAGAACCTCTAAATATTATTGTGCTCTTTCTTTCTTAACCCCCCGTCCCCAAATACTTGCTTCTGGACTCCATTGTTCAAACCCCCTATGCGAATTTTGCTGATGTCTCTAAGACTGGCCAAACAAAATGGGAAAAATCACCAAAGCATACAAAACGGACAGACAGACACTGTGGCCACGTAGGAGCAAGGAATTTAAAAAAGTATGATGGGAGTAAGGTTTTAACATGACAATGATCATTCAAGAAGCATTTGAAGGGGGATGCTGAGTTGATAAAACTTAGTCCGCCTTCCGGTGACGTCAGAGGTGTGTGGCCCATGCAAATGAATTATGAAATGAGTTGTGCTAATAAGCTCTGGCACCTCTTTTTCTACAAAATGACCCCTATATGCACGTATGTATGTAATTTCTATCCCAACCTTCCTGCCCAAGCAGTCTCAGGAGAGTGGGGTTTAGGGAGGGGAGAGGTATCTCAGTGGAATATAATGCCGGAGTCCAACCTCCAAGGCAGCCATTTTCTCTAGGAAAAAAGCATGGTCTTTCTGTAATTTGGGAAGCAGTTGTAACCAATCGTCCCTCTAAGCAGGGAAGTCACGTCAGCAAAAATTCTATTTTGTGAGCTACTGACATTAAAGTTGTGAGCTACTGCCTGAAATTAAGTTTGCTCCCGAGCCATTTTACCTGGGCTAGGACAAAAGTGCGTGAGCCAGAGGCTAAAAAACTTTGAGCTAGTTCACGCTAACTCAGCTTAGAGGGAACACGGCTGGCAACCCTAATTCTAGTTCTAGGGTACAGAATAAAATAATAAATAATTGAGCGTCCGGAACTATCACTTGGTGTGGTTGCTTCCATTCGAATGAATGGCAGGGGTTCACCAATGGAGAATGTAGCCTCAGAAAAACGTCAATTTGATTTGGGTAGGAGACTAATGGAACTCCTTGTGTTACCACAGTTCTGTCTGCTCTGCTTAACGGTAAATTTTCATCCGCTGCTAATGTTCTCAGACATTGTATAATTCCCTCAGCAATTCCTGAATCAGGAAGCCGCTTCACCAAATTAATTTGCATTTTAATTAATGTCTTATTTCCCACTTCCCCCTATCTAAAAAATGGCTGCAACATTACGCCAGGTGTGCTGCCTATTGAGATGTAACAAACCTCACCTTTCCCCCTCCCTTTCACAGAACCGTGATCAAATACAACAGCGGAAATCAAAGTTCATGGGAAGAGTTGCTAGGATGTAAGAGGGCAATGGGAGAGGATTCAGCCTTTCCCTCATTCCCCTATTTCTCTCACTTCAAAATCCACTAGGAAGAAGAAGAAGAAGACCTTCAATTTACACCCCATCCTTCTCTCTGAATCAGAGTCTCAGAGCGGCTTATAATCTCCTTTACCTTCCTCCCCCACAACAGACACCCTGTGAGGTAGGTGGGGCTGAGAGAGGTCTCACAGAAGCTGACCTTTCAAGGACATCTCTGTAAGAGCTATGAATGACCCAAGGCCATTCCAGCAGCTGCAAGTGGAGGAGTGGGGAATCAAACCCGGTCCTCCCAGATAAGAGTCCACACACTTCACCATTACACCAAACTTGCAGCGGTAGAGGTGCTGATGAAAAAAGGAAAGAGGGCATCCTTTGATCACTTCATAAGGCTATGCTGGGGATTATGGGACTGGCACAGACAAAGACCATATGGGATGAAGGCTGTAATAAAGAGAGGATTTGGGTAAAAGAGAGTGAAAAAGCTGGCTGGTCCCAGCACCTGGTCACCAGGTCACCAAGAGAGCTAGTTTGGTGTAGTGGTTAAGTGTGCAGACTCTTATCTGGGAGAACCGGGTTTGGTTCCCCACTCCTCCACTTACAGCTGCTGGAATGGCCTTGGGTCAGCCATGTGTCTCGTAGGAGTTGTCCTTGAAAGGGCAGCTGCTGTGAGAGCCCTCTCAGCCCACCCACCTCACAGGGTCTCTGTGGTGGGGGGAGAAGATATAGGAGATTGTAAGCCGCTCTGAGTCTCTGATTAGGAGAGGGCAGGGTATAAATTTGTAGTTTTCTTCTTCTTCTTCTCCTCCTCCTCCTCCTCCTTCTTCTTGGGGGCAGCTTACTGCCTTGAGTGCCCTTGGAAGAATAGTCACATGTCAACTGCCCGCCTTCCCTCTCCTGGCACTCGTTTCAAAATAGCATGTCCAAGATAATGGAGGCCTATGCGGTATAGAGAACCACTCCCAGCATCAAAAGTTATAAAGTATTTATTGAAAAGGAAATTATTTCAAGCCTGCTTTTAACACAGCACAACAAGAACAACAGAACCAAAACAAACACCATGCTGGTAAAAGAACAAATCTTCTGTCCCTGTCTCTATAAATGCCCTACCAGAAGTTAAAATAGGACAAGCCGTTTTAGTATAGGACGTTACAGATTCCTATAGAGTATTCATTACCTTGAAGCTTGCTCTAGGCATGGAAGCAAACACATTGTCAATGGCTGCCTTCCCAGAGGAGAGGTCTCTGTGTGCTCAGGGACACAGGAAAGGAAAAATCCCCTGTGCAAGCACCAGTCATTTCCAACTCTGGAGTGATGTTGCTTTCACATTTTCATGGCAGACTTTTTACGGGGTGGTTTGCTATTGCCTTCCCCAGTCACCTACACTTTCCTCTCAGCAAGCTTGGGACTCATTTTACTGACCTTGGAAGGATGGAAGGCTGAGTCAACCTCAAGCCGGCTACCTGAAAACCCAGCTTCTATCGAGGATCGAACTCAGGTCATGTGCAGAGCTTAGGACTGCAGTACTGCAACTTTAGCACTCTGCACCATGGGGACACAACACCCAAAGGAAAGAGAGCTCCTTCCCATGGCAAGATGTTTTTATCTTGTTTCTCCTCCCCTTGACCCTGGTGACTTTTCTGGTGACTTCCAGGAATCTCTTTCCTGGAGACTGTCTAGCATTTCATTCTTCCAAAATCTGTTCCCTGCTTGAAGGAAGGGGGGGATCTTAATACAATGCACATTGGGGCCAAAAATCCTAACTATAAATACAAGCTGATGGGGTGTGAACTGGCAGAGACTGACCAAGAGAGAGATCTTGGGGTTGTGGTAGATAACTCACTGAAAATGTTGAGACAGTGTGCGATTGCAATAAAAAAGGCCAACACCATGCTGGGAATTATTAGGAAGGGAATTGAAAACATATCAGCCAGTATCATAATGTCCCTGTATAAATCGATGGTGCGGCCTCATTTGGAATACTGTGTACAGTTCTGGTCACCGCACCTCAGAAAAGATATTGTAGCATTGGAAAAAATGCAGAAAAGGGCAACTTTCCCTATGAAGAAAGGTTAAAACACTTGGGGCTCTTTAGCTTGGAGAAACGTCGACTGATGGGTGACATGATGGAGGTTTACAAGATGATGCATGGGATAGAGAAGGTAGAGAAAGAAGTCCTTTTCTCCCTTTCTCACAATACGAGAACTCGTGGACATTCAATGAAATTGCTGAGCAGTCGGGTTAGATTGGATAAAAGGAAGTATTTCTTCACCCAAAGGGTGGTTAACACATGGAATTCACTGCCACAGGAGGTGGTGCCAGCTGCCAGCATAGACAGCTTCAAGAGGGGATTGGATAAACCTATGGAGCACAGGTCCATCAGTGGCTATTAGCCACAGGGTATTGCTGGAACTCTCTGTCTGGGGCACGTGATGCTCTGTGTTCTTGGTGCTTGTGGGGGCAACAGTGGGGGGCTTCTAGTGTCCTGGCCCTACTGATGGACCTCCTGATGGCACCTGGGTTTTTTTGGCCACTGTGTGACACAGAGTGTTGGACTGGATGGGCCATTGGCCTGATGATCCAACATGACTTCTCTTATGTTCTTATGTTCATTATTTCTCCTGCTAAATCTATTAGCATTCGAATGAAGGTGAGCTGACTTCCTCACCGTGCCTTTTTTCTGTCTGGGGGGGGGTGAGGAACTTAAAGCACACAGTGAAGGCTTTGCTCATCTCAAACCTCCCTGGAGAAAAAACTCATTTCCTTCACCTGGACCATCCTGGGTAGAAAGGATGTCAGACTAGGTGGACCATCGGTTTGCTTCAGAGGATTGCTCATAGGTTCTTATTTGAGGTTCTCTCTCTGTCTTCCATCGAATTGTAGCCGATTTATGGTGGCCCTATAGGATTTTCAAAGCTAGTGATAAACAGAGACGGTTCGCCATTGCATGTTTGGCAGCCGTGATTGACTTGGTGGTCTCCCATCCAAGTCTGACCCTGATTAGCTTCTAGTATCTGGAGAGATTGTGCTGACATGGGCTATCCAATGTCAGGATGAGCGTCTCTTAATAGCATAATAAAACTGTACTAATTGATCGTGAGCATGCTGTCTTTCTTAAGAACCTACAAAGTGAGGCCATTCTTCGAGCAGTTAGTGTCAGGATTTTTGGTCTGACATTTGATTACGGCTGGTCAGAGGAAGGAAACTGATTTTAAATGGACCGTAGTGTTGCAAGCTGTCTATTTGGTCAAATACATACAATTAGAACATGCAAGCTGTGTGATCACATCAAACACAAGAACACAAGAACCCTGCAAGATCAGACCAGTGAGGATCCATCTAGTCTCACACAGTGATCAGCCAGTTCCTCTGGAGGGTCCAAAAAGGCATAGACAGGGACAGGGCTGGCACCAGGGTTTCTGGTGCCCTAGGCCTCCAGCTGCTCCCTGTCCCCACGGCTAGAGGGCAAGCGTGGTGGTGGCAGGCAGCATGCCCATGCGCCATGCCCACCCAGCCTTCCAAGGTCTGGGCTTCTACCAAGCACATCCACTGTGCCATCCCGGCATCCCTGCGCAGACTTCCTGGGTCAGGCTCTAAGCACCTCTGAATGCACCCACTACCATGCTGCACCACTGCCCCTGCTGAGGCTGAATGGGGTTGGCAGGTTGCTGTGTGTGCTTGAAGAAGAAGAAGAAGAATTGCAGATTTATACCCCGCCCTTCTCTCTGAATCAGAGACTCAGAACAGCTTACAATCTCCTTTATCTTCTTCCCTCACAGATACCCTGTGAGGCGGGTAGGGCTGAGAGGGCTCTCACAGCAGCTGCCCTGTCAAGGACAACCCCTGTGAGAGCTATGGCTAACTCAAGCACATTCTAGCAGCTGCAAGTGGAGGAGTGGGGAATCAAACCTGGTTCTCCCAGATAAAAGAGCTCTGGCTGACCCAAGGCCATTCCAGCAGCTGCAAGTGGAGGAGTGGGGAATTGAACCCGGTTCTCCCAGATAAGAGAGCTATGGCTGACCCAAGGCCATTCCTGCCAGGGGGATCTCAGATATCCTATACGGGATATCATAAACAGATCCCTGACGGAAGGGCTTTTTCCAGCGCCGCTTAAAGAGGCTGTGGTCCGTCCCCTCCTAAAAAAACCATCTTTAGACCCGGCCCAATTGGCACACTATAGGCCGGTCTCAAATTTGCCCTTCCTGGGCAAACGTATTGAGAGGGCAGTGGCGAGGCAGCTACAGACTTTCCTGGAGGACGCTTCCATCCTTGACCTACTTCAGTCCGGCTTTCGCCCAGGTCACGGGACAGAGACGGTGTTGGTTGCCCTGGTAGATGACCTTCAACGGCATCTGGATCGGGGTGGCTTGGCAGTGCTGATGCTGTTGGACCTATTGGCGGCGTTCGATACGGTCGACCATCGGTTACTGACTTGCCGCCTCGCCGACGCGGGGATTCAGGGGCTGGCCTTGCAGTGGCTTTCCTCCTTCCTTGAAGGTCGGGGACAAAGGGTCGCGATTGGGGGGGAACTATCCCGGAGGCACACACTTAATTGTGGAGTGCCCCAGGGAGCGGTTCTCTCCCCGATGTTATTTAACATCTATATGCGACCTCTTGCCCAGATTGCCCGAAGGTATGGGCTGGGGTGTCACCAGTATGCTGATGACACCCAGCTCTATCTACTTATGGACGGCCGACCGGTCTGCGCCCCAGAAAATCTAGACCGGGCACTACAGGCCGTGGCTGAGTGGCTCAGACTGAGTGACTGAGACTGAATCCTGCAAAGACAGAGGTCCTTTGTTTGGGCCGTCAAGGACCAGGGGGGGAAATCCCCCTGCCAGCTTTTGACGGTGCGGACAGGGTCAAGAGCCTGGGGGTGCTACTAGAGCCATCCCTAAAGATGGAGGCTCAGATAGCGACCACTGCCAAGTCCGCGTTTTTTCATCTTAGACGGGCAAGGCAGTTGGCCCCCTTCCTGGACTGCGATGACCTAGCAACAGTGATCCACGCTACGGTCACCTCGAGGTTGAATTACTGTAATGCCCTCTACATGGGGCTGCCCCTGTGCCGGACCCGGAAATTGCAGCTGGTGCAGAATGCCGCGGCCCGGCTGTTATTGGGCCTCCCAAGGTGGGGGCACATTCGGCCGGGTCTTCGGGCTTTGCACTGGCTCCCAATAACATACCGAGTCCGGTACAAGGTGCTGGTCATTACCTTTAAAGCCCTATATGGCCTGGGACCTGCCTACCTGAGGGACCGTCTCTCCCCACATGTTCCCCAGAGAGTACTGAGGTCTGGGACTCAAAACCTTCTCACCATCCCCGGGCCTAAGGAAGTCTGTCTCAAGACAACCAGAGACAGGGCCTTTTCTACAATGGCCCCTACATGGTGGAACCAGCTACCGGAAGAGGTGAGGGCCCTGCGGGATCTTACTCAGTTCCGCAGGGCCTGTAAGACAACCCTCTTCCGGTTAGCCTACGCCTGACTGGATAAATGTAGCTTATTAGACTTCTGTGAATTATACTGTATAGTTTTAATGTTAAGAATTTAAGGTTTTTAAATGCTTCGACTTTTTAAATGTAATAACTCTGTACTTTGTTTTATTGTTTTATCGTTTGCTGTGAGCCGCCCTGAGCCATTTTATGGGAAGGGCGGGGTATAAGTTATAGAATAAATAAATAAATAAAATTCCAGCAGCTGCAAGTGGAGGAGTGGGGAATCAAACCCGGTTCTCCCGGATAAGAGTCCACGCACTTAACCACTACACCAAACTGGCTCTCTTGGAGGCATTTGGAGTCTGGCTTAGAGCATCTCTGAGCTGCCACACCGATCCTGGTACCCCTTCTCCACTGCTGTCTGCTCACCCGCAGGGAGGCAGAGAGGCAGGAGGCAGAAAGACGGGCGGCAATGGCGAGCACAGTGGCAGGGGGAAGGGGCACCAGGGTGGTGGGGTGCATGCAGGGAGGGGGAAGGGACCCCTGCTGGCCACCCCTGAGGTCAGATAGTGCCCTAGGCAGCTGCCTGCCTGGCCTACTGGAACATGCTGGCCCTGGACAGGGACCTCAGTGTGGTGCAGTGCCATAGAGAGCCAGTTTGGTGTAGTGGTGAAGTGTGTGGACTCTTATCTGAAGAAGAAGATATTGGATTTATATCCCGCCCTCCACTCCGAAGAGCCTGAGAGTGGCTCACAATCTCCTTCCTCCCCCACAACAGACACCCTGTGAGGTACATGAAGATATTGGATTTATATTCTGCCCTCCACTCCGAAGAGTCCCAAAGTGGCTCACAATCTCCTTTACCTCCCCCACACACACAACAGGAACCCTGTGAGGTAGATGAAGATATTGGATTTATATCCCGCCCTCCACTCCGAAGAGTCTCAGAGCGGCTCACAATCTCCTTTACCTTCCTCCCCCACAACAGACACCCTGTGAGGTAGATGAAGGTATTGGATTTATATCCTGCCCTCCACTCCGAAGAGTCTCAGAGCGGCTCACAATCTCCTTCCCCTTCCTCCCCCACAACAGACACCTTGTGAGGTAGATGAAGATATTAGATTTATATCCTGCCTTCCACTTCGAAGAGTCTCAGAGCGGCTCACAATCTCCTTTACCTTCCCCCCCCCCCACAACAGACACCTTGTGAGGTGGGTAGGGCTGAGAGGACTCTCACAGCAGCTGCCTTTTCAAGGACAATCTCTGCCAGAGCTATGGCTGACCCAAGGTCATGCTAGCAGGTGCAAGTGGCAGAGTGGGGAATCAAACCCGGTTCTCCCAGATAAGAATCCGCACTCTTAACCACTACACCAAACTGGCTCTGGGAGAACTGGGTTTGATTCCCCACTCCTCCCCTTGCACCCGCTGGAATGGCCTTGGGTCAGCCATAGCTCACGTAGGAGTTGTCCATGAAAGGGCAGTTTCTGGGAGAGCTCTCTCAGCCCCACCCACCTCACAGGCTGTCTATTGGGAGGGGGGCAGAGATAAAGGAGATTGTGAGCCGCTCTGAGATTCAGAGTGGAGGACGGGGTATAAATCCAATATCTTCTTCTAGAGTCCACTCTCCAAGAGCAGCCATTTTCTCCAGGGGGACTGACCTCTGTAGTCTGGAGATAAGCTGCAATTCTGGGGGTCCTCGAGTCCCACCTGGAGGCTGGCATGCCTAATCCATGGGAGCCCAGTGTGACTTGACCCTCAAGGTTGTCTTCTGTCGATTCTCCCTTCTTGTTGGCCTTGGGGGGTAGGACTTCCGCTCCACAGATATTATTACTAAGAAAGTTTGCGACGTTGAGTGTTTTGCAAAATCAATAGCCGTTATGGAGAATGGAGTACTCTCTCGCTGAGGCAGTTAAACTTTGTGAGCTCGAGGCAAAATTATTAATTCTAATAAAGCCTGCAGGAATGAGTACACTTTTTTATTGGCATGGGGAAAATCTTAAAGGATTTGTCTTTTATTCTGAATGTTGTTAAAGAAACATTGCCTGTAAAAATCTATTTTTGGCTATTTGTAGAAGCCCAATTAGTGCTGTTTTAAGCGATTTACCTTCCTCACTAATTGGTACATGGATCCACTTCTCGTTTGCTTTGGAGCTGTGAGCACTTACTCCTGGTTTCTCCTACCTAGCGATGCGTACATAAAATTATATGATCCTCATAGCCTTGTGCTGAATACTGTACTGCACCAAAGGCTAGCCTCTTTAATTAATGGAGTTTGCTGCCATTAAAATAATTTGGTTTCCCCCCCCCCTCTCACTTTGCACTTCACTTTCAATATACATCATTTTAACAAGGCCTGTAATAAACCGGCCGTTCCTGAACTCAGCAGACAGGGATTTAGTGATGGCAATTGCTTTGTACAAATCTGGCCCGCTGTGGTGATCACTCACGATTTCTTGTCGTGATTTTTCTCACTAGAGTGCAAGAGCTAAAATTCCCAAGGAAATCCTAAACAATGTCAATAGATGGGCTGTGTAGGTGGTAGACCTCTGTGGGGGTGGCGCTAGCCGGCGATGGAAACGTCTGCTGCGGCCAAATCTCATCAGCTCTTGAAATCTAAGCAGGGCTACTAAGCCTCTTGGCTTCTCACTTGCTTTGAACGCCTCTCGCCTGTGGCCACCATCAGTGTCCCCTCTAAGCTGAGCGAGTGTGAGCTAGCGCACAGTTTTTTAGCCTCCGGCTCACGTATTTTTGTCTTTGCTCAGGAAAAATAGCTCCAGAGCACACTAATGGATGCAGGAGCTCACAACTTTAATGCCAGTGGCTCACAAAGCAGAATTTTTGCTCGCAAGATTCCACGGCTTAGAGGGAACATGGGTATACGCCAGTGTTCCTTCTGAGCTGAGTGAGTGTGAGCTAGCACCCAATTTTTTAGCCTCCAGCTCACACGTTTTTGTCTTAGCTCGGGAAAAATGGCCTCAGAGCAAGCTAATTTATGCAGCAGCTCACAACTTTAATGTCAGTAACTCACAAAGTAGAATTTTTGCTCACAAGACTCCATGGCTTAGAGGAAGTATTGGTATGTACAGGGCTTTTTTTGTAGTAGGAACTCCTTTGCATATTAGGCCATACCCCTCTGATGTTGCCAATCCTCCTGGAGCTTACAGCAGGCCCTGTACAAAGAGCCCTGTCAGCTCTTGGAGGATTGGCTACATCAGGGGTGTGTGGCCTAATATGCAAAGGAGTTCCTGCTACAAAAAAAGCCCTGAGTACATACATCCATAGCATTCTGTCAAGTCAAAACAGTCTTACGGTGACTCACCATAAGTCTGTTGTGACTTGACAGAATATTATGTATGTACATACCCATGGCAGCCATTTTGTGATTGGTCCCACCTCCCATAGCAGCCGGTACTCTTTCTCAAAATCCCAATGCTGCTGACAGGCTCACAAATGTTTGAAGACCTGTGCTCTGGACAATACTAAGTATCACCATTTCCTTTCCTTCCAGTCATCTCAGCTTGAAATGTGAGGAGTCCAGCTGGACTGTATATTTATTTTATTTTTTTAAAAAACCCTCTATTTATCTTGGCTAAATTAACTGTTATCCTACGGATAAGGAATTCATCAGAGATGAACTGGTCAAAATTTATTCTAATGTGGGATTTGCATAATTGAAAAGCTAAACTAAATAGCGTCGACCCACTTGAGACACAAGATCGAAAAGAATACCTTCGTTGGGCAACGAGCCATATGTTTATTGAATTTAGAAAAAAGGTTAAAGATTACAAATATTATGCAAATTATCCAAGCACTTAAGACAGCCATGTTTCCTTGGCTGTGTATGGTGGGTGTCCAAATGAAGATGTAAATCCATGCAGATGTATGCAGGATAGGGCTGAGTTACGATTGCCAAGATTAAAGGGACCCATTCCCACAGGCAAGAGAATTAAACCTTTGCTGCTGCATATTGGGGCCTCCTGTAAACACGAGACCGGCAAAGCCGCAAACAAAGAATTACCGTAATCCAACCTGAATGCAACAAAAGCCGGAATGGATGGGACAAAACCCATTCTCCAAATCCTCCGGAGTTGGAGCAAGATTTTAATCCTCGCTATTTTTCCGTGCGGCGCAACAAAGCCGTCTCTGAAAGGCCGGTCCGGCGGCTTCACTTGATAGCATTGTCAGGATGTTATTTTGGCTGGCGCACGGGACAGCGTAAGAAAAGCTGGTTCCAGTTTATACCAATGGTAGGACCAGACGCTGGAGGGGTTTACAGGGTGGCGGCTAAGCTCTTTGTTTCCCACATACGTCTGGATGCTCTGAAAGAGTGGCTGCCTTGAAGGAAGGAAGTGAAATTTATCAGTATTGAAAACAGCAGGGATTTTGCATAGAGAGAACATCAACAGCGAACGGCAGTGTCTTTGTGCTGCCAAGTGTACAGTCTGCACCATCAGTCGTGGCTGGGCCTGCTTGCCATATACTCTCACATTGTGTGTGTGTGTGAGTGTGTGCATGTGTGTGTGTGAAAGCAGAGCCAGCCTGCCAGCCCCCCACAGCAAGCAGATCTAGAAATGGATGGATTTTTCAAAATAAA
The DNA here is from genome assembly GCF_032191835.1 of Heteronotia binoei. Classification (NCBI taxonomy): domain Eukaryota; kingdom Metazoa; phylum Chordata; class Lepidosauria; order Squamata; family Gekkonidae; genus Heteronotia; species Heteronotia binoei. The sequence goes on from NC_083228.1 coordinate 11,796,137, forward strand.
CTGGAAACCAAGGAATGTGCTCAGTGTTTTTCTATCTATACGACTTCCAGTTTGGTGTAGCGGTTAAGTGCACGGGCTCTTATCTGGGAGAGCCGGGTTTGATTCCCCACTCCTCCACTTGCGGCTGCTGGGATGGTCTTGGGTCAGCCATAGCTCTCTCAGGAGTTGTCCTTGAAAGGGCAGCTTCTGAGAGCATTCTTTCAGCCCTACCCACCTCACAACGTGTTTGTTGTGGGGAAAGAAGATAAAGGAGATTGTGAGCTGCTCTGAGACATGAACATGAACATATATGAACATATGACAGGGGAGACAGCCTTTGATCTAATAATTTAATTCCGTGTCTTCAATCCTTCAGGAAGACGATGACGATGATGATGAGGAGGAGGAGGAAAGCCAGTTTGGTGTAGTGGTGAAGTGTGCGGACTCTTATCTGGGAGAACCAGGTTTGATTCCCCACTCCTCCACTTCCAGCTGCTGGAATGGCCTTAGGTCAGCCTTAGCTCTTGCAGAGGTTGTCCTTGAAAGGGCAGCTTCTGGGAGAGCTCTCTCAGCCCCACATACTTCACAGGTTGTCTGTTGTAGGGGAGGAAGGTAAAGAAGACTGTGACCGCTCTGATACTCTGAGATTCAGAGTATAGGGCAGGGCATAAATCCAATCTTCTTCTTCTTCACCACCACCACCATCATCATCATCACCATCTCGGCTCCAGTACTCGACCACACGTGCCACTTCCATAATTCTCCCTGCGTGCAAAAAAAAGAGGTGTCTCATGTGCTGTTATAATGGCAAACTCCGATGCAGCGGAGGCTTCCAGATAATAGCATTCATGTGCTGAGAACAATGTGCTTTGTAAAATACCTGAGGAAAGTAGTTTCTCATTGAAATATCTCCACAGACATGCGAAGCGTGGGAAGAAGATGTGAATATACATTAAAGGCTCCAAATTGTTCCAGCCTACAGTCCTCCAATGAATAATTTGAATTGAAAGATACATGAGAAGTTATCATCTCTCATCCGTTTCGCGTATTCCCTAAGGCATCTTTTCTGCAGCAGTATTCCCCCTTGCGGGACATCACACAGTGTGCCTTCTGTGATGGGTTTGAAAGTTTTCGCTCTGGTTCGGGGACCATAGCTCAGTGTTATATCTGTTCAGTGTGCAGAAAGTCCTGGGTTCTATCCCTGGCAACTCCTGTTAGTTAAAATGAGGTAAAGTGTGTGGTTAGAAAGCCCCTGAGATACAAGAGCACTGCTGGCAGTTAGTGTAGAAAGTTGGTGACCTTGATAGAAAAAATTGTTCTTATTCAATACCATAAGGAAGCTTCATGCTTCACACATCACCGATGGCAATGTTCCACAATGTTTTGTGTCAGCTCAGTTGCTCATAATAATAAAAAGAAAGCAGTCCATTGAGTTTTTCTTCCACGTTTCTGAGCGTTCTGCTTTGCAAATGGTATATTCACCTACCAAAACAATTGTAGAAGAAGAAGATATTGGATTTATATCCCACCCTATACTCTGAATCTCAGAGTCTCAGAGTGGTCAGAATCTTCTCTACCTTCCCGCCCACACACAACAGACACCCTGTGAGGCAGGAGGGGCTGAGAGGGCTCTCACAGCAGCTGCCCTTTCAAGGATAACTCCTGTGAGAGCTGTGGCTGACCCAAGGCCATTCCAGCAGCTGCGAGTGGAGGAGTGGGGAAATCAAACCCAGTTCTCCCAAATATAGGGTTGCCAAGTCCAATTCAAGAAATATCTGGGGACTTTGGGAGTGGAGCCAGTAAACTTTGGGGGTGGAGCCAGGAACAAGGGTGTGGCAAGCATAATTGAACTCCAAGGGAGTTCTGGCCATCACATTTAAAGGGACAGCACACCTTTTTAAATGCCTTCCTTCCATAGGAAATAATGAAAGATAGGGGTACCTTCTTTTGGGGCTCATAGAATTGGATCCCCTGGTCCAATCGTTTTGAAACTTTGGGGGTATTTTGGGGAGAGGCACTAGATACTAAACTCAAGATTTGGTGCCTCTACCTCAAAAAATAGCTCCCCTAGAGCCCCCAAAACTTCCAGATCAACCCCCCATTATACCCTATGAGAATCGATCTCCACATAGGGAATAATGAAGTGCTCAGCAGACGTTTCTCCACCCCGTTTCTGGCGACTCTGAAGTGAGGGATTGGCCTCTCTACTCACAAGTTGGGGCCAACTTCTTCCAAGTAACACAGACACACCATCCCAAGAGGAATTGGAGACTGAAGCCTCCGGAGGTGGAAAAACACATGGTCCTCTGGGGGCGGGACTTCCCCCTGATGGCCAGCTGCCTGGGGGTGGGAAGGAGCCTGGGAAAGTGGAAGAACTCCCGCTGGGACCTGGGGATTGGCAAGACTATCCAGATAAGAGCCCGCACACTTAACCACTATGCCAAACTGGCTCTCAGTTTGTATTTCAGTTTATTAAAGGTATTCTGCCTTTTATCCAAGGAGCCCAGTGCGGCATACATGGTCAGGGGTTGCCAGGTCTGTGTTGGAAACAGGCGACTTTGGGAGTAGATCCAGGAGAGTCCATGGTTTGGGATGGGAAGGGGCCTCAGTATTGTACAATGCCATGGAATCCACCCTTCAAGCAGCCATTTTCTCCGGGGTGTCAAGAATGCCTCGCTGCAGGTTCTTCCATATTGATCCATACTTCTGTAACCTGCGTATTATTTTGTGGCTGTAGTTGCTGGGCAGCTAATCAAACGTGTTATGTCTGCGAAAGAGACAAGCAACCTTTCCCAACCCTGCGCTATGTGGTACGTCTAGGCATCAAGGACAGCCACGCTCAGAGACTTCTGCTTTTGAAGTTGCTTGCTTTAGCTGGATCTGATAAAGGGGGAAGGGGGATGCTTCAATGATTGAGCAAAAGGCTGCTTTAGCGGTTGCATTCTGTAGGTGGGGTCAGACCAAGGATTTGGTGTGGAAGTATCCTAGCTTTGAAAAAGCCAGTGCTCTTTGAGGCATGCCATGGCAATCACACAGCCCCCACCCTGCTGCTGGGAGAGGTATGGGCTGCACACACACAAGAAGAACATTCAGACTACTCCTGCATGTACGGGGTGGGTGCATCATGCGCCCTGGCCATTCAGACAGCTGGGAAATGTGCCCTGCGTGTGTTTTAGAGATTTGCTACTGGGAAGTTCTCAGGAGCTATTTAATCTGGTCCCAGGCCATCCTAAGATGAGGTAAGTACAGGTGGGACTTGGGGGGGGGCAGAGGTGTGCATGTGATTGCACACATTAAATCTGGCTAGGTTGGACCAAATCTCTGGTGTGATCTCACCCTATTTATTGTACCCTGCTGAGATGATGATGATGATGATTTATTACATTTAATGAATTGCCCTATCCCGGCTAGCGCCAGGCTCAGGGCAATATACAACAGTAAAAAATACACATATATAAAATCATTAGGGTTTGTAGAATCTTTCGGGATCAAGTGCCGTGTTCTACTGGAGAAAGTTTTCCTTCCAGACGTTTCGTTCTCAGCTGCGGAGAACATCCTCAGTGGCGTTGCAGCCGGAGAACGCGCTCTGACCTTCTTGGCTGCTGTGCATCAATGCATCAATGCACAGCAGCCAAGAAGGTCTGAGCGCCTGCTCCGGCTGCAACGCCACTGAGGATGTTCTCCGCAGCTGAGAACGAAACGTCTGGAAGGAAAACTTTCTCCAGTAGAACATGGCACTTGATCCTGAAAGATTCTACAAACCCTAATGATGTTACCATCCGTGAAAACCTGAAATCTTTGATATATAAAATCAATTACATTAAAAAATTACAAACCCTGATGGCGTCTTTAAAGTGCTCTTAGTCAGTACATCACATCAGGGGTGGGGGGATCCCCCCAAGAGGTGGTAGAGAGAAAAAGGCAACCATCGCTGTCCTTCTGCAAAGGCTTAGTAGAACATCTCTGCCTTACAGGCCCTGCGAAACTTGTAAAAGATCCCGCAGGGCCCTGATGTCTTCTGGCAGAGCGTTCCACCAAATTGGGACCAGGACTGAAAGAGCCCTGGCCCTTGTTGAGCACAGCTGGACCTCTTTTGGGCCAGGGATCACTAGCAGATTTCAACTACTGGAGCGCAACACCCTTCCAGGGATACAGTGGAAGAGGCGGTCCCATTGATACATCGGTCCGAGACCGCTCAGGGCCTTAGAGATCATAACCAAAACCTTGAATCTAAGTCCCTAAGTCCCTATTCCAGGTCAGAAAAATGGCATGGGAAAGGCTTAACTCCCTCCCTCTCATACTCTGATCCTGACCTGAATCATGTAGCCAGAGGTGGAATTCTAGCAGGAGCTCTTTTGCATATTAGGCCACACAGCCCTGGTGTAGCCAGTCCTGTAAGAGCTTACAAAAAGCCTTGTAAGCTCTTGGAGGATGGGCTACATCGGTGTGTGTGTGTGTGTGTGGCCTAATATGCAAAGGAGTTCCTGCTAGAATTCCACCCCTGCATATGGCTGATTCTTAGAGAAAAAGAAACAGGAGATCAACTCCTAGAACTCCCATGTCATATCTGAATTCAGTCCTTGTTACTAATTTACCCTAGAATATTTTCAAGACAGCAGCAGGACTCTGAGGAAAAAAGGGTGAACACTTAATTAATCACCTCCCAATAAATTATTTTGTATAGATTGACTAGTGAGGTAAAACCCCCTCTCAGATTCAAGGGTTGGAAGCAGTATAATCAAGTTAAACCAAACCTTTCAGAGAACAAGTCCTGGAAATTAAGCAGTGGGTTTGAGTCCCACTGTTTAATTTCCAGTCCTTGTTCTCTGGTAGGTTTGGTTGAGCTCATTCATATCTGACCTAGAAATGACTAATTCATAACTCAGAATTACAGCCTTGCAGTGTTGAGGGTATCAATAATACAACAAAGAGAACAATTAGCAATTAGACACCGTGTTGCACCACAGAAATCTTGCCCAGAAGCAACTGAGAAGGAATTTTTTTAAAAAATGGGAGGGGGGGATTCAAGGGTAGTCATAATCTGGCAGTGTATTTCTTTAAAGGCATCTAGGTAGGCATAAAAGAGGGGAGATCAAAAAGATTCTATGTAGAAGGGAGCTGAGAGCGGCGCAAAAAATAAAAGGCGAGATGTGAGTTTAGCACTCCCTAGAATTTGTTAAGACTCTTAATATCTGGTCACAGAAAACAAGAGTCAGCAATAATACCCCCTGTAAGTATAGATCCTCCACGGAAGTTGCTCGTGATCAAAGATGATATCAAAGCGATGAACATTAAAGCCCGGTGGATTCGCATGCTTTGAATATGGCTGACGTGCCTTTTCCAGAGCCAGCCATCTTCTGTAGCTGCGCTGTAAATAACCAGTCTGCAAGGAGGTGGAGTCTCTAGGAAGAAGCCTGCCATGGTGGAGAAAATGAAAATTACGTACCCCCCACCCCCCAAAAAAAAATCCTTTTGAGATACTGTAGGCCCCCAACATTTTTGAACCTGTGGGCATTTTTCGAATTCTGATACTGGGTGATGGGCATGACTGCAAAATGGTTGCTGCGAGAGGCAGAGGCGCAGTGCAAGGGGAAAGTGGCAATGTTTTTTTTTTTTTAATACACTACAAAAGAGGAGCTGAGGAGGGATAGAACCAACAGTATGGTAGCGTCCAGTATTCCCTCTAAGCTGATTTAGCATTAGCTAGCTCACAGATTTTTAGCCTCCTGCTCACACATTTTTGTCTTAGAGCAGGAAGGATGACCCCAAAGCACACTAATTTACGCAGTAGCTCACAATTTTAATGTTGGTAGCTCCCAAAGTAGAATTTTTGCTCACAAGACTCTGCAGCTTAGAGGGAACATCGGTAGCGGCTGCCACTAAATCAATGTAATTTTAATTTGCACAGCTAATCAGATTTCCAGTGGCCCATCAGAATTTACAATAGGCAAGAGCCTCATCTGGCTCCACCCAATTTCTGAAAACACTTGACGGGTGCTATTTAGCATGGGCACCACGTTGGAGATCCCCTGCAAGAGAATCTCAGGTAAGGTTCAACAGCTGGCAACCATTGTGCCAACTGCCGACTTTGATACTATCCCTCTTCTTCCCCCATACTCTCTTGTTTGTTTGTTTATTTATTTGCCATCTAGTCACAGCTGATCCTGGTGGGGTTTTCAAGGCAAAAGATGCATGTGGGGAGAGACATTTGTGAATTTCCTGCATTGAGCAAGGGGGTTGGACTAGAAGAAGAAGATCACAGATTTATACCTCACCCTTTTCTCTGAATCAGAGTCTCAGAGTGGCTTACAATTTCCTTTATCTCCTTCCCTCACAACAGACACCCTGTGAGGTGGTGGGGTTGAGAGAGCTCCCCCAGAAGCTACCCTTTTGAGGACAACTCATACGAGAGCTATGGCTGACCCAAGGCCATTCCAGCAGCTGCAAGTATAGGAGTGGGGAATCAAACCTGGTTCTCCCAGATAAGAGTCCACACACTTAACCACTACACCAAACTGGCTCTCTAGATTACCCTGGAGGCCCCTCTCCACTCTATGATTCTACAATGTTTAGAGGTGGTTTGTCATTGGCATTGAGTGGTGGTTTTCCTCCTAGCTACTGATTAGGGTTGATGCTTCTGAGCTCTGATGAGATCAGATAACGTAGGTGATCTAGATCATGACCTCCTTCTTATATTTATTAAGTAGAAAAATGGTGGTGCAAAGTGCCATCAAGTCTGAGCTGACTTACAATAACTGTGAGGAAAAGCCCCCTACTTTTCATACATGTGGACATCGTGATCGCCAGTGTGGTTGCCAGGGTGCCTGGAGATTTGACTCTCACACATCTGCTCTAAGAAGTGGACTTTGCTTACAGTTTCTAAGGCTTATATGGCAGCTTTGCATTCTACATCTCTGAAGGGTGTTAGCCAGAACTACAGACCTGCTCCAGCTGCTTCTTGTGTGCCCAGTCTTGGCCACTGCAGTGGAAGAAGCCAGGCCACCATGTTTCCAGCCTGGCTCCATGGACCTAAAGCTAACAACAGCAGAATCCATCTTGCTTTCCTGACCCAAGCATACCCCACCAGGCTGAACTCATTCCTTCTTAGTGGGAAAGTCACACGTACACACCCTAGCCTGCAAGCAACTCATTTACCTCATGAATGGATTAATAGCTCCACTGTTGATCCTAATTGCTCAGCAATACCAGAACAATAAATCTTGCCCAGCAGAAGATGAGATAAGAGGAAGGACATCTCCTGTCTTCATCAAGTCTTTTGTCTAACCCGGGTGGTACCTAGGCCAGTATTTGATTCCCTATTGTCACCTTCCCAGCTAATCCCATTCAATCTTAAGTATCCAGCCATTGCCATTCTCACCCCAGTCTAATACCTTGGAGCCGCCCCAGGCAGCATTGCAGCTTGGAAATTTCCAGCTTCACCAGACTAAGGTGAAGTTCATTGGTCAAAACTGGCATCCAATTAGGTGTCAGCAAGGGATGTCCAGCCTTCTTGGTCATCGCAGAGCCTCCCCCTGCTCCTCCCCAAGACCTCCCAGCCCCTGAAGGGTCTGAGGGAGCCTATTTAACCTCTGACCCAACTCCACTCAGGTGTGCATCTAACAGTATCCCAGTTCCACTGTCTAGATCCATCCCCAATTCTGGCCACAGTTTTGGGTCCATTTCCCCTGTCCTCTTATGTCGCCATTGGAAACCTTCCCTGAAGACGACGATGGTAAATATGACCCTGTTTGTCTACCCATATATGTTACCCCTATCAATCTATCTGTATTTCCTTAGACCTGTGTGAATGTGTGAGTGTTTTGTATTTTTATCTTGTGTGAAAGAGCTATTATTCTAAATAAATTACAATTGGTTTTTATTAAATTAGAGTCCATTTTATTGAGCATCACTCTCTGAATGGTTGAGCCTGGTATACATTGATAAAAAAAGATTCCTATTAAAGCCAAGTGTCCATTAAACTAATTCCCCAACCTCGTTTTGAGGGCATTTGGCCTAACAGAATGAATGAAGGGTGGGGGCGCCTTCTTTTTGGCCTCATAGAACTGGACCCCCCCAGTTCAATCTTTTTGAAACTTGGAGGGTCTTTTGAGGAGAGGCATCGGATGCTATGATGCAAATTTGGCACCTCTGCCTCAAAAAAACAGGCCCCTCACAGAGCCCCAGATACCCACAGATCAATTTTCCGTTATATCCTATGGGAATCGCATTCCATAGGGAATAATGGAGTGCCCAGCAGACATTCCCCCCCTCCCACTTTCTGATGACCCTCAACAGGGGAAGGGCCTCCAAGCTAGAGGATCTCCTGTCCCCACCTGGAGATAGGCAACCCTATCTGGAGATCAGTTGTAATTCTGAGAGGTCTCCAGGCCCCACCTGGAGGTCGGTAACCCAATATCATCCGGGTTTAATCTTTGGTGGTCATGGAACATGTTCCAAATTTTGCATGGCAGTTCCCTTTTAAAACATTCTTTGGGGTCTTCCTCCAATGGGACACTCTTTCTGCCGGAGCAATAACTAGGAGTTTGTTTATCTAAGAAACAACGGTGAAATTAGCCCCACAGTAGATGACATACCTTTTAAAAAATAGGCCACCAAAGGAATGATTAGGGCATGCGTGAGCCTGGCGGGCGTTGGAGGATCCTTAGGAATCAGGAACAAAAAGAGTGTGAACCTCCTTTAATGGCCACAAATGTTTCCTCAGTGGAAGATAATTGTTAGAAGATGATCTTCTGATAGCTCTCTACCTCAAGGGCCAATCAGTGCTTGGCAGCAATCTCATCGCTCCAGCGGAAGGGAGGGAGGGCAAGGGAACAGGAATTTGAATTTTGGAACTGGCAGAGAGACAGAGGCAGACAGAGAGATGCTGCAAGTCTGCTGAAGTTCCTGCTATGGGCAGGGTCGGAGGAAACCCTGTGAAGGCCGCTAGGCAGTCAAAAATCTCAGGAGGCCCCCTCGCAAATAATCTCAGAGTTGGAGCAGCCGCCCCATCACCTGTGGCCTGTGCTGCAGCTTGCAGGCCCCTTCTCAAAAGCCCCTTTGACAAAGCTGCGAGGGAGAGGCAGAGAGAGGCAAACTTGGCCATGACGCCAGCATAGACTTCCCAATCCCCAGGTCCCAGAGGGGGATCCCCCGGTTTTACAGGCTTCCCCCCTCCCCCAGCAAGCTGGCCGGCGGGGGAAGCCCCGCCCCCAGAGCCATCATGCACCTCCATGAACGATTCCCATAGGGAATGATGGGGAATTGATCCGTGGGTATCGGGGGCTCTGGGGGGGCTGTTTTTGAGATAGAGGTACCAAATTTTCAGTATAGCACCTAGTGCCTCTCCCCAAAATACCTCCCAAGTTTCAAAAAGATTGGACCAGGGGGTCCAATTCTATGAGCTCCAAAAGAAGGTGCCCCTATCCTTCATTATTTCCTATGGAAGGAAGGCATTTAAAAATTTGTGCAGTCCCCTTAAATGTGATGGCCAGAACTCCCTTGAAGTTCAATTATGCTTGTCACACCCTTGCTCTTGGCTCCGCCCCCAATGTTTCCTGGCTCCACCCCCAAAGTCTCCTGGCTCCACCCCCAAAGTCCCCAGATATTTCTTAAATTGGACTTGGCAACCCTACGCCAGCAGTAGCCACACCCGGGAAATTGGGCAAAGAGCGGTTCAGTTGCTGGCTGCGCGTGCAGGCTGGGAGGGCTGCAAGCAGGTGGAAAACTAGCCTGGGGCCCCTAAAGGTGTGTGGGCCCATAGGCCAGTGCCTACTTAGCCTAATTGTTAATCTGGCCCTGGCTATGGGGGTAGGGTTGCCAATCCCCAGGTGGGGGCAGGGGATCCCCTGGTTTGGAGGCCCTCCCCCGCTTCAGGGTCGTCAGAGAGTGGGGGGAGGGGAGGGGAGGGAAATGTCTGCTGGGAACTCTGGAGATTTATTCTCATAGAAAATAATGGAGAATTGATCTGCGAGTATCTGGGGCTCTGGGGGGGCTGTTTTTTGGGGTAGAGGCACCAAATTTTCAGTATAGCATCTAGTGCCTCTCACCAAAATACCCCCCAAGTTTCAAAAAGATTGGACCAGGGGGTCCAATTCTATGAGCCCCCAAAGAAGGTGCCCCTATCCTTCATTATTTCCTATGGAAGGAAGGAAATGAAAAGGTGTGCTGGCCAGAAGGTGATGGCCAGAACTCCCTTTGGAGTTCAGTGATGCTTGTCACAACCTTGGTCTTGGCTCCACCCCTAATGTCTCCTGGCTCCACCCCCAAAGTCTCCTGGCTCCACCCCCAAAGTCCCCAGATATTTCTTGAATTGGACTTGGCAACACTATATGGGGGAGTCACGGCTGCTGTCTTGGAGGATCTGATGTTGAATGCGAGGTATGCTGACTAGCAGCTTTGCCTCCACCTCTGCTCTTTTTGTGTGGCTACAAATAACCCAGATATTACAAAGAGATTGTAAACTCCCACTGCAAAGAAAAGCAGATTTGCCAAGGGCAACAGCTGGATGTCCCAGGTTAGCCTGAATTGGCCAGTTAAGCTAAGCAGGGTCAGCCTTGGTTTGCGCTTAGATGAGAGACCAACAAGAAAGTCCAAGGTTGTTGCTCAGAGGCAGGCAATGGCAAACCACCTCTGCTCATCTCTTGCCTTGAAACCCCCTATCAGGGGTGTCAAACATGTGGCCCGGGGGCTGAATCAGGCCTCCAGAGGGCTCCTATCACCCCCCTGAGCAACTCGTTGTCATCTGCTTCCTTCTCCCTCTCTCTTGCTCCCTTCTGCCTCACAGCTTGCTTTGCCAGGCTTGCTCGATCGCACAGGAGCTACAGAGCAAAACCTCTATTTTCTCCATGGGCTGCGGCTCCTCTCATGGGGAGGAAGCGGGGGGGAGGCAGAGCTCTCTGGGCGATCCATGTTCAAATTCCCACTGTCATGGAACTTGCTGAGTGGTCACATTCTCTCTCAGCTTAATCTACCTTACACAACTTCAGTGCAGATAAAATGGGTAAGGGAGAAAGAACCATGCATCTCACCTTGAACACCCTGGGGGAAAGGTGGATGATACAGGTAAAGCACAAAGATATGGCCCAATGATGCAGGAAGCCAACAAAAGCAGTGCTTTGGATATAAGGTAGGAACTGGGAAACAGTAAAGACCTGACAGAGGGAGGTTATGTCAATTAGAAGCTGAGAGGTGAAAGTTTGGAATGAGAAAAGGAAAGGTCCCCTGTGCAAGCACCAGTCGTTTCTGACTCTGGGGTGACGTTGCTTTCACAACGTTTTCACGGCAGACTTTTTAAGGGGTGGTTTGCCATTGCCTTCCCCAGTCATCTACGCTTCCCTCGCAGCAAGCTGGGGACTCATTCGACCGACCTCGGAAGAACGGAAGGCTGAGTCAACCTCAAGCTTTACCACTCTGCGCCACGGGGCTCTTTGGAATGAGAGAGAGGGGTTAATTCAACAGAAGTGTGAATTAAAGGTCTACGGAGAGTAGAGATGGGTACCAATTGGCTCATGAGCTAAAGTTTATTTATTTAAAAAAAATGCTTATTGGTCAAATAGACACGTTAATAAGGATATAGCCAACAGTTTATCAAAAGTCACGCAGAACACGAAACAACAAAGCTAGTTTTTCTTAAGACTGCAAAGAATTTTCAAGCAGCACAAAACTTACACCAGGCCTCTAATTCAAATAGACTCTGCCTCCAGAGAACTTGACAAGCCTGGGCTCAGGCCTTCACCCATAATATCGCAGAGGAAGCTTTGCCTCTAGGGCAATATCGGAATTATAGTTTTTGATCCTTCGAATCAGGTGCCAGTGTCATCCAATCCCAGCGGGTCTTCCAAAGAATATTCCAGAACCTTACATCATCGCTCCTGCTGTTCTGTCTCCCAACTGTAAACCAGTGTTCTCAGGAGAAGCTAACTCCTTTGACCTTGGAAGCATGAGGTGCTGGCCATGTCAAAAGCACTTAATGAACAACACTTGGCCTTGGGGCTTGTCATTACCTGGACTATCACTGAGGATGATCTGGAGAGCCCAGTCATGTTCAGACTCAGGGAAGGCTAGAATCAGTTGGACAGTGTTCTTCAGCCTGGGGGACACTTCGAAAAAAAGGATTCCTGCATGATTTCCTGAGTTGGACAATGTTCTTCAACTTGGGGGAAACATCTGAAAAGTTGCTGCATGATTTCCTGAGTTGGACAATGTTCTTCAACTTGGGGGACACATCAGAAGAAGATTGCTGCATGATTTCCTGAGTTGAACAATGTTCTTCAACTTAAAGGACACTTCAAAAAGGATTCCTGCATGATTTCCTGAGTTGGACAGTGTTCTTCAGCTTGGGGGACACTTCAAAAAAAGGATTCCTGCATGATTTCCTGAGTTGGACAATATTCTTCAGCTTGGGAGACACATCAGAAGAAGATTGCTGCATTATTTCCTGAGTTGAACAATGTTCTTCAACTTAAAGGACACTTCAAAAAGGATTCCTGCATGATTTCCTGAGTTGGACAGTGTTCTTCAGCTTGGGGGACACTTCAAAAAAAGGATTCCTGCATGATTTCCTGAGTTGGACAATATTCTTCAGCTTGGGGGACACATCAGAAGAAGATTGCTGCATGATTTCCTGAGTTGAACAATGTTCTTCAACTTAAAGGACACTTCAAAAAGGATTCCTGCATGATTTCCTGAGTTGGACAGTGTTCTTCAGCTTGCGGGATACTTCAAAAAAAGGATTCCTGCATGATTTCCTGAGTTGGACAATATTCTTCAGCTTGGGGGACACATCAGAAGAAGATTGCTGCATGATTTCCTGAGTTGAACAATGTTCTTCAACTTAAAGGACACTTCAAAAAGGATTCCTGCATGATTTCCTGAGTTGGACAATGTTCTTCAGCTTGGGGGACACATCAGAAGAAGATTGCTGCATGATTTCCTGAGTTGAACAATGTTCTTCAACTTAAAGGACACTTCAAAAAGGATTCCTGCATGATTTCCTGAGTTGGACAATGTTCTTCAGCTTGGGGGACACATCAGAAGAAGATTGCTGCATGATTTCCTGAGTTGAACAATGTTCTTCAACTTAAAGGACACTTCAAAAAGGATTCCTGCATGATTTCCTGAGTTGAACAATGTTCTTCAACTTAAAGGACACTTCAAAAAGGATTCCTGCATGATTTCCTGAGTTGGACAGTGTTCTTCAGCTTGCGGGAAACTTCAAAAAAGATTCTTGCATGATTTCCTGAGTTGGACAATGTCCTTCAGCTTGGGGGACACTTCAAAAGAGGACTCCTGCATGATTTCGTTATGGATGCTGCTCAAGTACCTTGCCACAAAGTCAGCAGGGTCCCTCCTTTTCGGTTGCTTGGCTGGTGCTGGAACTGGAGCTGCAGCCTCCTGCCGGTGGCTTTCTGGGGCAAAAGGGGCAACTTTCCCCCAGCTAAACATAAACCTGAGGGCTCTGGAGTCTGGTTTTGGGGACTGTTGTTATCTTGACTCCAGCTGAGTGCAAACTGGAGAGCCCAGGGCGTAATGAAGCTTCGTAGCTGTTGGCCCAAGGGCCTATGGCCATACAGCCCTGAAAACGCCTGATCTCGTCTGTTGGCCCAAGGGAGGATGGGATCAGCTGAAAAGCGCAAAGGTCTTCATCCCCTGGAGGAACTTGGGAAGAAACTTTGAAAAAGAATGCCTCCATGATGTCTTTTATTTCCTCCCCAACAGCTTGCTTGGAGAAAGGAAGACTGGTAAGGCTCTTGCACTTGTGGGCCTCGTGCACCCTGCTCTTGGTCCACAAAAATTCCCCTGCTGCTTGCAGACTTTACGGAAGCTGCTCGGGTATTCTGTCTCAAAGTCTGCAGAGTCCTTTCTTTTTCGGCTGTCTGGATGGTGCTGGTGCTGATGCTGGAACTGCAGCCTCCTGCCTATGACTTTCCATAGAGAACCTGCCCGCCCCCCTCCACATGACCTTGAGGTGGAGCCATAACTCTGCAAGGTAGGTGGAAGAACAGTCCGGTAGCATTGTTGGGGGGAAGTATGATGCAATCAAAACTCCCTCTAAGCTGTAGAGTCTTGTGAGCAGAAATTCTATTTTGTGAGCTATTGGCATTAAAGTTGCAAACTACTCCATAAATTGGTTTGCTCTGGGGCCATTTTTCCTGAGTGAAGACAAAAATGTGTGAGTCAGAGGCTAAAGAACTGTGAGCTAGCTCACACTAACTTGGCTTAGAGGGAACACTGGATGCAACATATTAAATTATGTGTATGCAGGCTTTTTATGAGCAGGAACACAGTTCCGGCTGGCTTGGTGTCAGGGGGTGTGGTCTAATATGCGAGTTCCTGCTGAGCTTTTTCTAAAAAAAACCCTGTGCAAAACAGTGTTGGTGTCAGTGGGTGTGGCCTCAGGGGCGGAATTCTAGCAGGAGCTCCTTTGCATATTAGGCCACGCACCACTGATGTAACCAATCCTCCAAGGGCTTACAAGGCTCGTTTTTTGTAAGCTCCAGGTGGATTGGCTACATCAGGGGTGTGTGGCCTAATATGCAAAGGAGCGCCTGCTAGAATGCCACCCCTGCGTGGCCTAATATGCAAATGAGTTCCTCCTGGGCTTTTTCTACAAAATAATAATGCGCACTGCCAAATGCAGTAAAACAGAAATTCAAAGGTGCTGCAGCACAAAGTTTTCAACAGTGGCCTTATGATCCTAATTAGAACAATTGAATCTAATTTAAAAAAAAATTATTTAACTTATATAAATTGAAACACAAACAGGAAAAAACCCATAAGACGAAACTATATATAAAAACCAGAAAATTGACAATCTGTTGCAAAACCAAGATTCACAATGATCAATCACCTAAAATTCAGTCCCCAAGACTTAACAGGGATATTGGTTGTTTTATCTCATTACATATGCTAAACCAACTCTCACTATACATCCACAGTATTCCAATGTATTTCTCTTTTAGAACAGTATATCAGAATAATGGTTTTGTTTTTGTTTTGTATTAATATACTCAAATGAGAGATACGGGCTTTTTATCTCATTACATATACTAATCCATCTCCCACTATATTTTAAGGTAACTTTTTTTTCTAATGGCAAACTAGAATGTATTGCTCTCTTTTAGAACAGCGTATCAGAATATTTTGGTTTTTCGCATTGCCATACTCAAATAGGGATATTGGCTGTTTATCTTATTACATATACTAACCCATCTTCAACTATATTCTAATGCATTCTTCTCTTCTAACGGCAAACTATAATGTTGCTATAACTTCTTGCGATACCAATGTCCTTCATTTAAACCCACAGCTAAGAAGCCAGAATGACACCCAGATTTATGGCACTTCAGACCTATGACATGTCTGCTTTTTATCACCCCCCCCACTGCTGTTACAGCCCAGTTAACAAACGCAGACCCCAATTTGTGATTCTTTTAATCGGCTAAAAACATTCCCATGACTCTACATACGAACTCACTGCCCACTTTCTCTATATTTAAAGACGGCTTGCCATTCCATTTTGTCTGACGAAGTCTGCTTAAGAGCATACGAAAGCTGACATTCTGAATAAAACTTAGTTGGTGCCACTTGTCTACTGCTTTGTTTCACCTAAAGTTTGTTGCGTCATGGGGATTACATCGTTAGCATCCTGGGAGTGTAGTGTCTCTATCATGCCAGGGATGCGTTCTACCAACTCACAAACCTCACAAACTGAACTGATTCATTTGACAGCTCAAAGTTCACGATCACGTTTTGCAATCCGGGCATGCCGCGAACCACAAACCAAACCACACCACATTTTCCTGGTTTGCGCCCACCCCCCAGTGGAAATACCAGATCTTTGGCTGAGAGAACTGAAGGTACAAAGGTGTAATAAGGGGAGGTTGTAGAGAAAGCCCAGCAGGAACTCATTTGCATATTAGGCCACATCCCTTGATGCTGAGCAAGCTGGAGTTGTGTCCCTATGCGTTCTGGCTCAAAAAAAAAAAAAGCCCTAGGTGTCATGATTTATTTATTCATTTATTATTTATCAAAGATTTCAGGTTTTCACGGCTGGTAACATCATTAGGGTTTGTAGAATCTTTCGGGATCAAGTGCCGTGTTCTGCTGGAGAAAGTTTTCCTTCCAGACGTTTCGTTCTCAGCTGCGGAGAACATCCTCAGTGGCGTTGCAGCCGGAGCAGGCGCTCAGACCTTCTTGGCTGCTGTGCATTGAGTGGGGCCAGGGCTGCTGGAGAGCTGCTATTTCTAGGCTGGAGGGGGTGTGATGAAAGGGCAATTGGTTTGTGGATGTGCCCATTGTTTGGTGGGGCTTCCTGGAAGGGTAGTGATAAGGAAACTGGCTGTTGAATGTGACCATTGTTCTGTGTTAATTGCTGGGAGGGTTGGAAGGGGTTTGAAGATAAGGAAGATGGTTGTTGACTGTGCTGATTGTTCTGTGGAATTTGCTGGTTGTTCTGAGACTTTCTGCAATTTATAGTCTGTAGGGTGTTTTGCAGAGCTGGGTACCAAGATTGGTGGATGAAAATGCCTTCTTCCTTTCTGTTAAAATTGTGTTGGTGTTTGTAAATCTCGATAGCTTCTCTGTTCAGGCAGGTATGATAATGTGAGACTGTAGAAAGGACTTCAGTTCTTTCAAAGTGGATGACGTGGTCTCCTTCTTGAAGTGCATGTTCAGCTACAGCTACATTTATTATTTATTTATTACTTTACATTTCTATCCCGCCCTCTCCGCAAGCGGACTCAGGGCGGCTAACAACATGATATGCTGACAGAGCTTGCCAGTTTCAACAGTGTGCTGTGTACTTTTGTGTTATAAGCATGCCTTAGAGAGGGACTTTCCTTATCAGTGTACTGTTTGATACTTAACATCCCACAACTCCTAGATTGTTTCAGTCATGTGTTTATTTCAAATAAGCTTTGTTCTTGCTACTTTACACTCCAAACTCTCTTATACCTTTTGGTTTATGATACTGTCCCACAGTCAAAGCGATGGTATTCCCAGTAGTAATGTATGGCTGTGAGAGCTGGACCTTAAGGCAGGCTGAGCGCAGAAGAATAGATGCTTTCGAGCTGTGGTGCTAGAGAAGAATCTTGAGAGTCCCTTGGACTGCAAGAAGATCCAGTCAATCAGTCCTAAGGGAAATCAACCCAGACTGTTCCCTAGAATCATAGAAACATAGGGTTGGAAGGCACCTTTAGGGTCATCTAGTCCAACCCCCTGCACAATGCAGGAAACTCACAAACACCTCCCCCTACATTCACAGGATCTTCATTGCTGTCAGATGGCCATCTAGCCTCTCTTTAAAAACCTCCAAGGAAGGAGAGCCCACCCCCTCCCGAGAAAGCCGGTTCCACTGAGGAATCGTTCTAACTGTCAGGAAGTTCTTCCAAATGTTGAGCCAGAAACTCTTTTGATTTAATTTCAACCCATTGGTTCTGGTCCTACCTACTGGGGCCACAGAAAACAATTCCACACCATCCTCTCAATGACAGCCCCTCAAGTATTTGAAAATGGTGATCATATCACCTCTCAGCCGCCTCCTCTCCAGGCTAAACAGCCCCAGTTCCTTCAACCTTTCTTCATAGGACTTGGTCTCCAGACCCCTCATCATCTTCATTGCCCGCCTCTGGACCTGTTCCAGCTTGTCTATATCTTTCTTAAAATGTGTTGCCCAAAACTGAACACAGTACTCCAGATGAGGTCTTACCAGAGCAGAGTAAAGCGATACCATTACATCACGTGATCTGGACACTATATTTCTGTTGATGAAGCCCAAAATTGCATTTGGCTTTTTAGCCACCTCATCACACTGTTGACTCCTGTTCAGCGTATGATCCACTAAGACCCCTAGATCCTTTTCGCACATATCACTGCTAAGACACGTCTCCCCCATTTTATAACCATGCATTGGATTTTTCCTACCTAATGCAGAACTTTATTTATCCCTGTTAAAATTCATTTTATTGGTTTTAGCCCAGTTTTCCAGCCTGCCAGGGTCATCCTGTATTCTGTTCCTGTCTTCTTCTGTGTTTGCAACCCCTCTCAATTTAGCATCATCTGCAAGGTCAGATGCTGAAGCTGAAGCTCAAAGACTTTGGCCACCAAATGAGAAGGGAGCACTCCCTGGAGAAGACCCTGATGCTGGGAAAGACAGAAGGCAAAAGAAGAAGAGGGCGGCAAAAGAGGAGATGGCTGGACAGCATTACTGATGTAACAAACACAAATTTGAGCAGACTTGGGAGGATGGTGGAAGACAGGGGAGCCTGGCGTGACTTTGTCCGTGGGGTCGCAAGGAGTCGGACTCGACTGTGCGACTGAACGACAACAACAACAAGCAAATTATCCAGAATTGGCTCTGTTTCTACTATGGTCCAGACAGATTCTATCCTCTCAAAACTTTAAAAATTCTTGGAGCTGAAGGGCATGAGGGACGCTGTGACAAGAAAAATCCAGTGGGGTGGTGTCTAGCCTCCAGGAAACCTGTAACAGTGGGTTAAAAATAGCCTAATTTGATACAACAGGCAAGAGTGATTGGCTAGTCCTAAAATGAGGTGATGAACCTCATTTCAGTGGGCTTTAAAAGGGGTTTGGACAAGTTCAGGGAAGAGAGGTCTTTCAGTGGCTGTTAGCTATGCTGAACTGAAAGGAACATCTGCAGGACTTTTTTTGCAGAAAATGGCCAGCAGAACTCATCTGCTTATTAGGCCACACCCCCTGACATCACAATTTTCCCCACAGTGGGAACTCATTTGCATATTAGGCCACACCCCCGATGCCAAGCCAGCTGGAACGGTGTTATGGTGTGTTCATGCTAAAACAAAAACAACCCCCGCTCCCCGAATATATGTATTTAGAGGTGCAGTAACACTCTGAAAATACAAGATGTGAGGGCAAGAACAAGGCAGGGAGGCTTTTGGACTCTGTGCCAGGTTTCCAAGCTCTGGGAATAACCAAAAGTAATAGATGGTAGCTCTAGGAATTGCTGGAAACTATCGTTTTGCCATAGAATTTTGGTGATGCCTAGAGCTATCCTAATGGTGCAGCCCACGTGTAACCACCCTCAACTCTCCTGCCTGGGATAATAAGAAATATGCCTTTGGAGTAGCAACTAAACCTGTTCCTTTCTCCTCCTTACTGCATTGTCTGGGGCATTTCCCAACTCATCAACTCTCAAATAGCCTTTTCATGCTTACTGGGAAACTGCAGCTGCATATATTGGGAATGTGAGCAACTTATAATGCTGTAATCCCGATGCATCCAGTAGTCAGTTCTTGTGCACTGAAACGGTACGCACATGCAAAATGCACGTCTTATCACTGTTTGCACGCCCAGGGCTTTTTTGTAGCAGGAACTCCTTTGCATATTAGGCTGCGCCTTCCTGACGTAGCCAATCCTCCAAGGGCTTGCAGGGCTCTTCGTGCAGGGCCTACTGGAGGACTGGCTACACCAGGGGGTGTGGTCTAATATGCAAAGAAGTTCCTGCTACAAAAAAAGCTCTGCACAACACTGTAGAATTATACACAGCAAGTGAGCGCCTAGCACGCCGCAATGCAACCTCTCAAAAGACCTTCTTCCTTCTCAGCTCAAAACCCGTATATCTCTGCGGAACCCCACATCTTCACTTCTCTCTCTCTCTCTGTCTCTCTCTCTCTCTCTCCCCCTGTGCTTAAATTCTTACTATGACTCAGAAATGCCCTAGGAATGAGCTCTTATGTATAAGAGATGCCCTTTGGGGGGGGTACCGAACGCTCTCCAGGTTTCTTTTGATATTTCTTCCTGCCTTCCCAGTGACACAATTAGCAGCCAGGCAATTCTGTCAGCTCTCTGTCATTTTGAATTGCAAATGAAACTTATCGGGGTGCCTGCCCAGGGCTGTTGTGCTTGCGACAGCCCCCGAGCAGAGAAGAGGCGGGAGGTGTGAAATTGTCATGGCAGTTTTGAAGACGCCGGCCAGCGGCCGCGAACGTGTGTCAAAAACGGGACTGCTGGGGAATTTTCACCAGGAAGGCGTTACGGAATGCTAACTGAGTCACGGCATCCAAATGGGAATCTTCTGCAAATAAAAATAAAATAGGTTGTCCTCCCCCTCTCTTTGCGACTGATGCACAGAATTATATTCTCCGAGGACTGGCTCAGTTTTGAAGGGATTACAAAGGAAGGATCCCTTTAGGCTTAATTATCTTCCTATTTTTCTGTAGCTTGCTTTTCAGTTCTTTCTTTTCTTTTCTTTTCGGCCATTTCACTTAATAACGGTAGAACCAATCCTGAACTGAACCTGAAATGAGAGTCTGAAGAGAACATGGAAGAAGAAGAAGGTATTGGATTTATATCCCGCTCTATACTCTGAATCTCAGAGTCTCAGAGCGGTCATAATCTCCTTTACCTTCCCCACCCTCCTCCCCCACAACAGACACCTTGTGAGGGAGGTGGTGCAGCAGCTTTCAAGGACAACTCCTATGAGAGCTGCGGCCGATTCAAGGCCATTCCAGCAGCTGCAAGTGGAAGAGTGGGGAATCAAACCTGGTTCTCCCAGATAAGAGCCCATGCACTTAACCACTACACCAAACTGAATGGTGGCTTTTCAAATGGGTGGTGTGCTGTCTTTGTATTCTGTTCACTTCTGGATTTACCCGAGTGGAGAAGACAAATCAGCAGCTGAATAACAGCACAGCAGCTCATTTCAATCATTACAGTTTGGCAGTCTTACCTCATGTCCTGGGAGAACACATGACATGTGAGCCTCTTCATATATGTGGATGCCGTTTTGCGTAGCACATGGCAATGTATATATTTTTCCAGCTTTTGTTACATGCAATCAGGTTTGGTGTGGGTATAAAAACATAAGAGAAGCCACATTGGATCAGGCTAGTGGCCCATTCAGTCCAACACTGCCTCACAGTGGCCAAAAAAACCCAGGTGACATCAGGAGGTCCACCAGTGGGGCCAGGACACTAGAAGCCCTCCCACTGCTACCCCCCCCCCCCCAACCAAGCACCAAGAATAAAGAGCATCACATGCCCCAGACAGAGAGTTCCATCTATACCCTGTGGCTAATAACCACTGATGGACCTCCACTCCATATGTTGATCCAATCACCTCTTGAAGCTGTCTATGCTTGTAGCTGCCACCACCTCCTGTGGCAGTGAATTCCATTTGTTAGTCACTCTTTGGATGAAGAAGGACTTCCTTTTATCTGTTCTAACCTGACTGCTCAGCAATTTCATTGAGTGCCCATGAGTTCTTGTATGGTGAGAAAGGGAGAAAAGTACTTCTTTCTCTACCTTCTCTATCCCATGCATAATCTTGTAAACCTCTATTAACATGTCTCCAAGTTAAAGAGCCCCAAGTGTTTTAACCTTTCTTCATAGGGAAAGTGTTCCAACCCTTCAATCATTCTAGCTGCCCTTTTCTGCACCTTTTTTGCTTTGCGTGTACCAAATCTGGAAGATATGCATTGCCCTATTCACACAAAATGCTGATGTGTGTATCAGCAGGATTGCAGGTAGCTTGCCCACTTATAAAGTAGAAGATGAAGAAGATATTGGATTTATATCCCGCCCTCCACTCCGAAGAGTCTCAGAGCGGCTCACAATCTCCTTTACCTTCTTCCTCCACAACAGACACCCTGTGAGGTGGGTGGGGCTGGAGAGGGCTCTCACAGCAGCTGCCCTTCCAAGGACAGAGTCTCAGAGTGGCTCACAATCTCCTTTACCTTCCTCCCCCACAACAGACACCCTGTGAGGTGGGTGGGGCTGGAGAGGGCTCTCACAGCAGTTGCCCTTCCAAGGACAGAGTCTCAGAGTGGCTCACAATCTCCTTTACCTTCCTCCCCCACAACAGACACCCTGTGAGGTGGGTGGGGCTGGAGAGGGCTCCCACAGCAGCTGCCCTTTCAAGGACAGAGTCTCAGAGCGGCTCACAATCTCCTTTACCTTCCTCCCCCACAACAGACACCCTGTGAGGTGGGTGGGGCTGGAGAGGGCTCTCACAGCAGCTGCCCTTTCAAGGACAACCTCTGCCAGAGCTATGCCCAAGGCCATGCAGCAGGTGCAAGTGGAGGAGTGGGGAATCAAACCGGGTTCTCCCAGATAAGAGTCCGCACGCTTAACCACTACACCAAACACCAGAGCATCAACATTGTAATGACTGAAGAGTGCTAACGGCCACACCATCCCCCAGTGTGTGGATCCTGATTCGGTGTTGTCTCCTGGTGTCAGAACTTAAGAACTTCAAACGGATCCCATACTTGGTTTCAAAGCTAGGATTTTATTAGAGAGAACTAAGTACTGGAAGAGACGAGATAACAGTGATGGCGAGGGCCAGCACTGGTACAGTTTTATACTTTAAAGAAAACACCTCACAAAGCCACAATTCACACCAGAGCGAGCACATCTGTCTTCCCACCATTCACTATCAGTAAGGAGGTTACCTCCTTGTTCTGAAGGCCACACGGTTTGGCTTCAAAGGGCATCAGTGTGAGAATGTGCAGAGACACACCATAATTCAATCTACAGCCCTAAATATTTTGGATACCAGTAGGGCAGGGTTAATTACTACAAAGGCATTCAGGGTTGTTAGGAGGTTACAACATGGAGTCAGTTTGGTTCAGTTACAATCTGAGCATGAGCAATATTGCAAATACAAGACAGGTACTGGTTACACTGCAGTGAAGCCTCAGCAATAGTTACAAGTTCTGACACCTGGGCCACTTGCTAATGATCTTCTCTGCATGGCCAGAGCTATGGTGACATGACTAAACAATGCACTGTTGGTGACGGCAAGTGCCGTCAAGCTGCAGCCAACTGACGGCAACAAGGTAAGGTGTTCAAAGCAAGAGATGTTCAGAGTCGTTTTGCCATCGTCTGCCTTTGCATAGCCATCCTAGGTATCCTTATTGGTCTCTTCTTCAAGTACTAATCCAGGCCAATCCGGATTGACTTTCAAGATCTTTTTTTTTTTTTTTACCTGGTAATAAACAATTTTATTAGTAACATATGGTAGCAAAACTATATCTACAACTTATAAAAACTTGAAAAAGAAAAAACTTTCTAACGCATATCTTACTTTTCCCCCACCCCTCCCCCCGTTACTTGACCCCCGCCAGTGTTATTTACTTAAAGGAAACAAATATTAAAGGTACCCTTAACTGTTAAAAAACCCCCCAAAAGTTATATTCTTATTTTAAAACCTTAATCATTATCAAAGATTGTCCAATGTCCTTTTATTTTCCACTCTTTTTCTACGTATCTTCTGAACTTCTTCCGCTCCAACTTAAAAAGTTCCAAATCATAGTCTCTTAATTTTCTTGTTAGTTTGTCCATTTCACTCCATGACATAACTTTTGTAATCCAATCCCATTTTTCTGGTATTTTTTCTTGCTTACACAGCTGCGCATACAATGTCCTAGCAGCTGAGAGCAAGTACCATATTAAAGTTGTCTTCTTTTGGGAAATTTTTCCATTTGTAATCCCAGCGGAAAAGTCTCTGCCACTTTATTGAATTCATATCCCAAAACCTTAGAAATCTCTTGCTGAATCATTTGCCAAAAGATTTTAGCCCTTTCACAAGTCCACCACATATGGTAGAAAGAACCTTCGTGCTTTTTACACTTCCAACACCTATCTGGCATCTTGTTATTCATCTTTGCTAATTTCTTAGCAGTCATATATGTAAATCTGATTGACTTTCAAGATCTGATGGGATCAAGCCAGCCTGGGCCAACCAGGTTAGGGCAATGCACTACTAAAAAGATTAAAGGTAGTCCCCTGTGCAAGCATCAGTTTGTTCCGACTCTGGGGTGATGTCACATCACAACATTTTCACGGCAGGCTTTTTTGACAGAGTGGTTTGCCGTTGCCTTCACCAGCTGTCTACACTTCCCCCCCCCCCAGCAAGCTAGGGACTCATTTGACCGACCTCGGAAAGATGGAAGGGTGAGTCAACCTCGAGCCAGCTACCTGAAAACCCAGCTTCCGCTGAGATCAAACTCAGGTTGTGAGCAGAGAGCTCGGACTGCAGTACTGCAGCTTCACCACTCTGTGCCACGGGGCTCTTTAATGCACTATTAAAAAAGAGCCCCGTGGCGCAGAGTGGTAAAGCTGCAGTACTGCAGTCGGAGCCCTCTGCTCATGACCTGAGTTTGATCCCAGCGGAAGCTGGTTCAGGTAGCTGGCTCCAGGTTGACTCAGCCTTCCATCCTTCCGAGGTCGGTAAAATGAGTACCCAGCTTGCTGGGGGGGAAAGTGTAGATGACTGGGGAAGGCAATGGCAAACCACCCCATAAAATGTCTGCCATGAAAACATGAAAGCAACGCCACCCCAGAGTCAAAAATGACTGGTGCTTGCACTTTTTAAAAAAGTAAAGGTGTTCCCCTGTGCAAGCACCAGTCGTTTCCAACTCTGGGGTGACGTTGCTTTCACAATGTTTTCACAGCAGACTTTTTACGGGGTGGCGTGCCATTGCCTTCCCCAGTCATCTACACTTTCCCCCCAGCAAGCTGGGTACTCATTTTACCAACCTCAGACGGATGGAAGGCTGAGTCAACCTCGAGCCGGCTACCTGAACCCAGCTTTCATGGGGCTCAAAATTCTACTGTTAATCAGCTGTGTCCTGCTTTATAATAAACCTTCTCTTTCCAAAACAGCTTACCAACTTCTAGATCAGCAGTTCATTTGTGTATATATGGCCTACTGTCCCTCTTAGATTTTTTGAAATGTCCGAAGAGTATAACAGTATGAAGTTTATCCATCGGTTGTGCTAAGAGTTGGTTGTCAAAATTATTGAGGGTTCCTGGTATCAATCACGGCAATGAGTGGAGATATAATAGCTTTAAAAATATGAATTACTGGTTAAAAAAAAAAAAACCCAGCAAAATGCCTAGGTTTGCTCAGATAGATAGAATACAGGACCTTTTTTTTTTTTTTGTAGTGGGAACTCCTTTGCATATTAGGCCACACACCCCTGATGTAGCCAATCCTCCAAGAGCTTACATTAGGCCCTGTACTAAGAGCCCTTTAAGCTCTTGGATTGGCTACACCAGGAGTGTGCGGCCTAATATGCAAAGGAGTTGCTACAAAAAAAGTCCTGGTGAGAAAGAGCGGGGGGGGGGGAGTTCTGATATTGTGAAATATGTACCGCTTTTTGCTCTACTGAAGTCTTCCTGTGTTATTTTAATATTCTGGCGCTGCATATGGTAAGCCTGCGGCATTGTTGAAAATATCCTTAGGATACAAGAAGATAGTGTGCCAGTTCTTTACCACTCTGACACCATTATGTCAGCGTTCCATGTTTACTCAATGGAAAATGATAGCTGGAGAAATTCCATCAAACCAAGATGATGTTGGAAAGGAAAAGGATCCCTCGCGGGACAGGCTGCTATCCATTCCAAATGCCTACACATGTTTGTATCTCATTGACTATAGCAGGGGTGGCCAACAGTAGCTCTCCAGATGTTTTTTGCCTACAACTCCCATCAGCCCCAGCCATTGGCCATGCTGGCTGGGGCTGATGGGAGTTGTAGGCAAAAAAAACATCTGGAGAGCTACCGTTGGCCACCCCTGGACTATAGTAGTGTCTCCCTTTAACATGTCAAGAGCCATGAGCCTTTCCACCTCTGGAGGCTTCAGTCTCCGATTGAAAGGCTTCCTCTTGGAATGGGGTGTCTGTGTTACTTTGAAGAAGTTGGCAGCAACTTGTGAGTAGAGAGGCCAAACCCTCGCTTCGGAGTCACCAGAAACGGGGGGGGGGCAATGTCTGCTGAGCACTTCATTATTCCCTGTGTGGACATCGATTCTCATAGGGTATAATGGGGAATTGATCTGGAGGTTTCAGGGGCTCTGAGGGAGCTGTTTTTTTGAGGAAGAGGCACCAAATTTTCAGTATAGTATCTAGTGCTTCTCCCCAAAGTACCTCCCAAGTTTCAAAGTGATTGGACCAGGGCGTCCAATTCCATGAGCCCCAAAAGAAGGTGCCCCTATCCTTCATTATTTCCTATGGAAGGAAGACATTTAAAAAAGGTGTGCTGTTCCTTTAAATGTGATGGCCAGAACTCCCTAGGAGTTCAATTATGCTTGTCACACCTTTGTTCCTGGCTCCGCCCCAATGTATCATGGCTCCACCCCCAAAGTCCCCAGATATTTCTTGAATTGGACTTGGCAACCCTAGATCTAATGGCTCATAATGGTGTGCAGATCCTTAGAAATAAACAGAGGTTCAAAGTCAAGCCCTATTCTCACATGGCTTCTGAGGTTTTATCCTTCATGGGTTCACTAGGCTATGTAGGATCTTGGTCAGCCACAAAGGCTTTGGTTTCGCACTATTTAGCATACTTGAAGGAATGGGGTCTTGCAACCAGGACCACGGAGATTTGCTTAGTGGCTATGACATTTTACAGTAAGGTCATTGGCTTTCACGATCCTTGAAACTCCTTCCTGGCCCATCAGGGCATTGAGGGGCAGAAGAGGACTTCGCCTCCTTAGCTGGACTCTCAAAAGCCCATCGTTATTCACATTTTGTCTTGTCTGCTCCAGTATTAGCCTCGGATTTGTTGATCTGGTTTTCAGGTCACTCTTTTGCATGCAGTTTCTATGCCAGCTTTCCTCAGTGTCGAGTGCCTTGCCATGATCTCAATTTCTGCCATGATTTTATTCTTCTGTAATGTGCCTTCCTATAGCTCGTTAAGACGGTTGCTTTGTTCCCCAGCTTTTGTCCTCGCTTCTCTGTGTAACGAGTTACTCCAAGCCTTTCCGTCGACCTGAACCACAACCTCAAGGCCAGTTGCTGAACCAGACACTTAGAAAACATCTGCGTTCCCAGGACTTTTAGGGGAGGGGTGTAAGTTGCCCGCGAAATGTTCCCGCTTTGCATTCCTGCTTTTTACTTAAAATTATAACGATTAAATAAAGTACCCAGCTTGCTAGGGGAAAAGTGTAGATGACTGGGGAAGGCAATGGCAAACCACCCTGTAAAAGGTTTGCCGTGAAAACATTGTGAAAGCAACATCAATGGTTATGATGGCATATAAAAAGGGGCCTCAGCGGGAGAGAGCCAGTCTTTGCAAAACTCGCTTTGCCTCCATGCCTGTTAGTGAATAAACCTGCTATTTCTTGGAATGGACTGGGTGATTTCCTGAACTGCAGGGGGGTCTTGACACTCAAGGCCTTTCACAACAGCAGGCTGCCCTGAGCTTTATGCCAGGACCATTCCAAACTGGGGGATGAGATGCATGACTGGCCAGCATGGGTGTGGTTCTTGGATTCTCCTGCCTTCTCCTCTGCTGAGTCAACTGTGTCTGGTCTGCTCTATGTTTGACAATCTCCAGATCAACCTGGAGAGCCACAGGAGGAAGCAAGGACAAACCAAAAAAACTGTGGAAGATTAACGAAATCCCCAATACTAGAAGTTGCTACTGTTAAACCTAGTTCCAAAACTCTCTTGAAGGTGAAACAGCCTGAAGAATAAATTTTATATATCAATATTACATATCTTTCATCAGGGCTTTTTTTTGTAGCGGGAACTCCTTTGCATATTAGGTCACACCCCCTGATGTAGCCAATCCTCCAAGAGCTTATAGGGCTTTTAATACAGGTCCTGCTATAAGCTCCAGGAGGATTGGCTACACCAGGGGTGTGTGGCCTAATATGCAAAGGAGTTTCTGCTACCAAAAAGCCATCTTTCATCATTATCACAGTAAATTATAAACTGTCAAACATAAATTATAACGACCAAAGTCCCAGTCCATTCAAAGCAAAGCAAAGCAAAGCAAAGCAAATTTTATTTTTATATCCCGCCCTCCCCCGCCAGAAGGCGGGCTCAGGGCGGCTCACAGACATGACAAGCATGATTTGGTTAAAATAGACAGCAATAGTTAAAATAGACAGCAATAGTTTAAATAATACAATTACATGAATTAATAAAGTTTAAAAATATAAAAATAAGAGAATAGGAGATTAAAAGATATAAAAATATAAAGTAGGTAGAAATAGGTGCTATATTTCTGTCGGTCATAGTTTACATATTATCATACATCATACATTCAGCCCACGTAAGCATGTCAGTTTCAGATTTCAGTGGCTTATTTCAGACTTTAGTAACTTCGCCCTGCCCTACTCCTGTGGGGCGGGTTACAGTGCTCGTGCTTGTGCTGATTCCATTGAAGAAAAATGCCTTATGATTTTATATTTGTTCTTTCCTATTTCCAAACAGCAGTTATAACAGCTTCAGAACATCAACAAGTTGGAATTCATAAAAGTGGGTGGAAAGGAAGCCTCCTGACTGTTTATAATTTACTGTGATAATAATGAAATATATGTAATATTGATTTTTTTTCCTTCAGATTATAAACAATTTTATTAGTAACATATGGTAGCAAAGTTATATCTATATCTTACAACTTAAAAAAGGAAAAATTTATCTACCCCATATCTTACTTTTCCCCCGACCCTCCCCTCGTTACTTGACCCCCCCACCAGTGTTATTTACTTAAAAAAACAAATATTAAAGTACCCTTAACTATTAAAAAACCCAAAAGTTATACTCTTGTTTTAAAAACTTAATCATTATCAAAGATTGTCCAATGTCCCTTTATTTTCCATTCTTTTTCTACGTATCTTAAAAAGTTCTAAATCATAGTCTCTTAATATTCTAGTTAATTTGTCCATTTCACTCCATGACATAACTTTTATAATCCTGTCCCATTTCTCTGGTTTTTTTCTTGCTTCCACAACTGCGCATACAATGTCCTAGCGGCTGAGAGCAAGTACCAAATTAAAGTTCTATCTTCTTTTGGAAATTTTTCCATATGTAGTCCCAACTGAAAAGTCTCTGCAACTTTATTAAACTCATATCCCAAGATATTAGAAATCTCTTGCTGAATCATCTGCCAAAACATTTCAGCTCTTTCACAAGTCCACCACATATGATAGAAAGAACCTTCATGCTTTTTACATTTCCAACACCTGTCTGGCATCTTGTTATTCATCTTTGCTAATTTCTTAGCAGTCATATATGTAATATTGAGAAATATATGTAATATTGATATATAACCTTTATTCTTCAGGCTGTTTCACCTCCAAGAGAGTTTTGAAACCAGGTTTAACAGCAGCAACTTCTATTTGGGACTTCGTTAATCTTCCACAGTGTTTTCAGTTTGTTCTTGCTATCTCCAAATCAAGCCCGACACTCTACACGCTGATGGCTACCTCCTGCCTCTCAGCGTTTCATTTTGTCAGCGAGCTGCAATGGCAGCTTTGGGATCTTCCCCCTCAGATTTTGGTGTGTACTTTTTTCACGTTGGTGCCACCGTGGTGGTCTCAGAAGTGGACCATTCTGCAGGGCAGACTTGGGCAATTAGCTGATGGAGTTCTCTGACATACAGTTCTTACATATGACCTTCAGTTCAGCCAGGTTTCTAATATCCTTGTTTTTCAGCCCCTGCAGACCACCTCAAATTAGTATGGATCGTGGGCAACAGCATCATCTTTTGAGCTACGAAGTTTGCCTCATTGTCCAGATGGGGAGAATTCTCAGGTCTTGAAAAACAGCAATGGATTACTTGATGGGGGCATCAGGGAATGCATTGGCTTTCTCCTCTCTCAACTGTTTCATGTCAAGTGTCATGTCTTGGACTGTTGGATCCCTTGGTCATTCAACTTGGGGGGAACACTCATCAGCCATCGTGATCATTTTCAGAAACTACCTTGGAAGCATCGTGATCATTTTCAGAAACTACCTTGGAAGCATTACTCCACAATGAGGAGAAATGTTCAGCGAGTAATTTGGAAAACCATTCTTACTCAATGGCCGAATCAACGAAATAGTTTCCTGAATACGCCATGGAAGCATCAGTAATGCTTTACAAATACAACTATCTTGGAGCAAACACCAACTCAGCTATTGTGAAGTGTCAACATACGATACAGTGGGCGATTTCCCACACAGCTTACCGAGGAGTGAAGTCCCTCCTCACTGCGCAGTGTCTGCTCAGATTTCCCACCAACTGCTCCGTGGATTCAGGAAGTGCCGGACCTTTTGCGCCTCAAATGGAAATTGCTAAAACCCTAGTTTACGTTAGCAACGCGAAAGGTCCGGCACTTCCTGAATCCGCGGAGCAGTTGGTGGGAAATCCGAGCAGACGCTGCGCGGTGAGGAGGGACTTCGCTCCTCGGTAAGCTGTGTGGGTCGCCCATTGTCTGGGCAGTTCTCCCATGCTGAAATGTAAAGTGGTGAGAAATTAGAAGAAGAGAGAAGATACTGGATTTCTGCCCCACCCTTCGCTACCCAGAGAGCCAGTCTGGTGTAGACAGCCAGTTTGGTGTAGTGGTTAAGTGCATGGACTCTTATCTGGGAAAACCAGGTTTGATTCCCCACTCCTCCACTTGCAGCTGCTGGAATGGCCTTAGGTCAGCCATAGCTTTCATAGGACTTGTCCTTGAAAGGGCAGCTGCTGTAAAAGCTCTCTCAGCCCCACCTACCTCTCAGGGTGTCTGTTGTGGGGGGGCGGGTAGGGTTGCCAAGTCCAATTCAAGAAATATCTGGGGACTTTGGGGGTGGAGCCAGGAGACATTGGGGGTGGAGCCAAGACCAAGGCTGTGACAAGCATAATTGAACTCCAAAGGGAGTTCTGGCCATCACATTTAAAGGGACGGCACACCTTTTCAATTCCTTCCTTCCATAGGAAATAATGAAGGATAGGGGCACCTTCTTTTGGGGCTCATAGAATTGGACCCCCTGGTCCAATCTTTTTGAAACTTGGGGGGTATTTTGGGGAGAGGCACTAGATGCTATACTGAAAATTTGGTGCCTCTACCCCAAAACACAGCCCCCCCAGAGTCCCAGATAACCGCAGATCAATTCTCCATGATTTTCTATGGGAATAAATCTCTATAGGGAATAATAGAGTATCCGGCAGACATTTCCCTCCCCTCCCCCTGCTCTCTGACGACCCTGAAGCGGGGGGGGGGGCCTCCAACCCGGGGGATCCCCTGCCCCCACCTGGGGATTGGCAACCCTAGGGGGGCGGTGAAATGTAATGGAGATTGTGATTGCTCTGAGACTCTGGGATTCAGAGTTATAAGGTGGGATATAAATCCAGTATCTTATAATAATATAATAATAATAATTTTTTATTTCTATCCCGCCCTCCCCGCCGAAGCAGGCTCAGGGCGGCTCACAGCACAAAACACACATTACATCAGTTGCAATTATAAAACACAGTTAAAACAATTACAAAATATTAAAATTCACATAATAATATGGCGTTATAACAGATTTCAATAAATTTCAGCAGTAAAAACATTTCAAGAGTAAAAGCATTTCTAGCAGCATATCTAGTTTTGTCACAGTTTTCCACTAATTTTCGCTAGTTGAAGGCCATCCTGAAAAGGTGGGTCTTACAGGCCCTACGGAATCCCTCTAAACATCGTATGGCCCTCACCTCCTCAGGAAGTTGGTTCCACAGTTGGTTCCACAGTAGTGGAGCAGTAATAGAGAAGGCCCGATCCCGGGTGGCTTTCAGTCTGGCCTCCCTTCTTCTTCAAAAGGAATCTCAGAGTAGCTAAAAATATCCTTCCCCTCCCCCTCCCCACAACGGACACCTTGTGAGGTAGGTGGAGTTGAGAGAGCTCTCCTAGACCTGCTCTTGAGCAGAAGAGCTCTGTGAGAACTTGTGACTGACTGACTCAAGGTCACATCAGCAGGTACATTTGGAGGAATGGGGAATTAAGCCCAGTTTTTCCAGATAAGAGTCTGTGCATTTAACCACTATACCAATTTTCCCTATCCTTTTTATCGTAAGCAATGGTGATGTTTTTAATGTGTTGGATATTTTGTTAACCTTTGTTGAGGTTCATGAGTGTATAGAATGGATTCTGTGCAAACCAGGGACATCAAAGTCCCGGGGACGTCTCCTAGATGCTCCTCTACATGTCCTCCAAGTAGGATATAGGGTTGCCAATCCCCAGGTGGGAGCAGGGGATCCCCAGGTTTGGAAGCCCTCCCCCCACTTCAGGGTCATCAGAAAGCAGGTGGGGAGGGAAATATCTGCTGAGCACTTCACTATTCCCTATGGAGACCAATTCCTGTAGGGTATAATGGTGATTGCACCCCCATTCGGAATAAAGAGGCAGACAAGAATGTTGGGAAAACAGGCCACTTTATTAACAACAACTCTCCATGCCAAGGTAAACAGTAATAGGACGAGACCTGGGGTCTTCTCCTGACCTGCCAAGTCCAACAAAGGGCGAGCCACCCTGCCCTAGCCATACTAGTGTGGCTAGAACCGGGCCGGCAGACCACACATGCCCTCCCCTTAACCCCCGCCTCGATCACCAGAAGGAGGCGACCAAGGGGAGGCATGAAATCCGATCCGCATTCCATGACATTGAGCCGTAAAGCCCATCTGCCTTTCCTACGGATCGCCTGCACAACACAGGTGCATAGGCCTGGGTGCTCACCGGCAAGGTCTAAACCCTTTGCTCATTCCGCCAAGTGACCAAATTACCTACCTCCCTAACTGTCACACCACTACTTGCAGTACAAGGTAGGCGAAAAACACCCCCACCAACGGCCAATCAGGTGAGAGTGAAACAATTCCTACCTGGCCCCTAATAAGGCAACTGGTGAAAACCTGTACTACTGCAGGGTGGGTGGGTGGGCCAAAAGTTCCCTGAAACTGCGTAGGGAGAGGCGGGGTCGAGGCTACTTATAGCCTCTCCCCCGCCCAACCAAAAAATACCCGGATGCCTGGGAAACACGGCCTCATGCATCCTCCGGGGATGCAAAAGCCGGCCCCGCGGCGCGCAGCCGCTTTTGCAGTGCGGCCAGGGCGGGGCCGAAATTGATCCACTGGGGAGGGGGCTGTTTTTTTAGGTAGAGGCACCAAATTTGCAGCATAGCATCTTGTGCCTCTCCTGAAAACACCCTCCAAATTTAAAAAAAAAAAAAAGATTGGACCAGGGTGTCCAATTTTATGAGCTCCCAAAGAAGGTACCCCTATTTTTCATTATTTCAAATGGAGGGAAGGCATTTAAAAGGTTTGCTGTCCCTATAAAAGTGATAGCCAGAACTCCCTTCGGAGTTCAATTATGCTTGTCACACCCTTGCTCCTGGCTCCACCCCCAATGTCTCCTGGCTCCACCTCCAAAGTCCCCAGATATTTCTTGAATTGGACTTGGCAACCCTAGTTGGGTGGGATTTTGTAAGTTTTGTAAGTACTTATTGCTGCTCACATAAAGAATATATGAACATATGAAGCTGCCTTATACTGAATCAGACCCTGTGTCCATCAAAATCAGTATTGTCTACTCAGACTGGCAGCGGCTCTCCAGAGTCTCAAGCTGAGGTTTTTCATGCTGACTTGCCTGGATCCTTTTTTAGTTGGAGATGCTGGGGTTCATCCTGGGACCTTCTGCTTACCAAGCAAATGCTCTACCACTGAGCCACTGGTCCTGGAGAGGTGCTGTCAATGATAACCAATGAGTTTGCATCCTCCATGATAATCCATACTGGAAAAGAAGCATTTGAACTACCATATTGGGCTGCCATTGCATAGTCTTTATTGACAATCCAGAGGCGTTTTTCGAGCAGCCCACCCAGCCAACTTTCAGAAGAAAAATCTGCCTTTTCAGACTGTCTCCAAAAAAACAATCAGCTTTTCTTCGCTTCACTTCTGTCTCTGAGCGATTCTTAGTGGGCACAGCGAGCTGTCAAATGGATTTTGTCAACTAATGGGAAATTTCAGCATCCGTTTGCCCCCTCCGGATCGTTTGTACACATGGCATCTTTCCATCAATTTTAATTTTCCCTGTCCCTTTCACCGTAAACAATGGTGATGTTTTTAATGCGCCGAATATTTTGTTAAATGGCAGGGCAGGGGGAAACTGCTTCCTACAGCATTTTGAGTTGCTGTTTCTCGAGATGGGATTTGAGCTGGAAGAGAGGAAGAAACTCTGTGGTCTGTCTCCCAGATGCAAAGGGGGAAAAATACATCCATTGGCTACCTACTGATCAACCGGCTCTATCCAGGTCACAATGCACTGCTAGCGGAGAACAGGTGCAGTTTGGAAAGAAGCCTGTCAAGTGAAAGCTTTGAATGATTCAGCTGAGACAGCCAAGCCACATGAAACAGGAGAAGGCAAATAACTTGGATGTAGCACAGAAAAGAGTAAAGGGTAGATTTAGACCAATTCCCCACTTGCCTTGTTCTGGCTGGCTTAGCGTCAGAGGTGTGGAATGGTATCCAGGGCTTTTTTTTTTTTTTTTTGTAATAGGAACTCCTTTGACTATTAGGCCACACCGTCCTGATGCAGCCAATCCTCCAAGAGCTTACATTGGGCCCTGAGCAGAGGTTCATCAGTGGCTATTAACCACAGCGTATTGCTGGAACTCTCTGTCTGGGGCAGTGATGCTCTGTATTCTTGGTGCTTGTGGGGAGACAGTGGGAGGACTTCTACTGTCCTGGCCCCACTGGTGGACCTCCTGATGGCACCTGTTTTTTTTTTTGGCCACTGTGTGACACAGAGTGTTGGACTGGATGGGTTATTGGCCTGATTCAACATGGCTTCTCTTCTCAAGTCCTATGAGGAAAGGTTGAAGGAGCTGGGGATGTTTAGCCTGGAGAGGAGGTGGCTGAGAGATGATATGATCACCATCATCGAGTCCTTGAAGGGCTGTCATATAAAGGATGGCGTGGAATTGTTTTCTGTGGCCCCAGAAGGTAGGGCCAGAACTAACGGGTTGAAAATAAATCAAAAGAGTTTCCGGCTCAACATTAGGAAGAACTTCCTGACCGTTAGAGCGATT
Source organism: Heteronotia binoei (assembly GCF_032191835.1). Taxonomy (NCBI): domain Eukaryota; kingdom Metazoa; phylum Chordata; class Lepidosauria; order Squamata; family Gekkonidae; genus Heteronotia; species Heteronotia binoei. The sequence continues at coordinate 11,830,914 of NC_083228.1, forward strand.
CCTCAGTGGAACAGGCTTTCTGGGGAGGTGGTGGGCTCTCCTTCCTTGGAGGTTTCTAAACAGAGGCTAGATGGCCATCTGACAGCAATGAAGATCCTGTGAATTTAGGGGGGAGGTGTTTGTGAGTTTCCTGCATTGTGCAGGGGGTTGGACTAGATGTCCCTAGAGGTCCCTTCCAACTCTATGATTCTATGTTCTCTTGGAGAATTGGCTACATCAGGGTAGTGTGGCCTAATATTCAAAGGAGTTCCTATTACAAAAAAAGCCCTGGATACCATGTCACACCCCTGACACCAAGCCAGTCAGAACTGAGTTCTTGTGTGTTCCTGCTCAAAAAAAGCCCTGATTTGTAACAATATTGAATTTTAACCAAGACAGGAATAAAACGATTACATACAGGAATCACCAGTGTTGCTTGGGAGAATCCTGTAGCACTTCATATCGTTGTACTTAAAAAACAAATCCCAATGTAGATATTGTCGAGCATGGTAAAATTCTATTGGTAATTGATTGTTTTAGGATCCTCCATAAAACTGGCCTGTGAAATATCATGGAGGACCAAGGTCTGTTAGCTCTGTTATTCTTTCCCCTCCCCCTCCTTGCTTTATTGCTTGCAAAGTAGAAGTAGAGAGAAATGAAACTAGCTTGAGAAGAAGTGATCAGCACCTTCCCATACATTCCTGTTAGGGAGTGCAACGCATCTGGGGAAAGCAAGGATGGAGTCCTGATAACGCCATGGGAATGTAGACATTTATGATAGTTTATGTGTGAGAGCGCATCCCTCGCCCCCACCTTTTGGAATCCTTTTGAAGTTAGCCTTAAAAGTATTGTATCAATGTATAGTTAGCATCACTCTCAAGAATCTGTTACACTGAAAGTATCAGTCTATCAATAAACGTAGTCTTGTATCCAACCCGACTCGTCATTGAACCCGCATGCTTGAACAGATATAACTAATTGGAACTTTTAGCTCAAGTATAAAGTTGTTAAAGTGTTTTCAAATATAGGCCCACTGATGCATTCAGGTTTGTATGAGGAAAAATAAAAGCTGGAGGTTTTAGACCAATGAATCCCAGCATGGTGCCCACGAACACTTGGCATCTATTGAAGGGTTCTATGGAACCCACCTCTGCACCAAAGTAAAGAGCCAATCGTGGCTTTCCGCCACCACTGGAGAAGGAAGTACCTCAGAAGAACCCAGGAGGCATCACCTTTGGATCTGCAGACAGCATCTTCCAGGAAACAGCTTCCTCCACCACAAAAATAAGGCTTGGCTTAGAACTTCCTAATACTTTGTAGAATTTTATCCTTGGACCCAGCCCTTGGACAGGACAGTTTATGATTGTTTTCCTCATGGCAGTCATTGGATTATGGTGTGCACTACCTGTTTTCAACATTCCAAAATCATTCACAGGTTCAAAAATGTTGGGGACCCCCAGTAAGAGAGCCAGTTTGGTGTAGTGGTTAAGTGCACCGTCTCTTATCTGGGAGAACCAGGTTTGAATCCCCACTCCTCCACTTGCAGCTGCTGGAATGGCCTTGGGTTAATCAGAGCTCTCGCAGGAGTTGTCCTTGAAAGGGCAGCTGCTGTGAGAGCCCTCTCTGCCCCACCCACCTCACAGGGTGTTTGTTGTAGGGGAAGAAGATATGGGAGATTGTAAGCCACTCTGAGTCTCAGAGAGAAGGGCAGGGTATAAATCTGCAGTCGTCTTCTTGTTGTAAGATGTTTACACCTTTCCTGGCACTAGGGACACGTGTAACACGAACCTCCCTATAATGATGTCTCTCGTTGTCTTCTGCAGCTCATGTAGCTATCTCTCTGTCTTTCTTAGTGAGCCATGGTCTCCACAGACAGACAGATAAACTGCTTGTGTGTGTGTGTGAGAGAGAGAGGGAGAGAGAGCAATAAACAAAGCAAATAAGGACCTTGCTCTTGCATTGTGCTTTTTCGGCCGCAGATTTCAAAACCCTTTTCAGAAAATAGAAATGATTAACTGAAGGTGACATAGTGGCTTACATAGTGCACCTGACATGAAGTAGAAGAAACGAACGAGTCAGCCATTTTAAAAGAAGGGTGTTCTCAAGTCACATCCACAAGTTTGTTTCAGAGGGAAGCCATGTTGGTCTACAGTACAACAGCTAGAATCAAGTCCAGTGCCACCTTAGAAACCAATAAGATTTTGGGGGTAGGAGCATTGGAGAGTCAAAGCACACCATGTCAGATACGAAGAAAACTTTGACTCTCAAAAGCTTATACTCCTAAAATCTTGTTGGATTTCTAAGGTGCTACCAAGCCCGGCGCCAGAGTTCCTGGTGCCCTAGGCCCTGCACACACACCCAGAAGATCGGGGAAGGCAAGAGTAGGGCAGGGCAGTGGCCTGTCACTTCTCAGAGCCAACCAAAGGGTGTGAGATGGGGCGTGCTCTCCTCTGAGCCCACCTTCCCTTGCAAGGGAAGGTGGGCTTGGAGGAGTGCACATGTCAATGCCCCACCAGCCACTCTTGCCTTGAAGGTGAGAATGGTGGAGTGGTGCCTTGTGGTGCCCCATAGGTCAGGTGGCACCCTAGGCAGCCACCTACAAGGCCTACTTCTATGCCCCAGCCCTGGTTGCTACTGGACTCCACTCCAACTGATCCACTTAAGGTTTCCATATTCAAGTCGCTGCAAAACTGGGTAACCTTATTTGTATTTACTGCAAGCGGTTCGCTAATTATACAAATCAAACACATACATTGTTGTGTTATCTATCTGTTGCAACTCCTCTGATTATTGAAAAAGTTTTTGAAGGACTATGGGTAACATATTTTTATATGGCCCTCATGCTAGGACTTACTCTGGTCTTCTAAAACAACAGTAGAAGTACCTCTGGATCCGAGAAAGATGTAACAAGGCTTGGGCCCTCCAGACTCTATATTTTGGAAAGACTATTTCCCCCCTGTTTAAATTCAGATTTGAGTGGATCTGTACTACAGAGTGTTGAGCGTACATTGAACCGTAGGGTTGCTGGGAAGGGGCTGGCAACTGGTGTAGGGGGGGACTTACTGGTGCCGGGGGATCTCGTTGGTGAGGTACTGATAGGGTTGCCAAGTCCTCTTCATCCCCCAGCATGTCAAGCATGGTGAAATTCCATCGATAATTGTTTTAGGGTCCTGCCTAAACCTGATCTGTGAAGTGTCATGGAGGATCCAACTTTGTTAGCCTGTTATTCTTTCCCTTCCCCCTGTCTTGCTTTATGGCTTGTAATTAGAAGTAGTGAGAACTGAAACCAAGTAATCAGTGCGTTCTCATACATTCCACTAAGGGAGTACGGGACATCTGGAGAAAGCAAGGACGAAGTCCTGATAACACTATGGGAACGTAGATGTTTATGATAGTTTATGTGTGAATGCTACCCCGCAACCCCATCTCTTGGAATCCCGTTGAAGTAAGCCTTAAAAGTGTTGTATCAATGTATCAGTTTCATTACTCTCAAGAACTTGCTATACCAAAGTATCGGTCTATCAATAAACGTAGTCTTTGTTTCAACTTCGACTCGTCATTGAACCCACATGCTTGACACAGTGGGGGACAGTCGTGCGCGCACTGTGTGCCACATGACAAAATGATGTCACCCAGAAGTGACGTCATCAAAATGGTGGTGCCCATGTGGGGCCGCTCTAGGCGTTTCCAGGAAAACTCTATGGTTTTCCTGGATGCTCTAGCCATTTGGGAGGTTAAAACTCTATGGCACCTATTGTACCATAGAGTTTTACCTCCCAAATGGCTAGAGCGTCTGGGAAAACCATAGAATTTTCCTGGAAACGACTGGAGCAGCCCCGTGTGGGTGGCACCATTTTGATGATGTAGGCTCCTGAGTGGTTACTCCCCGAAAGACACTGAAATAGTAGTCAAGTTCATTTTTCTGTCCACCACGATACGCCAAAGGATTTTGTAGCCGTAGTTTTAATTGATAACAACGTTTCTAAATTTTAACTGTACCTTTTGTATTTTATGGGTAATTTTTATTCCGTATAATTTGGTAATCCTTTGATTCTGTATAACTGATTTCTTTTATGCCAATAAAGGCTGCTGCTGCTGATGATTTTGGATTTATATCGTGCCCTATGCTCTAACTCTCAGAGTCTAAGAGTGGTCATAATCTCCTTTATTCCCCCCACCTCCACCCCCACAACAAACACCCTGTGAGGTGGGTGGGGATGAGAGAGCTTTCCCAGAAGCTGCCCTTTCAAAGACAACCTCTGCCAGAGCTATGGCTGACCCAAGGCCATTCCAACAGCCGCAAGTGGAGGAGTGGGGAATCAAACCTGTTTCTCCCAGATAAGAGTCTGTGCACTTAACCACTACACCAGACTGGCTCTCAGCAGAAAAGATTAAAAAGAGCTGCTGCTTGCTTCTTTCCTTCCAAACTCAGATCTACCTTTCAACATTCGTGTGTTGAAATCTGGGATCTGAAACCGGCTTCTTTCAATATTTGACCTTGATTGATTAGTAGTTTATCTGAACTTTGTTCCTGCCTTGCTTTTAATCAAATCGTTCATGCACCCTCTCGTAGGGAAGTGTACTGTTTCGGATGCCTTATCTTTAAAAAGGCTACTGTCGAGCCACAAACAGCACCAGAAAAGGCAAGAGAAATGATTAAACGCTTGCCAAGGCATGAACACCAAGAAGTGCTTTGAAAGATTCGACTTCAAACGAAAAGCTCATTGTGTGCTTGTTGTGTAGGTAAACTGCTGAAAACTGGGAGCGGCTGCTCATATCTTTTAAAATGGCTGAAGAAAGACATTAGCTATTTTATCTTTGAGTCTGGTGAAAGGGAGCCTGGAATGCTGCACTCCATAATTGAAATAAATCCCGTCACAACAAAACTCAGATTCCAAGATAAGAATTGTGCAGATTGTATCATGTGCCAGAACGTGATGATATAACACTGTGTAGCCTTTCTTTTGTAAGAAACCCGCGGCGCAGAGTGTAAAGCTGCAGGACTGCAGGCCTAAGCTCTGCTCACGACCTGAGTTCGATCCTGGCGGAAGCTGGGTTCAGGTAGCCGGCTCAAGGTTGCTTCAGCCTTCCATCCTTCTGAGGCTGGTAAAATGAATACCCAGCCTGCTGGGGGTAAAGTGTAAATGACTGGGGAAGGCAACGGCAAACCACCCCGTAAAAAGTCTGCCATGAAAACATTGTGAAAGCAACGTCACCCCAGAGTTGGAAATGACTGGTGCCTGCAAAGGAGAACTGAGATTGAACCCCAGGGCTGGCAGGGTGGGGGCACTGAATTCAGCCTCCCCGCCCCCCCCCCCCACAGCATGAAGCCTCCCTGCCCCCCCATGGCACCTCCTCCTCTCTTTGTTTGCACAATGTTAAGGATGGGGAAGGAGCCGTGATGCGCCTTCCAGGCTCTGTAAAGGCTGTCCCCCCCGCCAATCAGCTCATTGGCGGGGAAACTGGGCGAAACCGCGGCAGCAGTGGCCAGCGGCCCACTGAAAAAGCCACGCTGCCCTTGTCTCCTTCCCACTTCCTGCCCCCACTTAGGAAGGAAGTGGGAAGGAGGCAAGAGCAGCACGGCTTTTTCAGTGGGCTGCTGCTGCCATGGTTTTGCCCGGCTGATTGGTGTGTGTGTGGGGGTTCGGCCTTTACAGAAACCGGAAGGTGCTTCACAGCTCCTTCCCCAGCCTTAACATTGTGCAAACAGAGGGAGGAGGAGACACTGGGGAGGGGGGCGATGAGGTTTTGCAGTATCGCAGGACGGGGTGGCAAGGCTGCCCGGCCCAGTTACTATCGGTCCACGCCCCAGGGCTTGAGGACCCCTGCTCTAATCAGCACCATTCCATCTGTTTGATTCCTCAGAGCTCTCCTCCTCTCTGGCTTGAGACTTTTCAGTGTTGACAATTGATTTGCTGTTTTTTGAAAAGTGCCTGTCTTTGACTAATGAACTTTGAATTCTGGGCGAGTTTTCCAGGCCTGTTCTCAAGGGCTCAATTAGTCATTTCGGATGAGCACCGATCACTGTATCGCGTGAAACTTCCGGGCCTTCGGAAGCATTTTTCCTTGGATGGAAATCTTTCACAGCAAACTTTTAAGCTGCCAATTTGAAAACAAGAACGGGGAGGTACCCTTAAAAGCTACATGTAGAATCTCCTCCCCCTGACACAAAAATCTATTTGCAGTATGTGCTTATTATTTATCAATATGCATCCTTCTGCCAGTGTGGTTTATGTGGAACAGAAGACAAGAGTCTCCATAGTCCACAAGATGAGCTATTGTTTTCTCCGATTACGTTTTTTTTGGGGGGAAATACCTTGCCGTGTGCCTAGTAATTGCATTCATAAGTTTGAAGAGAAACTTCAGGAACATTCACGAATTCTTCGCAGCTCTAGAGTCTGCAGGCTGCTATGCTCTTTTCAAAGGATATCTACATGACCACCTGGGAGATGGTTACCTTTGGTTGGAATGTGTCACCTCACCAGAGTGACCGCTCAAGAATTCAGCAGAAGGGATCATATGTGAGGAGGACTACGGTTCCTTACCAGCCACCTTGGGTGGTCTTTCAGTTTCTGAGTTAGTGGCTTCTTTGTGTGCTTGTTTTGCAAAACAAATTAAGTGTAAAAAAAAAAAAAAATCACTGGTTGCCCCAAACTCTTTGGCCCGAACTGCAAATCCTGCATCCTAGACAGATGTGTTACTGAGAGTTCCATGTCAGGAGTGCCCCTGTTGGGTTATTTTTAAATAGCAGGTGTGTCTAGCCCATATTCAATCAATCAATCAATTATGAACGAGGGGTCTGGAGACCAAGTCCTATGAAGAAAGGTTGAAGGAGCTGGGCATGTTTAGCCTGGAGAGGAGGCGGCTGAGAGGTGATAGGATCATCAAGCATAGAGGATGGTATGGAATTGTTTTCTGTGGCCCTGAAAGGTAGGACCAATACCAATGGGCTGAAATTAAATCAAAAAAGTTTCCAGCTCAACATTAGGAAGAACTTCCAGATCGTTCGAGCAGTTCCTCAGTGGAACTGACTGGGTTAGAATAGGAAAAAGGATTCAACAAGAATGTATATTGTCACCTTGCTTATTTAATTTATATGCAGAGTACATCATGCGGAATGCTGGCCTGGATGAAGCACAAGCCAGAATTAAGATTGCCGGGAAAAACATCAACAACCTCAGATATGCAGATGACACTACTCTAATGGCAGAAAGTGAGGAGGACCTGAAGAACCTCTTGTTGAGGGTGAAAGAGGAGAGCACAAAAGTAGGCTTGAAACTCAACATAAAAAAAAACTGAGATCATGGCATCTGGCCCCATCACATCTTGGCAAACAGAAGGGGAAGACATGGAAGTAGTGACAGACTTCACATTTCTGGGATTCAAGATCACTGCAGATGGTGACTGTAGCCATGAAATTAAAAGACGTTTGCTCCTTGGGAGGACAGCTATGACAAACCTGGGCAGTATAATAAAAAGTAGAGACATCACCCTGCCAACAAAAGTCCGTATAGTCAAAGCGATGGTATTCCCAGTAGTAATGTATGGCTGTGAGAGCTGGACCATAAGAGAAGCCGAGAGCAGGAGAATAGATGCTTTTGAGATGTGGTGTTGCAGAAGACTCTTGAGAGTCCCTTGGACTGCAAGAAGATCCAATCAGTCAGTCCTAAGGAAAATCAACCCTGACTGTTCCCTGGAAGGTCAGATGCTGAAGCTCAAATACTTTGGCCACCAAATGAGAAGGGAGCACTCCCTGGAGAAGATTCTTAAACTAGGAAAGACAGAAGGCAAAAGAAGAAGGGGACGGCAAAAGATAAGATGGCTGGACAGTGTTACTGATGTAACAAACACGAATTTGAACCGACTTCGGAGGATGGTGGCAGACAGGAGGGCCTGGCGTGACTTTGTCCATGGGGTTGCAAAGCGTCGGACTCGACTGTGTGACTGAACAACAACAATTTGTGAGTTTCCTGCAGTGTGCAGCGGGGTTGGACTAGATGTCCCTGGAGGTCCTTTACAAATCTATGATTCTGATTCTATGGCACCAAGCCAGCAAGTCAACAACTACATAATACATAACCAATATAGAAGAATTTGTTACAATTTTAAATGATCTTTCCTTTTCAGATACAGTAACAAGCTGCACAGAATTAGCTACGTTTTTAGTAATAATTGGATTTTCATCTGGTAACAGGTAATTTACTTAGAGTCCGTTAGGCCAGGTTTTACTTTACATCTGCCTGAGGTAGGATATATTTGTCTTGAACTGATTTGTACCATGGGCACCTGAGGACCATGTGGTCATTAGTTTCAGCTTCCCCCAAATCACATTGGCAGAGTCTCTGATCATTTCCCTGTATCTCCCCTCAAGGACAGCAGATACCTTGCTAGAGTGGAAGCTTTTCTCAATGTATGGTCATCTAGGTTGGGCCCAGATTTGTATTGGGTTTAGGATTGACAGCTCTACATTGGGAAATACTTGGAAATTTTGTGAGCGGAGCCTGAGTAGTGTGGATTTGAGGGGGTGCTCACCTTCCCAAGTGACCATATTCTCCAAGTGAAGTGATTACTGTCACCTGGAGATAAGTTGTCACCAGGAGATTTCCAGCCACCACCGTGAGGTTGGTAAGTCTAGAGAGAAGAGTTAACCCTTCTACCTCAGTAAGCTCCAGTCAGCTCCTGGGAAGGTAGGGTTGCCAGGTTCAACTCAGAAAATACCTGGGGACTTTGGTGGTGGAGCTTGGAGACTTTTGGGGTGGAGCCAGGAGACTTTCCCATTCTCTAAAATGAATAAATAAAAATACAGCCATGCAGTTCCCCTGAATACAATCTTCATTTCCCCATCCCCTAGTAGCTGCACTTCCACTAAATGAAAGTGAACACCCACACACACACAAAGCAGCCAAAGTAATGTTTGCAAGAACACACTTTTGTGATCTCACTGGGACAATCGCTTTACTCACAGGAGTTGCTGACTTTAACGATATGCTGTATTTCCACCAACTTCTTCAGACTAACACAGGAAATGAAAGCGTCTAGTTTACTCTTTCCTATGTAAACAACTTCTGAAAAGAATGTAAAACAAATGGAGGGACTGGGCAGTCTTTCTTTCTCACAGCTTCACTGAGTCACTAGGAACAGCCACGTTGCTTCGTTGGCTCACCCTGCCCTTATTCAGCCTTGAGATTTAAAGGTACACACACCTTCTAAGCTTCCTTGAAGCTTCCAAACTTATTCTAAGCCTTTTGCAGTAAAAAGGCACATTGTGGCTGTTGGGCAACGGCTTCCCCCCCATCAGCCAGCTGGCTGGTGATGGAGAGGAGCCTGCAAATCTGGGGAATCCCCTGCCAGGACCTGGGGACTAGACAAGACTAGCAGGGAGGGTCACGGAGAGATTGAGAGCAGGAAAATACCGTGATACAATAATGAAACTAATAACACCAACTTGTACTAAATATATAAATTTTAAATAAAGTGATATTAACACGCTATTTGTACATAACTTCAAAAATGGGTAAGAAAAAATTATAATAACTTAACCGATACACCTAAGAGAGGAGGCAGCTGAGAGATTATATGATCACCATCTTCAAGTACTTGAAGGGCTGTCGTTATAGAGGATGGTGTGGAATTGTTTTATGTGGCCCCAGAAGGTAGGACCAGAACCAAAGGGTTGTAATTAAATCAAAAGAGTTTCCGGCTCAACATTAGGAAGAACTTCCTGACCGTTAGAGCGCTTCCTCAGTGGAACTATCTTCCTCGGGAGGTGGTGGGCTCTCCTTCCTTGGAGGTTTTTAAACAGAGGCCAGATGGCCATCTGACAGCAATGAGAATCCTGTGAATTTAGGAGGAGGTGTTTGTGAGTTTCCTGCATTGTGCAGGGGGTTGGACTAGATGACCCTGGAGGTCCCTTCCAACACTATGATTCTATGATTCATAAGAATTTTACTTCCAATAAAGTGCAAAGTGCAAAACAGTGCTTGTATCCAAAGAGGTTTTCAATTCCAAAGTTCATTCCATAGATCTTTGACTAGAAGACTCCACCAAAATATGCCCTATGAAGGCTACTGTTTGTGCTTGTATAAGTTGCTGCATACTTATATGATGTAAAAAGGTTTGGAAGAACTTCAGACACCCCGTCTTTGATAAAGAGATTTGAAATGGCGCGGCAAACCATCAGCCGGCACCGGGCTCTGTCAGAGGCGTTATTATTTTCGTTATTGTATCACAGTATTTTGCTGCTCTCAACCTCTCCGTGATCCTCCCTTCTAGTCTTGGTTTCTAGACTCCCTTCGTCCAGGTGGTTTTGGTGGAGTCTTCTGGTTAAATATCTATGTAATGAACTTTGGAATTCAAAAGCTGGAGAGGAAGCGGCTGAGAGGTGATATGATCACCATCTTCAAGTACTTGAAGGGCTGTCATCTAAAGGATGGGGTGGAATTGTTTTCTGTGGCCCCGGAAGGTAGGACCAGAACCAATGGGTTGAAAGTAAATCAAAAGAGTTTCTGGCTCAACATTAGGAAGAACTTCCTGACCGTTAGAGCGATTCCTCAGTGGAAAAGGCTTCCTCGGGAGGTGGTGGGCTCTCCTTCCTTGGAGGTTTTTAAAGAGAGGCTGGATGGCCATCTGACAGCGATGAAGATCCTGTGAATTTAGGGGGAGGTGTTTGTGAGTTTCCTGCATTGTGCAGCGGGTTGGACTCGATGACCTTGGAGGTCCCTTCCAGCTCTATGATTCTATGAGCTCTTTGGATGCAAGCACTCTTTTGCACTCTGCACTTTATTGGAAGTTAAATTCATATGAGTCTTTTGTATGTGCTTAGGTGTATAGGTTAAGTTATTATAATTTTTTCTTACCCATCTTTGAAGTAATGTACAAAATGTGTGTTAATATCACTTTATTTAAAATTTATATATTAATATAAGTTGGTGCTATTAGTTTCATTAGTACCGGGCTCCATCAGAGGTGTTATTATTTTTGTTACTGTATTTTCCTGCCCTCAACCTCTCCGTGATCCTCCCTTCTAGTCTTGGTTTCTAGACTCCCTTCTAGTCCAGGTGGTTTTGGTGGAGTCTTCTGGTTAAAGATCTATGGAATGAACTTTGGAACTGAAGACCTCATTGAATACAAGCACTCTTTTGCACTCTGCACTTTATTGGAAGTAAAATTCTTGTGAGTCTTTTGCATGCTTAGGTGTATAGGTTAAGTTCTTATAATTTTTTCTTACCCATCTTTGAAGTGTTGTAGAAATTGTGTGTTAATATCAATTTATTTAAAATTTATATCTTTATTATAAGTTTGTGTTATTAGTTTCATTAGCACCGGGCTCCGTCAGAGGCATTATTATTTTCGTTATTGGCCTTGTTCAGACACTGTTTCATTCCGGATTTAAAGTGGCTGATCAGGCAGCAACATCTACCTCCCAGTATTAACTCATGGTAGCCCCCCCCCCCCCCCCAAAAAAAATCCTTCTTGGAACCGGATTATTTTGTTACCTGCTCCTTTGCGGTGTTTTTTGAGTTCTCCGGTTTCACCTCATAGTTTTCTCCATCTGGATAGTTCTGCTGCAATATAAACCAACTTCCGGGTGTCTGAAGGCTGTCTCAGAGCAAAAGGAGCCTCAGACATCCGGTTTATGGTCGCCATTTTTTTTTTACTACTTAGCGATGTGTGCATAACCACATAATGTTTAAACCGATGCGCATGCACATATGCGCATAATAGTGGAGGAAAAAAAAGAACTGCATGGTGCCATCATGTGGACAGCAGAAGACGGTTTCACCATGGAGTGATTCGAATTACGATATGGCAGTCTGATCGATAATATCCGGAACAAAGATATTCAGGACAGAACCGGGTCAGTTTAACCTGGACTCAACACGCTGTGTGAACAGGGCCATTTTCTCTCTCTCTCTCTCTCTCAGCTTGGCTTCGCGAACGAAGATTTAAGAAGGGTGCAATAGTCCACATTTGCTGCAGGCTCGCTGGTGGCTGACAAGACCAATGTGGGACAGGCAGGTCCGGCCACAGCGGCTGCAGGGAAAAGTCTGATTTAGGGTTGGTCCTGTAGCAGTGCGATTCTTCCTCAATCTCCTTTTGTCCTCAAGACCAGCTATGCGTTCATTCTCAAAGGAAGAGACAGCCTGGTGGATGGTGTGCCTCCATGTTTTGCGATCTGAGGCTAGGTCAGACCACTGGTGATGGTTGATGTGACAGGTGCTAAGGGATTTCTTCAAGGAGTCCTTGTACCTCTTCTTTGGTGCCCCTCTATTTCGATGGCCGGTGGAGAGTTCGCCATACAGGGCAATCTTGGGAAGGCGGTGCTTTTCCATCCTAGAAATATGCCCTGCCCAGCGCAGCTGCGTCTTCAACAGCAGTGCCTCGATGCTGGTAACCTCCACCCTCTTGAGGACTTCAGTGTTGGTCACAAAGTCACTCCAGTGGATGTTGAGGATGGTGCGAAGGCAGCGCTGATGAAAGCGCTCAAGGAGTTGCAGGTGATGACGGTATAAAACCCACGATTCGGAGCCGTAGATGAGGGTTGTCATTACAACCGCTTTGTAAACATTGATCTTTGTGCCTTTTTTCAGATGCTTGTTGCTCCACACTCTTTTGTGCAGTCGGCCAAATGCACGGTTTGCCTTTGCCAGCCTGTTGTCAATCTCCTTGTCGATCTTGGCATCTGAGGAGATGATGCGCCCCAGGTAGCTGAACTGCTGGACTGTCTTCAGAACTGATTCACCCACAGTGATGCAGGGAGGCTGATAATCTTCCTGGGGTGCAGGCTGGTGGAGAACTTCTGTCTTCTTCAGACTAACTTCTAGGCCGAATAGCTTGGCAGCCTCTGCAAAGCAGGACGTCATATGCTGCAGAGCTGATACCGAGTGGGAGACGAGTGCAGCATCATCAGCAAACAGTAGCTCTCGGATGAGTTTTTCCTTTGTCTTGGAGTGTGCCTTTAGTCGCCTCAGGTTGAACAGGCTGCCATCGGTGCGATAGTGGATGTATACACCATCGTCATCATCTAGATCTACTGCGGCTCTTTGAAGCATCATGCTAAAGAAGATCGTAAAGAGAGTTGGCGCGAGAACGCAGCCTTGCTTTACACCTGTGCCTATTGGGAAGGGCTCCGAGAGGTCGTTGCAGTGTCTGACTTGGCCTCGCTGGTCTTCATGTAGCTGGATGATCATGCTGAGGAACCTTGGGGGACATCCTAAACGTTCCAAGATTTGCCACAGGCCTTTCCTGCTAACGGTATCGAAAGCTTTGGTAAGGTCGACAAAAGTCACATACAGAGCCTTGTTCTGTTCCCTGCATTTCTCTTGGAGCTGCCTGAGAACAAATACCATGTCGGTGGTGCTCCTGTTAGCTCTGAAGCCGCACTGGCTCTCTGGGAGGAGTTCTTCTGCAATGGTGGGCACCAGTCTGATCAGGAGTATTCTGGCAAGGATTTTGCCTGCGATGGAGAGCAGGGTTATCCCCCGGTAGTTGGAGCAGTCTGACTTTTCCCCTTTGTTCTTGTATAGGGTGATGATGATTGCATTGCGAAAGTCCTGTGGTAATTTGCCTTGTTCCCAGCAGGTGACAAGTACTTTGTGAAGTGAGCTATGTAGTACTGTGCCCCCATGCTTCCAGGTCTCTGGTGGAATTCCATCAACTCCCGCTGCCTTGCCACTTTTCAGTTGCTTGATGGCTTTAACAGTCTCTTCTAGGGTGGGGATCTCATCCAACTCTGTTTTCACCGGTTGAAGTGGGGTGAGGTGGATTGCTGAATCTTGAACTACGCGGTTGGCACTGAAGAGAACCTGAAAATACTCCGACCACCGGTTCAGTATGGATGCCTTGTCTGTGAGGAGCACTTGGCCGTCTGCACTATGCAAGGGACTCTGAGCCTGATATGATGGACCATATACTGCCTTCAGGGCTTCGTAGAACCCTCTTAAATCACCAGTGTCTGCACACAGCTGGGTTCTCTCTGCAAGCTTGGTCCACCACTCGTTCTGAATGTCTCGAAGCTTGCGCTGGAGGTTGCTACATGCAGCGCGAAAGGTTGCTTTTTTCCCAGGACAGGAGGGCTGAGCAAGATGTGCTTGGTAGGCAGATCTCTTTTTTGCCAGTAATTCTTGGATCTCTTGATTGTTCTCATCAAACCAGTCCTTGTTCTTCCTTGTGGAGAACCCGAGGACTTCTTCAGAGATCTGCAGGACGGTAGTTTTTAGGTGTTCCCAGAGTGCTTCTGGAGAAGGGTCTGTGGGGCAACTGGGGTCCTCAATTCTTGACTGGAGTTTTGCCTGGAAGGCAGCTTTAACTTCGGCTGACTGGAGGCTGCCAACCTGAAACTTCCTCCGAGGGATACCTCCTCTCCTGGGTGTGGGTTTAAAGTGAAGACGGAGATTGCAGCGTACAAGACGATGATCCGTATGACATTCTGTGCTGGGCATTACTTGGGTGTGTAAGACATCTCGAAGGTCTCTCTGGCGCACCAGAATGTAGTCGATAAGGTGCCAATGCTTGGACCGTGGGTGCATCCAGGTTGTCTTCAGACTGTTCTTCTGCTGAAAGATAGTGTTGGTGATGGTGAGGTGGTGCTCCGTGCAGAATTCTAGCAGGAGGCGCCCGTTGTCATTGCAGTTGCCAATGCCGTGTTTGCCAAGTACTCCTTTCCAGGCTTCCGAGTCTTTACCTACTCTGGCATTGAAGTCGCCAAGGATGATCACCTTGTCCTCTGTAGGGGTCTTCCGTATGAGGTTGTGTAGATCAGCATAGAACTTGTTCTTTTCTGCAGGATCTGCTTGAAGGGTTGGGGCATACACACTGAAGAGTGTTGCATGCTGCTTGTTTTGAAGTGGGAGGCGCATGGACATGATGCGATCTGAGTGACCTGTTGGCAGGTTTTCGAGTTTGGAGGCAATGGAGTTCCTGACCATGAAGCCAACGCCAGAAAGGCGGCTCTCAGCCTTTGACTTACCCGACCAGTAGAGGGTATAGCCAGCACCGTGTTCTTGAAGACTACCTTCCTCAGGGAAACGGACCTCACTGAGAGCTGCTATGTCGATATTCAACCTGAGAAGTTCGTGGGCAACTAGAGCAGAGCGTCGTTCAGGGTGACCACTGCCTACTGTGTCAAGCATGGTTCTGATGTTCCAACACGCAAGCTTTAGTCTTTGCACACTTTGTGAGGCAGGTGCATGCCTTTTCTTTGTTGTTATTTTTCGACCGCAAGTAAGGATGCCCGTTGACCGCGGCTAGCCAACTGGGGTGGGGGAGACGAGCTTTGTTTAGGCCACCTTTTCTAGGCCCCTCTCCGTGTGGATCAAGCAGTGCTGTCCCTAGATAAGGCTGCTTGGTCGTTCAGGGTGCTGCCGAAAAATGCTTTCGTCTCCGGGTTAGCATCAGGCGATCAATACCCTGAACCGTCTACATGCAGGATCGGGACTGCGGCTTCCAGTGGCACCTTCCACCTGCCGTTTCGCCCCTTGCCCATCGCTGCAGGACTTGATGCATTGTGGGTTGTGTGTGTGGATATGCCCTTCAGGCCTGCGCAGAGGAATTTTTTAGGTGAAGCGCAGTGTGCGTGGTACTGGCTCCACCCTTTCACCTGGGGGTCATCTGCCATGGCCCAGTAAGCCGGGACGCCGGCAGCGAGTCCTCCAGGTGGTAGGTGTTACATTAACGAGCTCTATCTGCCCGGGTTTGATGTTAGAGTTTTCCTTCTCTTAGGCTGGCAAGGTTGGTGGGCCCAGCCTGCCCATCCGGTTATACCGCCGGACATTCGGTCGCACCATGACATAGCAAACTCTGTGAAAACGGGGGGGACCAGCGAGAAGGTGTTGCTACGGATGCAGTAATGCAGGAGAGGCCATTGCAGTGACCATCTGCCAGGCATAGCCAGACAGTGACCATGCGGCGTTCACTACACCGGGAGAGGAGAGGCTATGTATTGCGCATGCACTTTCCCTGGGGGGGTAGGATTCCCAGAGGGCCATTATATCACGCTATTTTCCTGCTCTCAACCTCTCTGTGATCCTCCCTTCTAGTCTTGGTTTCTAGACTCCCTTCTGGTCCAGGTGGTTTTGGTGGAGTCTTCTGGTTAAAGATCTATGGAATGAACTTTGGAATTGAAAACCTCTTTGGATACAAGCACTCTTCACTTTATTGGAAGTAAAATTCTTATGAGTCTTTTGTATGTGCATAGGTGTATAGGTTTAAGTTGTTATAAGTTTTTCTTACCCATCTTTGAAGTAATGTACCAACTGTGTGTTAATATCACTTTATTTAAAATTTATATATTTAGGACCCGGGAACAGGCAAGTCAATGGGAAGGGCTGGTTCCATTTAAGTAACACTGGCTGGAAATCCATAAACTCTGTTAGCCTTAAACATTAACAAATAATTTAAACCCATTTCAGAAAGAGTCAAACCAAAAACTTTCCTTCTGTCTCCCGCATAGACACCACTGTTACTGTGCATCACGAGGGGATAGCCTGGGGAAAAATAAGTTTTAAGGTCATCATACTGCAGCTAATGAGCCATAAATCAGTAGCGATTGCCCTCAACAACACACACTTTTCAGCAAGCCCAGCAGTGTTTATAGATTGAGGTAAATTTCCTTCCATGTAAGAGAATTTTGTTAGAGGGGGACAAGAGATTTTTCTATAATTCCACTGTTGGCGGTAGTTGGGGATGCTGTTCAAGTTCTGTCAGGCCAAATTAGTTATTCTTATTTCTCTCTCCTTTCCCATACAAGTCCCCCACACCTCCAAATCAGCATTTTGCAGGGTAAGAAGAAGACATTTTCAAGTCCCAGGAGAATGTGTGGGCCTTGTCCTTGACATGTTGCTGATGGTACAGCACAGAGGTTTCAATCTGTGTTTCCCCCTCAATGAACTATCTTTCCAAGGCCTGGGGAAGGACCGATGGAGCCTGGTTCAGCCCTCCTACCAGTGATCAACTGATCAAAGCCACCAAGTATTACACCGTCTTTCAGTTTGCAATAATATATTATAAGGATTGTGTACAACACATAAGAAACAATACAATAATGATAGAGGCTGGCTGTGCTAGGGCCTTTTGAAGTAACAGAAACCCCAAGGGGCCAAAAAAACCCGCCTCCAAAGGAAAAGATATGTCCAAACTTGGAAATAGTCCAACTGGAATTCACAAGGTGGGTGCTCCTGAGGAGTGCAGCTTCAACGCAGCTGCTTTCTTGAAAAGACGTCTCTCTAGATTTTGATGATGTTTCAATTCTGTCTTCAGTTTGACGGCTGATTTAGGAACTACAATGATTTAGGAGCTACAACGATAATAATAATTGCCAACCAAGGCTGAAACAAAAAACAAAAATGTAAATTATACTTTAACATATCAGAACAATAATTATATGCAAAAGCTTACCCCTGTCCTATATTCTCTAATCACAGCATTAAGCTTCTCATTTCAGAGTGAACATTGGGGCTCTTTCTACCCCACCTTAGTTTTAAAAGGATATTTGCTACTGCTTACCAGGTGTAGCCCGATGTTCACACTGAAATGAGAAGCTTAATTAGGCTTCCCAATCCCCCCGCCCTGGCGGGGGACCCCCGAATTTGCAGCCTCCTCCCCCAGTCTCCAAAAATCTGGAAGTGGTGGTGGTGGGGGGGAACATGCGTGTAGGCATCATGCAGTTGTAGAGCTCCTGCAGGTTTAGAAACCTGCAAATTGATCCATTTAAGGCTGTTCCTTTAAGGCTGCACAGGAAACAGGAAGGGCTTCATTGGAAAGGGTCAGTAATACTTTCCATGGAGAACAGCCCCTCCCTTTCTTTTGCTTTTGTTTTCACAGCAAGTAGAGTTCTGCAGAAAGACGATCTAGTACGGTAAGTATTTGTGTGTGAGAGAGAGGGAGGGGGCAGGGGATTCCCTGGTTTGGAGGCCCTCTCCCCCCCCGCTTTAGAAAGCGTGGGGGGAAATGTCTACTGGGCACTCTATTATTCCCTATGGAGAATGATTCCCATAGGGAATAATAGGGAATTGATCCGTGGGTATTGGGGGCTCTGGGGGGCTATTTTTTTGAGATAGAGGCACCAGATTTTTAGTATAGCATCTAGTGCCTCTCCCCAAAATACCCCCCAAATTTCAAAATGATTGGACTAGAGGGTCCAATTCTATGAGCCCCAAAAGATGGTGCCCCTATCCTTAATTATTTCCTATGGAAGAAAGGCATTTAAAAAGGTGTGCTGTCCCTTTAAATGTGATGGCCAGAACTCCCTTGGAGTTCAATTATGCTTGTCACAGCCTTGATCTTGGCTCCACCCCTAATGTCTCCTGGCTCCACCCCCAAAGTCCCCAGATTTTTCTTTAATTGTACTTGGCAACCCTAAGCTTAATGCTGTGATTAGAGAATGTAGAACAAGCGTAAGCTTTTGCATATAATTATTGTTCTGATATGTTAAAGTATAATTTACATTTTTTTGTTTAAGCCTTGGTTGGGAATTATCATCATCATTGTAGTTCCTAAATAATTAAGCTGTCAAACTGCAGAAAGAATTGAAACGTCATCAAAATCTAGAGAGACGTCTTTTCAAGGAAGCGGCTGCGTTGAAGCTGCACTTCTCAGGGACACCCACCTTGTGGATTTCAGTTGGGCTATTTCCAAGTTTGGACTTATATCTTTTCATTTGGAGATTATTTTTTTTTACCCCTTGGGGTTTTTTGTTACTTTAAAAGGCCCTAGCGCCGCTGGCCTCTTTCGCTATTGTATTGTTTTTTATGTGTTGTACACAATCCTTATAATATATTTTTGCAAACTGAAAGACAAAGTAATGCTTGGTGGCTTTGATCAGTTGACTAATTACACCAAGTGCCCTTCAAGCAGCACACTCCTACCAGTGATGGCTTCATTCATCTCTTTTGCTTCTTTTTAAAGCTTGGGAGATGTTTGGGCCATGGTCCTCATCGTAGCACTGCCGTTCTTTGGGTGCAGTGGGGTTGCCAAGACTGGCGACCAGCAAGAGATCAGGGTAGGGATGGGGGCATGAAGGTGGTCATCAGTGATGGTGTGACTTTTCCAGGAACCCCCTGGACATGATGTCACACCTCTCTAGGTTGCTGCTGTGATACCATAGAGTTTTACCACAAATCCTAGAGCGTCCCTGGCACAATGTGTATGATGACATCACTTCTGGGTGATGTCATCATACAGGGCACATTGCATGACAACAGGGCTCTTTGGGGGCAGGGATCACCCTGGCAGCCTGCTATGTGCCGACAGGTTGCTCCCCCCCAAATAAAACAGGGGATCCCCTGCCCCTTGTGGAGCTGGGCAGGCCTAGGCCTCTCTAGGAATCACCTGATGCTATATGGTATCCCTGGAGGTGACATCAGTCCTTTTAACATAGCATTTTATCATAACAGTTTCCAGTGATTCCTAGAGAGGTCACCACTTCCATGTTTTTCTAAGAATAAACGATGCCACACCATTGGCCTAATGGTAGGGTTGCCAATCCCCAGGTGGGGGCAGGGGATCCCCCCGGTTTGGAGGCCCTCCCCCCACTTCAGGGCCCTCAGAAAGCGGGGGGAGGGGAGGGAAATGTCTGCTGGGAACTCTGTTATTCCCTATGGAGATTTATTCCCATAGAAAATCATGGAGAATTGATCCATGGGTATCTGGGGCTCTGGGGGGGCTGTTTTTTGAGGTAGAGGCACCAGATTTTCAGTACAGCATCTAGTGCCTCTCTCCAAAATAACCCCCAAGTTTCAAATAGATTGGACCAGGGGGTCCAATTCTATGAGCCCCAAAAGAAGGTGCGCCTATCCTTCATTATTTTCTATGGAAGGAAGGCATTGAAAAGGTGTGCCGTCTCTTTAAATGTGATGGCCAGAACTCCCTTTGGAGTTCAATTATGTTTGCCACAGCCTTGATCTTGGCTCCACCCCCCAATGTCTCCTGGCTCTACCCCCAAAGTCCCCAGATATTTCTTAAATTGGACTTGGCAACCCTACCTAATGGCCATTGTTAAAGCTTTTCCCCCTCCACTGCTCTGACTGGTGGTAGGAAACAATATGTGGAGGGAGGAACCTCTGACCCTGCTGGGAACTAGGGTTGCCAAGTCCAATTAAAGAAAAATCTGGGGACTTTGGGGGCGGATCCAGGAGACTTTGGGGGTGGAGCCAGGAGACATTGGGAAGGAGCCAGGTACAAGGGTGTGACAAGCATAATTGAACTCCAAGGGAGTTCTGGCCATCACATTTAAAGGGACAGCACACCTTTTTAAATGCCTTTCTTCCATAGGAAATAATTAAGGATAGGGGCACCATCTTTTGGGGCTCATAGAATTGGACCCTCTTGTCCAATATTTTTGAAACTTAGGGGGTATTTTGGGGAGAGGCACTAGCTGCTATACTAAAAATCTGGTGCCTCTACCTCAAAAAATAGCCCCCCCAGAGCCCCCAATACCCATGGATCAATTCCCTATTATTCTCTATGGGAATCGTTCTCCATAGGGAATAATAGAGTGCCTAGTAGACATTTCCCTCCCCCCCATGCTTTCTAAAGGGGGGGAGGGCCTCCATACCAGGGAATCCCCCCTCCCTGCCCCCTCCCTCTCTCTCGCACACACACATAAATACTTACCGTACTCGCTGTGAAAACGAAAGCAAGGCTGCACAGGAAAAGAAAGGGAGGGGCCGTTCCTGTTTCCTGTGAAGCCTTAAAGGGACACATTTTAAAAACGGATCCCAAGCTGTAAAACAACATGATGCCTACAGGTATGTTCTCTCTCCCCCCGCCCCCAGATTTTTTAAGAGCCAGGGAGGAGGCTGAAAATTCGGGGGTCCCCCGCCAGGGCGGGAGGGTTGGGAAGCCTACTGGGAACTGTCAACCTTAAGATGGGGCCTACAATTTCCCCAGAGGGGTTCTAGAGTCCTTGCCCCACCGATGGACCTCCTGATGGCACCTGTTTTTTTTGGGCCACTGTGCAACACAGAGTGTTGAACTGGATGGGCCATTGGCTTGATCCAACATGGCTTCTCTTATGCTCTTATGTTTCTTCAGCTGATCTCCAGACTATACAGATCACCTCCCCCCAGAGGAAACTGCAGCTCTAGAGGACGCATTGCATAGTATCAAATTCCTACTGCAACTCTCCACTACTACCCTCCCCAAGTCCTACTCAAAACCTTCAGACATTTCCCAGCCCTGACTTGGCAGCCATACCCTTTGGTATAATCTCAAGTGTTAAACTGGATTTCCCTCTTCAACAAGGCTCTTTCTGTTGTGCTTCCAGTTTGCTTACTGCCTTTGCAAATCCCAGTCATATCTGAAAGTTCCTTCAAAATGATATTCCCCCCTTTTCAATGTAGGAGAGTTCACATATAGACACATACCATTAAGCACGACAAAAATGATGTTCGGTGCATGGTAATTCACATTTTAAAGACCATGTCCGTTGCCAGGAACGGGGTGTGCATCCACCAGATAATTTGAATTAAATTGTTACATTTAGTTATCTTTTGGATTAAAACGGCCATTTCCCCATGTCTTGGATCAAGTCAACATTCTATGCACACTTAAAAAAAACAAACAACTCAGCTTGAGAACAAAAATTCATCCATAGCATGAAAACCTCTTAGGTACATTCTGGATAGCTGGATTGCTTTTGCTAATTGGCAGTTCGCTTTGGATGAATGTTCCCTATTCTTGATTTGCATTAAAATATAGTTTCACCCAAGCTAGATTAAGTCCAACAATTTTATATCAAAACCCAATTTATCCCTCCCTTCCTTCCAGGAGTTTATGTACATGAGGTCATTCCATTTTCATCTTCATTACAGTTCTCTGGGAAGGGAGGTTGGAAGAAAGACATTGGCCTAAGTAAATCTAAGTACCCATAGCGGAGCAAGTCTTTGGGTCCAGTTATTTCTGGGCCCAAGGCTGAGTGGTAGAGCACAGAATCATAGAATCATAGGGTTGGAAGGGACCTCCAAGGTCATCTAGTCCAACCCCCTGCACAATGCAGGAAACTCACAAATACCTCCCCCTACATTCACAGGATCTTCATTGCTGTCAGATGGCCATCTAGCCTCTTGAAAAACCTCCAAGGAAGGAGAGCCCACCACCTCCCAAGGAAGCCTGTTTCACTGAGGAACCGCTCTGTCAGGAAGTTCTTCCTAATGTTGAGCCGGAAACTCTTTTGATTTAATTTCAACCCATTGGTTCTGGTCCTACCTTCTGGGACCACAGAAAACAATTCCACACCATCCTCTATATGACAGCCCTTCAAATACTTGAAGATGGTGATCATATCACCTCTCAGCTACCTCCTCTTCAGGCTAAACATGATCAGCTCTTTCAACCTTTCTTCATAGGACTTGGTCTCCAGACCCCTCACCATCTTCGTTGCCCTCCTCTGGATCCGTTACAGCTTGTCTATATCCTTCTTAAAATGTGGTGCCCAAAACTGAACATAATACTCCAGGTGAGGTCTTACCAGAGCAGAGTAAAGCAATACCAACACATCATGTGATCTGGACACTATACTTCTGTTGATACAGCCCCAAATTGCATTTGCCTTTTTAGCCACCGCATCACACCATTGACTCATGTTCAGCATATGATCCACTAAGACCCCTAGATCCTTTTCGTACATACTACTGCTAAGACAAGTCTCCCCCATCCTATAACCATGCATTGGATTTTTCCTACCTAAATGCAGAACTTTACATTTATCCCTGTTAAAATTCATTTTATTGATTTTAGCTCAGTTTTCCAGCCTGTCAAGGTCATCCTGTATCCTGTCTCTGTCTTCTACTGTCTTTGCAACCCCTCCCAATTTAGTATCATCGGCAAACTTAATAAGCATTCCCTCTATTCCTTCATCCAAATAATTGATAAAGATGTTGAACAAAACAGGTCCCAGGACAGATCCTTGAGGCACTCCACTTGTCGCTCCTCTCCAAGAGGATGAGGAACCATTCACAAAACACTCTTTGGGTGTGATTTGTCAACAGGTTACAGATCCACCTAACGGTAACAGGATCCAAACCATAGGTTGCTTATCACGAATGCATGAAGCTGCATTCTAATGAGAACAACTGGGCTATCGAGGTTGGTATTGTCTGTTATGAGGGGTCACAGCTGTTCAGGGTTTCAGGTCTGAAAACTTTCGTATTATCTTTTTATGCTTGTCCCTCTTGTCCCTTGAAGGACAAGTCTGGTACCTTGGACAAGGTGACAGCAGACAACCTTCTTTCTCAACATCTCACAGGGTTACACCTCAAGACTTTCACCTGGTTTGCAAAAAGGATCTAAATAGGTTCCACAATCACATGGAATATGTGTCATCAAATACTGGCCAGAGGCTTGTCTGGGAAAAGTGATCCTAAAAGTGTAAAGGTCTGGCTTATGGCCATTCTCTTCCCTCTTTTAAATCCATCAATGTCAAAGATTAATTTCCAGAAAAGGCAGTACAACGAACCAATTCTCTCACCTTGCCTGATTTCCCCTTACCTGGTGTGTGAGTCTACAGTCAAAACCATTTTAATCCCATAACACCCTTTTGTAAAAGAAGAAGAAGAAAAGAGGTGGAGGAGATTGGATTTATACCCTGCCCGCTACCCAAAGGAGTCTCAGAGCAGCTTACAAATCTCCTTTCCCTTCCCCTCCCCACAACAGACACCCTGAGAGGTAGATGGGGCTGAGAGAGCCCTCCTTGAGCAAGACAGCCTTAGGAGAACTTCTGGCTGACCCAAAGCCACATCTGCAGGTGTATGTGGAGGAGTGGGGAATCAAACCCAGTTCTTTTTCAGGCTTTTACCAGTCACCATCATATTTGGTGCTCCTGGGATGAACCATTTAGCACAGGAAAGAAGCATTGAAGTACGTCTCATCCACCTTAAAGTTAATTCTGGAATGATGTGTGTGTGTGTGTGTGGGGGGGAGGGATAGGGTTGCCAAGTCCAATTCAAGAAATACCTGGGGACTTTGGGGGTGGAGCCAGGAGACTTTGGGGGTGAAGCCAGGAGACTTTGGGGTGGAGCCAGGAGCAAGGGTGTGACAAGCATAATTGAACTCCAAAGGGAATTCTGGCCATCAGATTTAAAGGGACCGCACACCTTTTCAGTGACTTCCCTCATTGGAAATAATGAAGGATAGGGGCACCCTTTCGCGGCTCATAGAATTGGACCCCCTGGTCCAATCTTTTTGAAATTTGGAGGGTGTTTTGAGGAGAGGCATCAGATGCTATGCTGCAAATACAGTGTCTTTACCTCAAAAAACAGCACCCCCCAGGGCCCCAGATACCTGCAGATCAATTTTCCATTATACTCTATGGGAATTGGTCTCCTTAGGGAATAATGGAATGCCCAGAAGACATTCCCCCCCCCCACTTTCTGATGACTCTGAAGTGGGGGGAAGGCCTCCAAACCGGGGGATCCCTGCCCCCACCTGGGGATTGGCAACCCTAGATGTCTAATGTAAACAAGAGTTGTTAAGCTTGTAGGCCGAGGCTATTAAAATACCAAAGGGGACTTGCTGCATGATTAAAATGAATGTGAATGGGGGGGGGGGGGCCTCGTGTGATTTTGAAAAATCTCAGCTGTGCATTTCAAACTATAGTGTCATTTGGAGGCACCACAAAAGGTCTGCGCAACAACAATGAAATGAAAGGTTAATCCGTCTTTCATAGTCAAAACAGCCAAAATGGTTAAAAGCCGCTCCTTTCAAGCTGAGCAGGATGGACAGATAGATAATTCAGCGCATCAGTTATGATGTCTTTCTGTTCATTAATTATCCATGTCATTTTGGAGCAGACGGAGGTTATCGCAAATGCGGAGGAGGAAGATGAGACTTGCTCAAAGGGTTTATGGGATTTTTGAATGATATAATATTTACTGAATCCCTGAAGGGGGAATTAACATTACCGGCAGTGATGTTGCAGACATTCTTAATTGGTCGGGATATGCCAGGGGTCCCCAATCTCTTTTGGCTTTTTGAATTTTGAGAATGGAGGCTGTGCCCTAACAAAATGGCTGCTATAGGAACCAATCACAAAATTTTGGGCAGTTGCTCCATTATGGAAGCACCACTTTCTGAACTGTTGCCCCCTACAGACACATGAGGTTCTTGGTTCTTCTGGAGCACCTTCTGCCCCAATGGAATAGAGGAATGCCTGGACTGGTCTCTGTTTTGGTGGAGAAACAGATGGGCACTTGGAACCCCATCAATGAGTGCCATGATTCTGGGATAGAGGTCACTGGATAGAAGGTCCTCCAGTTCAGAATTTCAGTCCAGTTTCCAAGAACTGATTTGGGCTTCCACCAGGGCTTTTTTTTTTATGGCAGAAACACCTTTGCATATTCAGCCACACCGGGGGTGGAATTCTAGCAGGAGCTCCTTTGAATATTAGGCCACACACCCTTGACGTAGCCAATCCTCCCAGAGCTTACCAAAAAAGCCTTGTAAGCTCTTGGAGGATTGGCTACATCAGGGGGATGTAGGGTTGCCAAGTCCAATACAAAAAATATCTGGGGACTTTGGGGGTGGAGCCAGGAGACTTTGGGGTGGAGCCAGGAGCAAGGGTGTGGCAAGCATAACTGAATTTAAAGGGATGGCCCAGATGCCCCCTCCTCCCCGCAGGAGCCACCGGAGGGGGAGGGAGCAAGGCCAAAAGCGGCCAGCCCTGCCAGCCAGCCTGCTGCCCCACAGCGCCCCACTGCCACTCACCGGGCCCTGTTTATTGTTTATTTCATCCCCCGAAGCACACACACGTGACGAGGCAGGCTGCCCGCGGCGGCTCTGCCTCTGGCCCGGATAAGGCGGCGCTGCCGAGCTGCCCCCGCTCCTTCTCTCTCGCCTCTTCTCTCCCTCGCCCCCTTCGCCTGCCAGATGGAAGAAAGGAGGACTGAGCTGCCCACCAGCCCGCAGGAATGCCAGCCATCCGGAAGCAGCAGCAGCAGTTGGTCAGCAGCAGCGAGGCCAGCGGGGACGTGCCTGAACCGCTCTCGGCGCCTCCTTCTCCGCAGCTGAAGGGGGCTTGGAGCCCAGCCCGGCCCAGACGCCCCTTCCTCCCCGTGGGAGCCGCCGAAGGGGGGGAGCAAGGCCAAAAGCGGCCAGAGGGCGGCCAGCCCGGGACAATCGCCGTGATCCCGCCGCCCCTGCCACTCACCGGGCCAAGCTCCTTGGCGCGGTTTCCCCCCTCTCCTCCCACTTCCTTTTTTTGGGGAGTGGGGGAAGAGGGTGGAAATTCTGGGGTCCCCCGCCAGGGCAGGAGGGTTGGGAAGCCTAGGGGGATGTGGCTTAATATGCAAAGAATATGTTAGAATTCCACCCCTGGGCCACACCTCCCTGATGTAGCCAATCCTCCAAGAGCTTACGGGGCTCTTAGTACCAGGCCTACTGTAAGCTCCAGGAAGATTGGCTACATCAGGGGTGTGTGGCCTAATATGCAAAGGAGTTCCTGTTATGAAAAAAGCTTCCACCCAGATCTGACTCTTCATCTACTCCTTCCTAGTCTATGCAAATGACCAGTCCTAAACTTAATATCAGCATGGTTGCTCTGTTATGTGACCTTCAGACCATATCATGGGTCTATCTGAGACCCCTTGACGTACCCTGCCATTTACACACAGAAACAGCCTTCAAAACTGTTCTTGTAGGAAGACCTCCTTTCAAAGGAGAATCCAAGCTATGATCACATTTTCTCTCCCCAGCTCTTATCTTGTGCACTGTATGGAGGTCTAGCATAATTTATGAAAATCTGCACACTGTTTATGAGGTTCCTATAAAACATGGTTCAGAAACTGCAAGTGCATTTCCCGTTAGTAAGCTAATAAATATTTGAGGATGACCCTCCTTATGCTTTATATCTTAGGACAATAAACTAAAACAGCGGGGTCATCGAGAGCAGAAAAATAAAACTGAAGATTGGATGTGAAGAACCTTCTTCTACAAGGAGACAGTTTTTCTTCTCATAGACAAGTTCTAGCTTTCCATATACTGAGTTGTAAAAAAATTAAACTTTGTACAGTCAAATATAGCTGTCTTGTAGCAATTCAGACCATTAGGTCTGTCTCAGGGATCTCCAAACTTTTGAACCTGTGGCCACCATTGGGATTTGGACAGAGTCTGGTAATCACAGCCACAAAATGGCAGATGCAGTAGATGGAGCCAGCCATAAATACAGGTTGCCAAGTCCAATTCAAGAAATATCTGGGGACTTTGGGGGTGGAGCCAGGAGACTTTGGGGATGGAGCCAGGAGACTTTAGGGGGTGGGGCCAGGATCAAGGGTGTGACAAGCATCATTGAACTCCAAGGGAGTTCTGGCCATCACATTTAAAGGGACAGCACACTTTTTAAAATGCCTTCCTTCATAGGAAATAATGAAGGATAGGGGCACCTTCTTTTGGGGCTCATAGAATTGGACCCCCTGGTCCAATCGTTTTGAAACTTGGGGGGTACTTTGGGGAGAGACACTGGATACTATACTGAAAATGTGGTGTCTCTACCTCAAAACACAGCTCCCCTAGAGCCCCCAAAACCTCCAGATCAATTCCCCATTGTACCCTATGAGAATTGATCTCCACATAGGGAATAATGAAGTGCTCAGGAGACGTTTCCCTCCCCCACACACTCCGTTTCTGGCGACTCTGAAGCGAGGGATTGGCCTCTCTACTCACAAGTTGCTGCCAACTCCTTCGAAGTAACACACCCCATCCCAAAAGGAAGCCTTTCAATCGGAGACTGAAGCCTGTCCTGTGGGAGCGGGGCTTCCCCCTGCCGGCCAGCTGACTGAGGGCGGGAAGGAGCCTGGGAAAGTGGAAGAACCCCCGTTGGGACCTGGGGATTGGCAAGCCTACATAAATATGGCTGCTGCGGCTTACTTTCAATCGCACTGTGAAGATCCCTGTGCTGTGGTGGTGTTTTTAACTTTGTACCACTTTGCATGCTTAACCACTGCCCACCAGCTATATGTAGCTCTGCTCACTGTATCCCATTCCATTGTCTGATGAAGTATGTATACAGAAGAAGAAGACCACAGATCTATACCCCACCCTTCTTTTTGAATCAGAGTCTCAGAGTGGCTTACAATCCCCTTTATCTTCTTCCCCAACAATAGACGCCCTGTGAGGTGGGTCAGGCTGAGAGAGCTCTTACAGAAGCTGCCCTTTCAAGGACAACTCCTACAAGAGCTATGGCTGATCCATTCCAGCAGCTGCAAGCGGAGGAGTGGGGAATCAAACCTGGTTCTCCCAGGTAAGAGTCTGCACACTTAACCACTACACCAAACTGGCTCTCAGAAAGCTTATATTCTGAATAAAAGTTGATCTTAAAGGTGCTACTGGACTCCTACCTTGTTCTATTGCTCCAGACTAACATGGCTGCCCACCCGGATCTATTCTCACAGTACAATCTTACGTAGAGTTACTGCATTCTAAGCCCATTGATTTTAGTAGACTTAGAGAGGAGTCACTCTGCATAGCATTACGTTGTGAACTATAAAGACTTAGCTTTGGAATATATGATAAACTGGAATAACAAAAGGCCTCTTTGATTAAGTTTTGGGACTGTTGAATGGATTGGGAACATTCAGTAATGCAGCTTTTTTTAAGCTAATGGTATCTGAATGGAAATCTTCAGGGAATCTCATGTTATCTGTTCTAGAAAAAAAGAGCGGGATGGAAATGAATAAAGTGTGTCCTAACATATAGAATCATTGAATCATAGAGTTGGAAGGGACCTCCAGGCTCATCTAGTCCAACCCTCTGCACATTTTAGGAAGCTCACAAATACCGCCCCCTACATTCACAGGATCTTCATTGCTGTCAGATGGCCATCCACCCTCTGTTTAAAAACCTCCAAGGAAGGAGAGCCCACCACCTCCCAAGGAAGCCTGTTCCACTGAGGAACCGCTCTAATGGTCAGGAAGTTCTTCCTAATGTTGAGCCGGAAACTCTTTTGATTTAATTTCAACCCATTGACTCCTACCTTCTGGGGCCACAGAAAACAATTCCATACCATTCTCTATATGACAGCCCTTCAAGTACTTGAAGATGGTAATCATGCCTCCTCTCCAGGCTAAACATGCCCAGCTCCTTCAACCTTTCTTCATAGGACTTGGTCTCCAGACCCCTCACCATCTTCGTCACCCTCCTCTGGACCCATTTCAGCTTGTCTATATCCTTCTTAAAATGGGGTGCCCAAAACCATATGTGTTTTCTTTCATGAAATGCATGAAACTCCTCAAACACAAACCTTACCATCACGATTCATTTCAGATCTAGTTGTATTTCCCACAAGTTCTTGGACTTCACAGAATTCTCATAGGCCATCTAGCTGGAAGATCGAAGAAGCCTTGATAGCAAACATTAAACATTGAAGCTTTATGGATTATAGCACAACAAGACCCAGAGTTGTTATAGTACCTTTTGAGGATGCTGTCATGGGGAATAATGTTACATTTCTGGAGGAACATGGATTCCACATGACGCAATATTTACATTGCTGAGCGACTGGAATGTCACTTCGGAAAACAAATGCCTCCAACTTAACAACACATATTTTTAATACAATTTCTCTGTCACATTCCCACCCACATAGTCTTTCTCTCTCTTTTTCTTGTGTAAAGTGCGATCAAGTCACAGCTAACTTATACCCTGTCGCAGGGGTGGAATTCTAGCAGGAGTTCCTTTGCATATTAGGCCACACACCCCTGACGTAGCCAATGCTCCACGAGCTTACAAAAAAGAGCCTTGTAAATTCTTAGAGGGTTGGCTACACCAGGGGTGTGTGGCCTAACATGCAAAGGAGCTCTTGCTAGAATTCCACCCCTACCCTGTAGGCTTTTCATGGCAAAAGACATTCAGAGGTGGTCTTCCATTGCTTGCCTCTGCAGTGCAACCCTGGAGTTCCCTGGTGGCCTCCCATCAAAGTACCAACCATGGCCAGGCCTACTTAGCTCCTGAGATCTGGTAGGATTGGGTTAGCCTGAGCTATCCAGGTCAGGACCTCTCCTTTTTTAGGCCCTTGCAGGTCTTTTTTTGTAGCAGGAACTCCTTTGAGGCCCAGTTTGGTGTAGTGGTTAAGCGTGCAAACTCTTATCTGGGAGAACCGGGTTTGATTCCCCACCTCTCCACTTGCACCTGCTGGAATGGCCATGGATTAGCCATAGCTATCGCAGGACTTGTCCTTGAAAGGGCAGCTGCTGGGAGAGGCCTCTCAGCCTCACCCACCTCAAAGGGTGTCTGTTGTGGAGGGAGAAGACATAGGAGATTGTAAGCCGCTCTGAGTCTCTGATTCAGGGAGAAGGGCAGGGCATAAATCTGCAATTCTTCAATTCCTCTTCATCTTGGTATATTGGCGACACACCCCTGATGTAGCCAATCCTCCTGGAGTTTACAGTAAACCCTGTACTGAGAGCCCTATAAGCTCCAGTAGGATTGGCTATATCAGGGGTGTGTGGCCTAATATACAAAGGAGTTCCTGCTACCAAAAAAACCCCTGGGCCCATGCATAACTTTATATATCTTCAGCTCCAAAAAGAATCCAGTGTCAGTCAAAGACAATGCAGCTCCCTGGAAACTTCTGAGAAGACAGCATTCTTTAAGTTTTTCACACATTTGACTGCCATGCTAAATGTTTACAAGGGCCCTTTCGTCTTCACAAGTTGAACTGTCACTAATAACATCTCCCTGTTGCTTATGTGTCCGTCTATATAGCTCAGTTTAAAAAAAAAAATTAAAATGACTTTTAGTTGGTATATGACATCCATTCACAGTTACCAGACACCAAACTCAAGACAATACATTGAGGAAATCTGCAGCCTTTCAAATGCTCATTCACCTCACCACCCATTGCTAGGTTTGCCAAGTCCAATTCAAAAAATATCTGGGGACTTTGGGGGCGGAGCCAGGGGATTTGGAGGGTGGGGCCAGGAGACATTGGGAGTGGGGCCATGAGCAAGGTTGGAACAAGTACAATTGAACTCCAAAGGGAGTTCCGGCCATCACATTGAAAGGGACCGCGCACCTTTTCAATGCCTTCTCTCCATTAGAAATAATGAAGGATAGAGGCACCTTTTGGGGGGCTCATAGAATTGGCCCCCCTGGTCTAATCCTTTTGAAACTTGGAGGGTGTTTTGAGGAAAGGCTTCAGATGCTATGCTGCAAATTTGATTACCTCAAAGAACGCCCCCCCCCCCAAGCCCCAGACACCCGCAGATCAATTTCCCATTATTCCCTATGGGAATCGTTCTTCATAGGGAATAATAGAGTGCCCAGTAGACATTCCCCCCCTCCCGCTGTCTAAAGCTTTCTAAAGCAGGGAGAGGGTCTCCAAACCGGGGAATCCCCTCCCCCAACCTGGGGATTGGCAACCCTCCCTCCCTCGCTCTCTCTCTCTCACACACACACTTATTGGGTCTGGTTACTTGCTCTGAAAACGAAAGCAAAGCAAAGGGAAGCTGCTGCTGACCCTTCCCCATGATGTGCTTCCTGCTCAGCTTTAAAGGCACACAAACAACAGAAACACACACATTTCAAAACAGAACCTGTTTGCAGGTTTCTAAACCTGCCAGAGCTCTAGAGGTACTAGGTGGCTGTGGGGACGGGGCTTCCCCCCCACCGGCCAGTTGGCTGGGTGCGGGGGGATGCCAGTAAAACCTGGGGATCCCCCGCTGGGACCTGGGGATTGGGAAGCCTACCCGTTGCTGAAACACAAGAGAATTTTTCCCCCTCTGGGAGAAGAAACAACGTCTCAGTGATATCAGCAACTATTCCGCCAGTCCTTCAACCTTCAACTCAAGAGTACTTTGCATGCCTAGCAACCATCCCAGCCAGAGAAAAAAGACAGTGACAGCAATAGCACGGGAGATTTATTTAATGGTGCTGATGTGACAAAGGTCTATTTTACCCGCAAATAAAATAAGTCCTTGCCTCCTTCTGTTGTTCTTTTAAGTCTTTAACAGTTGTAACCCAGTCTTCTGGAGCTTTCAGTGGGCCCTGTACTAAGAGCCCTGGAAGCTCTTGGAGGACTGGCTACATCAGGGGTGTGTGGCCTAATATGCAAAGCAGTTCCTGCTAAAAAAAAAAAAAGCCCTGACCAAGCTTTGGCCAAGTTCTCTTTTGCAACATGCATCATTCCCTTCAGTCATTCTCTGAAGGACAGTATACAGCCCACCACCACTTTGCTTCCACTTAGGGCGTTTTCGCACTGACCTTACGCCGGAGTGACGTCCCTCTTCACCGCACAGCGTCTGCGTGGATTTCACACTAATTGCTCCGCAGAACCTGGAAGAGCCGCAAAGTCCCGCGGCTTTTGCGTCGCAAATGTAAACCGCCAAAAACCAGTTTACATTTGCAACGCAAAAGCCGCAGGACTTTGCGGCTCTTCCGGGTTCTGCGGAGCAATTAGTGCGAAATCTGCGCAGACGCTGCGCGTTGAAGAGGGACGTCGCTCTGGCGTAAGGTCAGTGCGAAAACGCCATTAGTTACACACCAGATCCCTGCTGGGATACAGTTCAGGGTTCTTTTTTTGTAGCAGGAACTCCTTTGCATATTAGGCCACACCCCTCTGATGTAGCCAATCCTCCAAGAGCTCCCAGGGCTCTTAGTCCAGAGCCTACTGCAAGCTCCCAGAGAATTGGCTCCATCAGGGGTGTTTGGCCTAATATGCAAAGGAGTTCTTGCTACAAAAAAAAGCCCAACTTACACTCAGTTCTTGGGACAGGGGAACAGAACAAATCTGGTCTGATATCTCTGTAAATGTTTAACCCGTACCTTTGTTAAAATTAACCCTTCAACGCCTCTTTCCTGCTACTCTCCACTTCTAGTTTCTGTCCAGCATCTTAACTCCCTCTCTTTCCCAGCACACAACTGTGGTTTGCTGGTTTAGAGCACGGCCCTCATTGGTTCAGGTGTTGCTGGGGTAATTCTCATTGTGTTGTCACACACACCAGTGGGCTTCTCACTAGCCCTCTGCTGATGACCAATGGCGTGTAGGCTCCCAGGTTGTCAGAGTAATTTTTATTGTGCTGTCATACACACCAATGGTCTTCTCACTAGCTCTCTGAAAATGTCCAATGGCGTGTAGGTTGAATGCATATAGAGGAAAGAAAGAGAAAACAAAAGGTATGCTTAACCTTCAATTTGTCTTCTGCAAAATAACTTACATATTTTACAGCTGAGTTATATTTCCATCCCAAGCCAAGCTTCTCAATGTATCTAGGGATAAAAATGGCCAAAAACATTTTTTTGTTTGTTTGTGGGTGTCATTTCTCCAGGGAATTTAAAACTGGTTTCTCAGATTGCTGTGTGCTTTAATAATTTCAAGGCATAAAGAGAAAACACCCAAATGGGTTATTTTAGGATCCCACAGCATTGAGGAAAATGATGTTAAGCATGGCTATATATGTTTAAATTATCCTGGATTTATTTTTAGGGATGGGCATGAACCAGATCATGAAGTACGGTTAATTTTGGCTGGTTTGGGGTTCATGAAGTGAAGTTTGTGGCAGGTCGACCAGCATGAACTTTCCGCAAACTTTCAAGCTGTTCATGGTGATTTGTGAATGGATACAGTTCCAGATGGAAAGCCCCGTGGCCCAGAGTGGTAAAGCTGCAGTACTGCAGTCCTAAGCTCTGCTCACGACCTGAGTTTGATCCCAGCAGAAGCTGGGTTCAGGTAGCCGGCTCAAGGTTTTTCTCAGTCTTCTATCCTTCTGAGGTTGGTAAAATGAATACCCAGCTTGCTGGGGGGTAAGTGTAGATGACTGGGCAAGGCAATGGCAAACCACCCTGTAAAAAGTCTGCCATGAAAACGTTGTGAAAGCAACGTCACCCCAGAGTTGGAAACGACTGGTGCTTGCACAAGGGACTACCTTTACCTTTTTTTAGTGAATCGGTGCCTAAAATAAAAAGGGACAAAGGACCACAAGAAATATCTGCAAATGTTGCAGCTTCCCTAATGTGGAACATACTGTACTTCTACCCAAACCTAGAAAAGGAAGGCATGCTCTCCATCTTAGAATACCTGAGGGCAGACAATTGCTAATGCCTACAACTAGGAGCTTCAGTGGTAACCTGGAATAACAGGTCTCAGAATGGAAGCTACCAGAAATTACTGGCCCTGTTGACCAGACTATAGAAGAAAGGGATACTTCTAGCGATATCATGCTAGGCCCAGACAATTCAGAGGTTTCATAACACTGGCCGATTACAGGGGTCAATGTTACGTCATTGTTTACTTCCGTGTCAGAAGAGACTTCTAAGGCCTCTGCAAGCAGGTAGAGAAGATATTGGATTTATATCCCGCCCTATACTCTGAATCTTAGAGTCTCAGAGTGGCTTACAATCTCCTTTGCCTCCCCCCCTCCCACAACAGACACCCTGTAAGGTAGGTGTGGCTGACAGAGCTCTTACAGCAGCTGCTCTTTCAAGGACAACTCGTACGAGAGTTATAGCTGACCCAAGGCCATTCCAGCAGGTGCAAGTGGAGGAGTGGGGAATCAAACCCAGTTCTCCCAGATAAGAGTCCGCACATTTAACCACTATACCAAACTGGCTCAGTAAAACAGTAAAACAACCTAAATGTTTACCAAACTTCAAAGCAAGGGGGGGTATGCAAAGCATGCAGAGGAGCATCGGGGTGGGGGGACAGAACACGCAGAGCAAGTAGAGGAGCATCCCCTGTGACTTTGATGCTTCTAGCTTGCACAGGGTCTGTTCTCTGTGTTCCTGAACCTTTTGTGCCTGCACCTGTCATTTCCCCAGAAAGTATTTTCAAGGGGCACCTTCTTCGGAGGTGGGTGGGAACGGGACCATAACTCAGATTTCATAAATCCAATCCTCATCAAACTTGGAGGGCAGGTAGATAAAAGAGAGTCAGTGGAGATCCCGTGTGTTTGGTGTCTCTAGCCCACGTTGGGGGGGGGGGAGAAGGGCGGGGACAATCTACCGCATCACAAACCTCACGTGAACCGAACCAGTTTGTTTGGCAGCTAAAAGTCCATGACAGTTTGTGGTTCGTAAACGGATTTGATTTATTCGATTTATGTCCCGCCCTCCCCGCCAAAGCAGGCTCAGGGCGGCTCACAAACAATAAAAGCAATAAATCACAGTAAAACCATTCAGTTTGATCAAGCATTAATGAAACATTTGAAACAATTAGTCCGTTCAACGATTTAAACAATTAAAACCATTTGGTGGCAACATTTACGTTTCCGACGGCATTCAGTGGGCACGCCATAAAACGAACCGAACCACATTTCCCCAGTTTGGGCTCATCCCTACTTACTTTCTACCCAGGTGTCCCCCTCCAAAAAGTACATTTTTAAGTGGTAGGCAGCTGTCATTTGGGGAGATTCATTTTAGAGTGTAGCCACTTTTGTTTGCAGTAGCAGCTTAACCAAGCCCAGTAGGAGAGCCAGTTTGGTGTAGTGGTTAAGTGTGCGGACTGTTATCTGGGAGAACCGGGTTTGATTCCCCACTCCTCCACTTGCACCTGGTAGCATGGCCTTGGGTCAGCCATAGCTCTGGCAGAGGTTGTCCTTGAAAGGGCAGCTGCTGTGAGAGCCCTCTCCAGCCCCACCCACCTCACGGGGTGTCTGTTGTGGGGGAGGAAGGGAAAGGAGATTGTGAGCCACTCTGAGACTCTTCGGAGTGGAGGGCGGGATATAAATCCAATATCTTCTTCTTCCAATATCTTAGCATCTTAGAAACCAACACGATTTTCAGGGAAGAAACGTTTAGAGCTCCTTTGATCAGATTGGGGGCATTGTGACTGTAGGCACCTCCATGTGTGTACAGGGGAAAACATTTGAAGAGAAAAAAAGGTTCTACAGCCACTTTTCTTTGGATTCTACCAAGAAAGTTCAAATGACGCAGGCAATTAATCCCAATAGTGTTTCAGGACTAACCCAAGAACTACCTGAGTCGATTATTACATAGCAGTATAATGATCGTGGGGGTCTAAGTACTTGGAAAAGTGGACCAGTCCATTGGTCACTGATATGGGCCAGTTTTTTTTTTAAAGATTTAATTAATCAAAAATAAAATAAAAACCTATCTACATACTCAAAACCTATCATTGTGCAAAGATATAAAAACATTTTGCATACAGAGGTCTATCACAGATAACACATTTTAGTAAAATAAGGGGGGGGGGAATTTGCAGCAAACAAATATTTAACAATAGGAGACCACAATGTAATAAAATTCTGTAGTCTACCAAACTCAATTGGAGTTGATGCATTAGTAATTTTTCCAGTTATAAAAAGGCCCCATAATTTAATGGCCTATTGTTCAATTGTGGGTATTGAAGAGCTTTTCCACTTTGCTGCAAGTAATGGTTTGGCGGCTGCTAACAGTATCAATAGAAAGAGCCCCGTGGCGCAGAGTGGTAAAGCTGCAGTACTGCAGTCGGAGCCCTCTGCTCATGACCTGAGTTCGATCCCGGTGGAAGCTGGGTTCAGGTAGCCGGCTCCAGGTTGACTCAGCCTTCCATCCTTCCAAGGTCGGTAAAATGAGTCCCCAGCTTGCTGGGGGGAAAGTGTAGATGACTGGGGAAGGCAATGACAAACCACCCTGTAAAAAGTCTGCTGTTAAAATATTGTGAAAGCAACGTCACCCCAGAGTCGGAAACGACTGGTGCTTGCACAGGGGACTACCTTTGCCTTTTTTTTAGCAATATCGCTGAGCCACGGTTTATCATCACCTAGAAGAAGAAGACTCGCCCTTCTCTCTGAATCAGAGTCTCAGAATGGTTCACAATCTTCCCCCACAACAGACCCCCTGTGAGGTAGGTGGGGCTGAGAGAGCTCTCCCAAAATCTGCCTTTTCAAGGACAACTCCTACGGGAGCTATGGCTGACCCAAAGCCATTCCAGCAGCTGCAGGTGGAGGAGTGGGGAATCAAACCCGGTTCTCCCACATAAGAGTCTGCACACTTAACCACTTCACCAATCTGGCTCCCTTCCTACTGACCACATGACCACCAGGAGTGCCACCTCTACACCTCACCTGCAGATCCTTCCCAGGCCATGTGTGGTGGTGATGGGAAGGGCGGGGTTTCTGTTATATAAAGCAGTTCCTCAATGACCTGTGTTAAGTATTAACTATTCATCACATGTGTTCTTCAGGGATCTCAGGGTAGCATATGGGGCTCTGCTTCCCATTTTATTTTCACAACAGTGGCCTTCAAGGCTTTCTCAGGGCCACACTGGGGTTTACTGCTTTAGAGCAGGGGTGGCCAACGGTAGCTCTGCAGATGTTTTTTGCCTACAACTCCCCTTAGCCCCAGCCAGCATGGCCAATGGCTGGGGCTGATGGGAGTTGTAGGCAAAGAACATCTGGAGAGCTACCGTTGACCACCCCTGCTTTAGAGACATTACTGTAGGTATTATTGTAAGTTCTTATTTCGTGACACACAAGGGCCAACATGCATAAGGGGGATTTATAATATTTCTAACCAACACATTCATTCAGAGCGAGAGATGACTGACAGCCATCTCAAGTCTTACTTCCAAATTCTTTTTCTGAGCAACCTGGTGTCAAGTCTGCTTTAGCTCTGGTCAAGTCTGTATTCAATCTTTGGTTCAGGAGGAAAGCATCCTGGGTAAAAGCCATACTGTATGCCAATGCTGCTAGCTATCCTCTCCTCCCCCCCTCCTTTTCTTTGTTATGTAGTGTTGCTTTGAAATGGGAATATGGAAAAGAGATTATGGTGCCTTCTCAGGCAGGGCGTCAGGGGGAGGTTGGAGTCGGAAAGACGCTCAAGGCCAAGCCGGGCCTGAGAACGAAATGGTAACATCAATGTGTGAATGTGCCCTGCATAGTGTGCTCCTCCCTCAAGAATCCTTTTGATGTGTACCTTAATATGATTGCTCTTACTGTATGTTCTTCAGTCTTTCAATCTCCTTGTAGTCGAGAACAATGATATCAATAAACTAGTTACTTTGTATCAACAAGGCCTCGTTATTGAATCAAGCCGACTTGACACCTGGTAATTTACACATGCGCATACCAGCTGCCACATGAATGCAAACCTCTTCTCCCCCCATGTCCTGATGGAGGGTCCCCTGGTTTTGGGGGTTTCCTCTCCCCATGTCCCGGTGGAGGGTCCCCTGGTTTGGGGGGTTTGTCCCTGCCGCCAACAAGCTGACCAATGGGAGAGAACCCTGCCCCCAAACAGTGATGTCACTATGCAACATCAGGGAAGCAATGACATCACATGGAAGTGATGTCATCACATTGAGGATGTTGCACAAAATTCTGATTTTGAGGCAGAACTCTGTGGTTTGAAACTGGTTTTATCTTAAGAGTTTTGCCCACAAACCAGAGCATCGCCACATGATGTCCCCCATGTGATGATGTCATTTCTGGGTGACATCATCACATCAGGTATGTCCTGGAATGTCCCCAAGTCCCCCTGCCAGAGCAATGAGAAGACCTGGGAACCCTACTTCCCCCCCGCTTCATGTAATTAGCTCCTACAAAGGAACAGAACAGCCGTGTCACATCTGCGAAAACCTACATATCTGTTGTCACTGCCACTTCTCAATGTCTCCCCAGAGGCCACTCCTACAGCTATCCCTGAGAGCTTTCACCACCTCTGCCTGCTCGCTGCTTAATTCTCTTTAAAGTTCACGGCTGCTGAAAACAAAATCACCATTGATGTACAGCTGAGTTTAATTTCGTTCTCAGCCCTCTGCCATTTTGTAGTTTACTAGCTTACAGTAAATCTCATGAAAATTGCCTTATAATCTTTTACCAGCTGCTGCACTCCATCAAGCACGTGGTGGCTTTCTGGATATCGCCCCAACCCCGCCACTCTCTAGGCCTCGGTTTATGTGGCGGAGTGTTAAAGTGAGTCCCCGTACAGTTCACCTTTCCTTTTTGTGCTTCCTTAATGGATTGGAAAATCATACTTTTATGTGCATCTAGGGAAGCATGAAATCCCGCTTTCTGCAAACGGATCTGCGGAATGTAATTAAAATGTATTGCTTATCATATGCTTAATGATCAATTTTGATTAAACGGCAATGAACGGAACTGGAAAAGTCACTCTCAGAAGTGCAGCGTACGAAGTGCCGCTGCGCGGAAGCCCGTCTCGGTGATTCCGCCACCATATGCTCACGCTGGAAACCAGAGTATGATTTATAAAAGTCCAGAGGGACCAGAACTGGGCATACCTTTGCTGTGACTTCATGACCAAGCTCAAACGAGCTTCTTTGTCAAAGCTTCCCCCAAAGGATTCTGGGAATTGTTGTATGATTTCTTTTGATATCATTATTAGTTTATTTGTATTCCACCCACTCCCCCATAGGAGCTCACAGCGGAGCACATCATAAATAATATACTACGATAAATAATAAAATCACAATGAAATCACTACAGCATCACAATAAAAAACAATTACAATATTCGTTACAACAGGATGGTCCAGCAGGACAATATGATAAGATGGTGTAGCGGGACAGTACGGCAGATCAGCGCAGTAGGATAGTACAGTAGGGGAGGCCAACCGACCTAATGGATAGGTACCCGCTGCCTCACCCAAAAACCTGGTGGAACAGCTTCATTTTACAGGCCCTATGAAAGGCTAATAAGCCAGATAGGGCCTGGATCTCCATAGGGTGCTAATTCCACCAGGTGGGGCCAGGAACGAAAAGGCAAGACGAACATCCCTTGGGCCGGGGACAGTCAAGCTATCTTGGGAGGCGAATAGACAAATAAAAGAACGAGGCAGCCATACAGCCAGTCAAGGCCCATAAACTAAGATCCCTTCTGGACCCTTCCTCTCAGAACACCCAGATCCAACACAAAGATGACATGAATGCAAATCATGTGCATGTCCCAGCTCTATGGGTCCAGGAGGCTGAAGTTGCTTCCCAGTTAAAACACTAAGGAAAGCTGGAAAACTCTGACCCCCAAAATAAGGTTTGGATCACCACATATCATTAAATTCCACAGAATAATAGAGTTGGAAGGGCCTTCCGGGGTAATCTAGTCCAACCCCCCTGCACAATGTAGGAAATTCACAAGTATCTCCCTCTAAGTTCACAGGATCCTAATTGCTGCCAGATGGCCATCTAGCTTCTGTTTAAAAACTTCCATGGAAAGAGAGCCCACCACTTCCTGAGGAAGTCTGTTCCACTGAGGAACCACTTTAACGGTCAGGAAGTTCTTCCTAATGTTGAGCTGGAAACTCTTCTGATTTAATTTCAACCCATTGTTTCTGGTCCTACCTTCTGGAGCCACAGAAAACAATTCTGCACCATCCTCAGTATGACAGCCCTTCAAGTGGTGATCATATCACCTCTCAGCCTCCTCCTCTTTGGACTAAACATGCCCAACTCCTTCAACTTTTTTTCACAGGACTTGGTCTCCAGACCCCTCACTATCTTTGTTGCTCTCCTCTGGATCAGTTCCAGTTTGTCAATATCCTCCTTAAAATGTGGTGCCCGTTTCTCCTTTCTCCTTCGAAGACATATGCATTTTCCTGTGCATTTCTTGTACCAGTTGCCCCAAAGTGCTGGTGACCCCAGGACCATCACCCAGACTAGGGTTGCCAAGTCCAATTCCAGAAATATCTGGGGAGAGGACTTTGGGGGTGGAGCCAGGAGACACTGGGGTGGAGCTAGGAGCAAGGGTGTAACAAGCACAATTGAACTCCAAAGGGAGTTCTGTCCATCACAATTAAAGGGACCTCACAACTTTTTAAATGCCTTCCTTCCCTCCACCCTCCCCTTCTCTGATTTCACCTCAGAGGTGGAGCAGAGCGGGCGACGCTGCTGCACTGCTGCTGCCTCTTCTCTGCTTCACCGTAGCTGCTCCTCCGAGATGGGCTCAGCCTGAGCCCATCTCGAAGGAGCAGCTACGGTGAAGCGGAGAAGAGGCGGCAGCAGCACAGTGGCGTCGCTTGCTCTGAGGTGGGGCGGCTCGCCACGCTCCTTGGCGCCGTTTCCCCCCTCCCCCTGCTTCCGTTTTTTTGGGGAGCGGGGGAAGAGGCTGGAAATCCTGGGGTCCCCCGCCAGGGCAGGAGGGTTGGGAAGCCTAACCCAGACAGACCATGGTTTGGGCCAGACCATGTTATGTCCTGTTATGTCCTGGTCCAAAGCACAGGACAATGGCTCAGGAGGACATGGGGGCCAGGCTGCACCCCAAAACAATCTTTGGATGGACTGCCCCAAATGACACATCACCACATTTCAGAAACTGTCCCTGCATGAAGACATACAGCGGTGCTTGGTCCAAACACTGGTTCTGGCACCACAAGTTTCTATTTATAGTGCAACCAGAAGGCCTGTATTTCAAAGAAGATTTGAATAAACCAGAGTGACTGCATGCCTTCTGTACATCAAAATTAGGGCTGAACCACCACACGTCATATAACCCCACATTCAGGGAACTCTCTCCTTTGAGAGAGCACACACTGTTTCCACCTTTACTCCTAGGTGGAGGAGCACCTACCTACGAACTACACAGCTACGTCTCAATACATATATAGGGTCTTGTTTGTTTAATTTACTTACAGACCAGAACACCTCTCCATACAATGGAAAGCCCAAGGTTATTAGAAGAAGACTACAGATTTATACCCCGCCCTTCTCTCTGAATCAGAGACTCAGAGCGGCTTACAATTGCCTATATCTTCTCCTCCCACAACAGACACCCTGTGAGGTGGGTGGGGCTGAGAGAGCTCTCCCAGCAGCTGCCATTTCAAAGGCAACTCCTATAAAAGCTATGGCTGACCCAAGGCCATTCCAGCAGGTGCAAGTGAAGTAATGGGGAATCAAACCTGGTTCTACCAGATAAGAATCCGCACACTTAACCACTACACCAAACTGGTTCTCTGCTACCTGCTCAGAAAGGTAGCTCCCTGCTCAAAAAGAGCAAGTGCTGCCTGCTCCTGCTGTCAAGTCTGGCTATAACTCTGGCTCAAATATAGAGCATGCTGGGTAACCAAATGCTGCTAGCAAATCCTCTCCTGTTTCCCTCTCCCTTTAGAGAATATTCCTGCTTTGAAATGGTGATGTGTGAAAAGTCTTATCTGAGCCTTCTCAGCCCAGGCTTAGGGGAGAGGAAGGAGCCTGAGAGCATCAAGGCCAACTGGGCCTCTAATCAACATGAGAATGTACTTGTAACATCTATGTGTGAATGTCCTCTGCACAATTCCCCTACCCGTAGGAATCCCTTTGAAGTATACCTTATATGCAATGTATCTACTGTAT
Organism: Heteronotia binoei; assembly: GCF_032191835.1. Classification (NCBI taxonomy): domain Eukaryota; kingdom Metazoa; phylum Chordata; class Lepidosauria; order Squamata; family Gekkonidae; genus Heteronotia; species Heteronotia binoei. The sequence goes on from NC_083228.1 coordinate 11,873,092, forward strand.
GTCCTTTAGTCTTTTCAAGCCTTGGCTTAGGCCACAAGTATCCAGTATCAATAAAATAGTTTCTTTGTACCTACATCGACTCATCATTGGATCTGCAGACTTGACACCTGCCCTGCAAGCCCGGAGATCCGGGCTTGCAAGGCACGAGCAGGAGGCTCCTTGCTCAGAAAGAGAGGGTGCCACACATGCTTCCCCCACAAGCCACACATTCATGGTTGTGGGTGGATAGACATGCATGGCGTCATGGGGGTGGAGCTTCACTGCCCATCAACTGGCTGGCATTGGCAGATGCTTCCCAAACTGGGAAATCCCTTCCCCCCACAACGACTGGCATCCCTAGTCCTGGTTGACGTCCTTCATTGGACAGGCTACCCAATCCTTTAACTGCCCAGAACTGAATCTAGGACCTTCTGCAGGTTCAATAATGTCCTATTGTAATATAGTGCCATAAACGGAGTGGCTAAAGCACATGTCCCAGGTTCAGTCTTTAGGAATCTCTAGTGAAAAGATGTCAGGTAGTAAGTGTTGGCAAACTCCTTTCTTGGCATGGTCACTGGACAGCCATTGCACGTTATCTGTAGGTGACACTGAGCTAGGCCAACAAATGGTCTAACTTGGCATTAGGCCAGGGCCGGCCCTAGGGCGCATAGTGCCCCAGGCAGCCTCACCGCCCCACCCCCACCTCCACAATGCCTCCTCCCTCCCTCATACTTTTATCACAATTTTAATGCCTGGGAACAGGCGGCAAAGCGCCACTCTCCCGAACTCTTTAAAGGCCAACCCCCCGCCAATCAGCTGATTGGTGATAAAACCATGCCGGGGGCTGGCTTCCTCCTCCCCACTTTCTTCCTGGATTGCATGGGAAGGAAGTGGGGAGGAGATAGCAGCGCGGCCACTCTTTCAGTGGCTCACTCTCTGACGCTGCTCTGGCCCTGATTGTGAGTGCACCAGAGGGGCTGCATAGGAGCCCCCTGCATGGTTTTACCTGCCAATCAGCTGATCGGCGGGGGGGGTGGTCAGCCTTTAAAGAGTCTGGGAGTGTGGTGCTTCACCACCCATTTCCAGGCATTAAAATTTTGATGAAGGGACGAGGGAGGGAGGAGGAGGCAAATAGAGATTTGCCTAGGGGGTGGGGTGGGGGAGACCAAATTCGGAACCCCTGCCCTGCTGGCGCCCTAGGCACATGCCTAGTTTGCCTAGTAGGCGGGCCGGCCCTGCATAAGGCAGCTTCATATACGTTGATATGAGTTGTCTTCATGATGCAGAATGCTGTGTCTGACTATGAGGCACTGCTTTGAATCGCCGCTGCAATTCAGACAAACAACACTTGGGTGAAACTAATACGACAAAGAAGTCTGCATATGGCAAATGTCAGCCTAAGGCCTCCGACGAAACACCAGATGGAGCTTCGTCTAAGACAGAGTGAAGACTTCTCATCAATAGACGTCTGTCTCTATTGTTGAAACCTCTGCCATTTGAGTGTTCCCCATAATTCTCGGGAAGACATTCGCCGGCAAAGCTATCATTTGTCTACTAAATGCAACATGTCATAAATCAGCAATTGTTACGGAAAGGACGTTTTGCCTTGTCCTCCCCAATCTGGGGCTAATGACAGCTATTCAGTCTGGCATGTCTTTGCCAATATGGACAGGTAACTTCAGCTTCTAGCATCAGTAAGATTAGGGGATGCTGACATCAGACAAAATTACCGTACAGTTCGAGGCAGAGTCACGCCCTTCTAAACCCGCTGAAGTCAATGGGCTTTGGAGGGCATGCCTTTGCTTAAGACTGAGGTGTCTCCTGTCTCTGAGCTCAGTCTGAGCATTTGGAGACACCAGTGGTTTGTGCTGGACTCAATGAGATTGTTGTGCAAGTAGCAGTGGTAAGTGTTTTGAGTGTAAAGTAATCGTAAGCACTGCATGGTTTATGAGATATGGATGTATATCAGATGATATTTGTGTTCTGTTTATATTTTCAGTCCCTCGAGTACATAGCTTGGAGCACGCATGCGCCTGAGGAAGCGATTTGGGGAAACGGGGTTTTACCGGTGTACCGTCATGCAAGACTTCCATTCAAAGGACTTTGGACTCTTTTGGACTTTGGCTTAAGCATTGGAAGCTCCAGGGAGCCATCAGAATTTTTTTTAAAAAATTGTGTCCTCAAGAGTCTTCTAGAAATGGAGCAGATGCTCTTCATGAATAGTTTAAAGTATGTTTGATAGGGTCAGCATGTGCAATTAAATGTGTATGAATTTATACAAGTTTGTTCTAAAAGTTTTTGCAGCATCTTTTGACTGTGTGCCCTAGTTGCTTTTGGTCTGTCATACTTTCAAGGACAGCTCTGCAAGAGCTATGGCTAACCCAAGGTCATTCCAGCAGCTGCAAGTGGAATCAAACCTGGTTCTTCCAGATAATAGTCCACGCACTTAACCACTACACCAAACTGGCTCTCTTGTAGGGTTGCCAGTGTCCTCGCCTGTCCTGTGGGGGGATTTGGTGGTGTTCTGGGTAAGGTGGTGATGCCATGTGATGCTCCCAATGTGATGATGTCACCTGGAAGTGATGTCATCATATCAGGGATGTCACACAGAAGATACTCTGTTTTTTTGGGCAAACTTTATGGTTAGATTGGGCTTAAATGTCCCCGTTTAGGGGAGGGTTTTTCCTCATTGGTCAACTGGTCCATGGTGAAGAAGAACCCTGAAACCAGGGGATCCTCTGATGAGACCTGAGGCTGGCAGTCCTAAGCAATTATCAGTAGCAGGAAGCACAGCAGAGCTCTATTAAATAAGTTGACTTATCTAATTGTATATAACTGTTGAGTCTGAGTCCTTTAGAACAGGTGGCAGGTACCACCACAAAATGTCTGCCATGGTGGGCATGGACAACAAAATGGCTGCTGAGGGGGTTGGGGCCAATCACAAAATACTGGAAGATTCCATGAAGAACATTCACCAATTATGAAGACTGCTGTGCTCCAGTGGGTACTTCCTGTAGACACAAGAACAGTGTCTTCTTGGCTGTTCTAAATCATCTCCTGCTCTAAAAACTGGGATAAAAATTAGGATCAGTTCTTTATTTTGGGGAAGAGATACTTTGAGGAAGAAGAAAGTGGGGACCAAGAAGCATAGTGGTGGGCCATATGGTGCCTGTGGAATTAGTGTTGGAAATCATTGTTCTTCCCTGGAAGTTCTCCCAAGCCAAGCTTACCTTTGACCATGAACCAAGAACTTTTCTCATCCTAGTAACTCCTAGGGCGTTTTCGCACTGACCTTCAAGTGGTGCGACCACCCTCCTCACGCCGGCGGATCTGCAGGAATTTCGCACCAGAAGCGCCGGCGCACCCAAAAGAGCCGGCGACTTCCGTCGCGAAACCAGCTCAAACGTTTTCCTGCTTCTTGGCGGTTTCCGTTTGAGCTGGTTTTGCGATGGAAGTCGCCGGCTCTTTTGGGTGCGCCGGCGCTTCTGGAGCGAAATCCCTGCAGATCCGCCGGCGTGAGGAGGGTGGTCGCACCACTTGAAGGTCAGTGCGAAAACGCCCCTAGTTCCAAACTCTTTGTCTCTCTTTTTACTATATCTCAAGGGTGGCCAACGGTAGCTCTCCATATGTTTTTTTGCCTACAACTCCCATCAGCCCCAGCCAGTTGGCCAGTTGGCCACCCCTATATCTGTTGCTACTCTGAACAATGTGTTACTCTTCTGAAATATCCTAATTAAGTTTATGACAGCTGTAGTGCAAGGTGTCCAGAAATACAGCCCATTTAGGATTAAACTAGCTGTAGGAGTGATCATGGATTGGTGGTTGGAAGGCAAAACATGCCTGGTAGTAGAAAGAAGAAGAAGAAGAAGAGGAGGAGGAGGAGGAGAAGGAGGGGAGGAGGAGGAAGTGGTGGTGATATTGGATTTATACCCCACCCTTTGATTCAAGATTGAAAGCAGGGCTTTTTTTGAGCAGGAACACACAGGAACGCAGTTCTGAGTGGCTTGGCATCAGGGTGTGTGGCCTAATATGCAAATGAATTCCTGCTGGGCTTTTTCTACAGCAAATCCATATGTGAAACAATGGCAACATCAGGGGTGTGGCCTAATATGCAAATAAGTTCCTGCTGGGCTTTTTCTACAAAAAGCCCTGATTAAATTATATCATTTTTGTGATTTTTTTTTTGTCAGAGTATTAAAGAGAACTGTTTTAAGATGATGTACAGGTGGTATATGACTCCAAAAAACCTGGCAAAGATGAGTAAAAAGATGTCGGATAGATGTTGGAAATGTAAAAAGCATTAAGGTTCTTTTTACCATATGTGGTGGACTTGTGGAAAAGCGAAAAAGTTTTGGCAGATGATACAAGAAATATCTAAAATTTTGGGATACGACTTTAAGAAAGTTGCAGAGACTTTTCTGCTGGGATTACAAATGGAAAAATTTCCAAAAGAAGATAGAAATCTAATTTGGTACTTGCTCTCAGCTGCTAGGACATTGTATGCGCAGTTGTGGAAGCAAGAAAAAATACCAGAGAAATGGGATTGGATTGTGAAAGTTTTATCGTGGAGTGAGATGGACAAATTAACAAGAACTTTAAGAGATTATGATTTGGATGTGTTTAAAAAGGAGTGGAAGAAATTTAGAGGATATATAGAGAAAGAGTGGAATGTAAAAAGACATTGGACAATTTTTTAACATGAATATGAGAAAAGAAAGATATTGAACTTTGATTGGTTAAGGGTACATTTATAACTGAATTTAAGTATATAACCTCGGCGAGAGTCTAGTAATGGAGGGAGGGGGGATTGGAAAATATCATATGGGTTAGAGACAGTAATGATATAATTAGATATTGTTACCATATGTTATCAATAAAATTGTTTAAACACAAAAAGTATATCATTTTTGCATATTAAGTATTATTAGGCAAGATTTCATGTTCCATCAAATAAGCTACCACAGGATACCATGGTTTGATCCCCTCCTCATCTTGTAATAGTGGTGCATTTAAAGAGGAAAATGCTATAAAATTGGTACGTTTGAAACTCAAAGTTTGGGCGCGAAGGCATTCCATCATAGGAACTTCCAGATCAGGGGTGTCAAACATGCAGTTTGGGGGCCGAATCAGGCCTTTGGAGGGCTCCTATCAGGCCCCTGAGCAACTGGCTGTCATCTGCTTCCTTTTCCCTCTCTCTTGCTTCCTTCTGCATCACAGCTTGCTTTGCAAGCCTTGATCAGTTGTGCAGAAGCTACAGAGCAAAACTTCTATTTTCTCCATTGGCTGAAGCTCCTCCCTTGGGGAGGAAGAGGGGAGGCAAAGCTTGTTTTTCCAGGCTCTCTCAATCGCACAGCAGAGGTCCTGAGCCGAGCCTCTCTTCCTTCTATTGGCTGAGGCTTCTCCCCCATTTATTCCCCTGGGGAAGGAAGGAAAGACCCACAGCTTCCATACCCAGTTCCTTGGATCCCATGGGAGAAATACAAAGAAAGTACCTTTAAGACCAACAAGTGCTAACGTTTTAAGCATGTTTTAAGTTGTTTAAATATATATATTTAATTGTGTTTGTCCATGTCCTTTGTCAAGTTTATATCTCTGCTACCTAAGCTTAAATAGGGAAACATATGGCCCGGCCCAACACAGTCCAGTACAACCCGACATGGCCTGGCCCAACAGGGTCTCATTTATGTCAGATCCGGCCCTCATAACAAATGAGTTTGACAGCCCTGTTCTAGATGTACACATTTAGGGTTGTGCAATTAGTTCCCTGAATGCTTTGGATCCTCCAGACATGTTTAGCAGCATTTGGTGCGTCCAGAAGCTGTTCCTGACATTTTGCCACTCCAAAAATCAATCACCCCCACCCAGTTGGTCTGGGTATTGGGTATGAAAATGCTTGATCAGTCTGAGGGCCCGGATTTGATCACTTCTGATCCATTTATTGTGGACTCTGGGAAATCTGTCCCATTGATGAGATAGTATAGGGTATTCTATTCTGCAACATGAAAGGGGGATTTGGGGGAAATATATCTAATACGTTATAAATGTATATATAAAGGAAAGCCAGAGTTTAGGTGGTATTTTATTCCTCTGAGATTGCAATATACTTACTATTTGTGTATTGCAAAATGTTTGCACCATTAAATACAGAAGGCAGGTTAAAAATGTGTTTGTTTTTTTTCTGGAATTACCCATTTTTATTCCTCGTCAGAAAAGATTACAAAACCTATGCATTAGTACTTGATCCTGAAGAGATACTGAGGTTTCTGAGGGATTACGTAGAAATCATTGTAGGGCTGGTTACAATTTGGTTAAAACCGGTGAAAAGGTTTGTCTTTGAAAATCAAAGGACCTACCAATTTGTGTTTAAAACAAACCAACCCATAACATGCTATTTTGAACCAGAATGATTTGTATAAACCAGAAAGAGGGGGCTCTCATTAGACCTTTGTTTAAAACTGGAATGTTTTTAAATAGAACGGTAGAATGCCATTAGTTAGGATTCAGTGAATCTGGTATAAAACTTAAAATTGACAAAGTTCTATTGCCCTTGACTGGTAGGCCATCTGGACCCAATTCAATCAGTGCTGCCATACACATAGGTTCCTGCAATCCTAAACAGAGTTAAAACCATTGGAAGTCCAATTGACTCCGATGGAGCTAGAAGGTTAGGATTGCATTGAAAGTCTCCCAATGGATCCTGAAAAGTAAGGGGATGAAATCTTTTGCAGTTGCTCAGTAGCTGCAGGGTGTCAAGGCCTTACAGCAATAGCCTCTAAGAAAAAGGGGGGAGAAAAAGAATAATAAAAAGGATCACCAAAATAACCGAAAGGATCAAAATGTTAGAAGACCGACACATACAAACTTCACAGCAGTCCTCCCTAAATAGCACAAGTCAGTCTGGATTAACGACCTAAAGCTGGCAGAAAGTAATGCAACAGATTTAAGAAGAAAAGCTGGAGAAGAAATAGCAGCGTTCTCTTGAGGCTCACATCGCTCTAAAACAAACAAGAAGCAACTGTTTACAGTCGATCATCCCACCATTTATTTACATCTCTGAAGACTCAACGTTTCATCAAATACAGTTCAGAGTGTCATGAAACCTATAGCTGTGAGCGAAACATTTCCGATGTTCCGTTCCTTCCCCTGTGCTTATAAGAAACACTGCAAAAATTATTCCAAACTTGAATCTCAGACTGGAAGGAATGCTTTATTCCTGCCCCCCTCCTGCTTCTGGTTCAGGTCCATAATTTTCTGCATCCTTCCAACATCATCATGACATCTGTCACTTTGATTCTCTGCTGCTGCCCTCTTGTCTTTTATCCATTTCTTCAGCTTCCCTCTGTTCCTTTGGTTAACCGCTTCTTCTTTGGTGGTGTTGGAGTCCCTTTCTCCTTGCCTGCTTCTTGCTCCGGGCTCTCTGCTGAAGTCGATTCTCTTCTCGACTTCTTGTTTCATTTCTTTTTCTTCTGCATTTGCCCCAAAGGTCTTCATCGCCAGCCAACAGTGAGTTTGGAACCCCGTGTCCCTCCATGCCTCTAATATCGTCTCAATAGCCATGTAGTCATGAAGAACCAAAATAAAGGAATTTCTCTTGACATATCTGACTAAGAAAAAGCTTATAACCTCAAAGTCTTGTGGGTTGCCAAGATGGTACTGAACTTGAAGCTCTCTCTTCAGTCAGTTTGGTGTAGTGGTTAAGTGTGTGGACTCTTATCTGGGAGAACCAGGTTTGATTCCCCACTCCTTCACTTACAGCTGCTGGAATGGCCTTGGATCAGCCATAATTCTTGTAGGAGTTGTCCTTGAAAGGACAGCTGCTGGGAGAGCTCTCTCAGCCCCACCCACCTCACAGGTTGTCTGTTGTGAGGGGAGAAGATATAGGAGATTGTAAACCGCTCTGAATCTCTGATTCAGAGAGAAGGGTGGGATATAAAGCTGCAGTCTTCTTCTTCTTGATATCGTAGCCCAATTATGCAAGTATAAGACACATACTCTACAAGATGCTCTAAATGAGATAATTTGCATATAGGGAAGGAAGATGGGTCCAGTACTTTGTGTCATTATCAATTTACAAAACAACAAATCCTGAACTTTTAAGAAGAGCCTTTGACCCTTCAAGATGTTTACACTGGAAGAGGGTGATAAAAATTGGCAGGGCCCTCCAGACAACTGGTGGGGGATGGGGGGAACTTACAAGGAGAAAGAGGAAGCCCCAGGCCACATCACCGGCATTGCACAGGAAGTAATATCATCACACTGCAACATCACTACAACACTCTGGTATCTGGGCAAAAACTCTATGGTAAAAATGGCTTCTACCATAGAGTTTTTGACCAAATACCAGAGTGTTGCCCAAATATCACTGCCATGATGATGTCACTTCCTCTTTTTGCTGGTGTCCCCCTGCTGGCCAGCTGATTGGTGGCAGGGGGATGGGGCCTGGAGGTGAAGGACCCCAACCTCCATTGGAGGGGCTGACAACCCTAACAGCAGCCTAAGTTGGTTCTTCTTCTTCTTCCCTGATGATTGTTTGAATTCTGTTGGGGTTTGTAGAATCTTTCAGGCTCAAGTGCTGTGTTCTACTGGAGAAAGTTTTTCTTCCAGTTTTTCTGGAAGAAAAACTTTCTCCACTAGAACACGGCACTTGAGCCCGAAAGATTCTACAAACCCTAATGATGTTACAAGCCGTGAAAACCTGAAATCTTTGATGAATTCTGTTGCTTTACAATCATGCTATCTTAGGCTGATTTTATTGTTCCCTTCCTTACATCTCAGTTATTTGGAAGGATGTCAAGTTTATAAAGCGCTGCCTATATCGTTAGGGTTGAATTTCCCCCCTTAGTTGCCCTTTCTTGGCAGAATCCATACAAAAATAGTTCTGCAAATTTCTCCTACGGTGGCTCAGCGGTAGAGCATCTGCTTGGGAAGCAGAAGGTCCCAGGTTCAATCCCTGGCATCTCCCAAAAAGGGTCCAGGCAAATAGGTGTGGAAAACCTCAGCTTGAGACCCTGGAGAGCCGCTGCCAGTCTGAGAAGACAATACTGACTTTGATGGACCGAGGGTCTGACTCAGTATAAGGCAGCTTCATATGTTCCTACCAGGAAACTGTTGCCGGCACATTAAATAGTGTCCCCAAGAGACACAGACTTAGTACTACTACTACTAATAATAATACAAGAAGTAGTAGTTGTTGTTCTTGGGGTGTGAAACAACCCCATAAATCAATTGATTCTGTCACTAAGGTGCGTTGTTTCCTTAAAACCATAAAATATACAAAACAATATACCTCACAGTTGTTTTTTCTTCCTGAAACAGGAAAACATTTTTTAAGCGTGCTAGAAAGATACAGTCCCTCCTGATAAACCTACAGAACATTCACCTTATCACTATATATATCACAAGATTTAAAATATTCTGTTTTAAAAACAATGTCCTTGAGATCGCTAGGCACTCCAGGAAAAAAAAAAAATAAGGTCCCTCCCAAACACAGCAGAAGTAAAATTTATGCTGGTAAAGTTACATCATGTCATGACAGGTGTCTCCCACACCCCTCTACCTCCATATTATTACACTAATTGGATCAGGCAAGAATAGGTTTCTTTAACAATGTTTTTTTTTCTGGAACAAGCTCCAAACCAGAAGCCTGAATCACTGGACTTCTTAGTGTGAAACCCAGCTGCAAGCTATTCGCGGAGATCTTGAAAAACTAAGAAGCCAGTACTCAGATGAGGTTTGTAAATATTAATACGGACCGAAGGAGCTTTTTAGAATATGGAACTGATGTAGGCGTCATTATTTATGTTAGTGCAAGACTTATGCCCTTGAGAATGATAACATCGGTTACTTTGCGAAAGGCATTCTTGACTCCAGGTTTGGAAGGGCGTCGTTGGAGAAACTTGACTGAAGAATGTTTGTGTATTTGTGGGCCACTGAAAACAGATGCCACTGTATTATAGAGGCTGAGCTCAAGAAGACGTTTATTAGAAACTTGCTAACTATCTTGTCTAATGGGGTTGACTTAGCGAAAATGATCCTGCTTTTACCTAGCCAAGGCAAGAAGAAGAAGATAGAAGATATTGGATTTATATCCTGCCCTCCACTCTGAAGAGTCTCAGAGCGGCTCACAATCTCCTTTACCTTCCTCCCACACAACAGACACCCTGTGAGGTAGATGAAGAGATTGGATTTATATCCCGCCCTCCACTCCGAAGAGTCTCAGAGCGACTCACAATCTCCTTTACCTTCCTCCCCCACAACAGACACCCTGTGAGGTAGATGAAGAGATTGGATTTATATCCCGCCCTCCACTCCGAAGAGTCTCAGAGCGGCTCACAATCTCCTTTACCTTCCTCCCACACAACAGACACCCTGTGAGGTAGATGAAGAGATTGGATTTATATCCCGCCCTCCACTCCGAAGAGTCTCAGAGTGACTCACAATCTCCTTTACCTTCCTCCCCCACAACAGACACCCTGTGAGGTAGATGAAGAGATTGGATTTATATCCCGCCCTCCACTCCGAAGAGTCTCAGAGCGGCTCACAATCTCCTTTACCTTCCTCCCCCACAACAGACACCCTGTGAGGTGGGTGGGGCTGGAGAGGGCTCTCTCAGCAGCTGCCTTTTCAAGGACAACCTCTGCCAGAGCTCTGGCTGACCCAAGGTCATGCTAGCAGGTGCAAGCGGAGGAGTGGGGAATCAAACCCGGTTCTCCCAGATAAGAGTCCGCACACTTAACCACTACACCAAACTGGCAAGTATAGAGTTATAACTTACAAAGTGGCTAAATTGGCAGCCACTGCACAGACACTGAAAACAAGTGTAGCAAACTGAGAAAATGTTGGCATTAATCAATATTTTGCTTTTGTTTTGGCTTCTTTGGAAACAGTCATATAGTATTTGCTGACTTTTATTTATTGGGGTAGCTTCTGTCTGCTTTATAGGGTTTTGTTGTTGTTGTTTTTCGCGATGGCCAGCTGGCGAAATAATAAAACTGCACACCCAGTCGTAGGTAAGAAACAAGCAAGGTGGATTGATTTAAAGCAGAACAATTTACATCACGGGTTTAATTCCTAATTAAAGTCATCCAGGAAAAAAATAAGATTGATATAAACTCATGAATTTCAATCAAAAGTGTCTATTTCTCATCGGGAGGCTTTCCCCAAATAAAAAGGGCATGCCGATCAGTTGTTCTAACAATTAAAGAATTGATTGACATCAAACCCAATAAAGTCTTTATATGACCTCGGAGAACATTCATAAGGGCAGGGGTAGCTACTAAATAGTAAGAGCCCCGTGGCACAGAGTAGTAAAATGTAGTACTGCAGTCCAAGCTCTGCTCACAACCAGAGTTCGATCCCTGCAAAAGCTGGGTTTAGGTAGCCGGCTCAAGGTTGACTCAGCCTTCCATTCTTCTGAGGTCAGTAAAATGAGTACCCAGATTGCTGGGGTGGGGGGGGAGTGTATATGACTGGGAAAGGCAATGGCAAACCACCCCGTTAAAAAGTCTGCCAAGAAAACATCATGATGTGATGTCACCCCATGGGTCGGTAATGACTTGGTGCTTGCACAGGGGACCATCTTTACCGTTTTAGCCATGAAATAGGCAACTTAGCGCAAAAGGGGGCTCCCTGAGTTTCAGCAAAGCTATAGTAGAAGAAACAACAGGGTGAAATAATAAGCACTGTACTCTCTAAACATTTATTACAAGAAAATAATGGGGTGTAGAGAAAAACCTGTGGTCTCTACTTCTAAATAGCTTCTACTTCGAAACAGTCAATAATGAGAAATATAAGTAGTAGTAGTCGTAGTAGCTGTTGTTCTCGGGGTGTTTGAATTCATTTAAGTGCAAACTCTTTGGATTCATTTAAGTGCAGACTGTTTGGAAAAAGAGGTTATGTTAAAGTGTCTGCGTGCAGTCTTGTGTATTTTATTGCAGTCTGTTCAAAGGTAGAGGGGTTGGAATGTTAAAGTACCGGTGCGCACACTGATATTCAGGGGTGGAATTCTAGCAGGAGCTCCTTTGCATATTAGGCAACACACCCCTGATGTAGCCAATCCTCCAAGAGCTTACAAGGCTCTTTTTTTGTAAACACAGAAAGAAGATCCTTGAGTTGAGTTCACTTCTTGGTGATTGGAAAACGATACCTCTCCAGGATTAATCCATTTGATTTCCCCATGAAAGTGACTAAAAATTGAACAATGCGCTTGAAACTCAATGCTGTTAGGAATTGGCTTTTAATTAAAACCCTTGTGTCTCTCCGGCAGAGCAGTGCTATAAAAGGCCTTCTTTGTCTAATAATTGGGAACCTGGAGGTTGAGATAAATTCCCCATTCCCTTCTCTAATGGGGCCTGGTAAAATATTCCCTAAGGACAATCATCTCCCCAATAGAGCTACTCCAGTTTGAAAAAAATCCAAATTCCCCAACCCTTTCCCCTTCCTCGGAGAGGGCACTCAGCCTGCCATTAGCTTCATGCCGAGAAGCCTTGCTGAGGTTTCATTTTCCAACCCATCTATTTCCTCATTGCCCCTTTTTCTGACTCCCCCTCCCCCCCCCAAAAAAGCGTCACCTGATTCTTGAAAGACCGACGTCAGCTGACACGCTTCCTAGGATGAAAGCGACTTGATGGAGTATGAAGAGGTGCATTGGCCAAACGTTTCCAAGCCCCCAGGAAGTGGAGTTCCGGTAACTGCTGTGATTCTTGTTGGGCTGCTGACTTTGCAGTGAAGCCTCATTGCATCCTACGATGGAATATTAAAGACATTATTACAAAGCATAAGCTTACAGAGGTTGAAGGAGGTTGGATGCAGTGTAAGATGCACAGATATGCCGAGTACTGAAGGGTCCTAAATCACGAATAGTAAAGCTTTTTATTTGCATTCAGCTAAAATATTTACTTTAAGCAGTTCTTCGGTGCTGCTTGGTTTGGCTTTGGGAACCAAAGATCTTCTTCTGGAGGGACGGTAGCTCAGTGGTCAAGCATCTGCTCGGTAAGCAGAAGGTCCCGGGTTCAGTCCCCGGCATCTCCAACTCAAAAGGGTCCAGGCAAAACAGGCGTGAAAAACCTCAGCTTGGGACCCTGGAGAGCTGCTGCCAGTCTGAGTAGACAATACTGACTTTGATGGGCTGAGGATCTGATTCAGCAGAAGGCAGCTTCATATGTTCATATAGAGATCAGAAGTGGTAGAAATCAAGTAGAATCAGAATCATAGAGTTGGAAGGGACCTCCAGGGTCATCTAGTCCAACCCCCTGCACAATGCAGGAAACTCACAAATACCTCCCCCTAAATTCACAGGATCCTCATTGCTGTCAGATGGCCATCTAGCCTCGGTTTAAAAACCCCCAAGGAAGGAGAGCCCACCACCTCCCGAGGAAGCCTGTTTCACTGAGGAACCGCTCTAATGGTCAGGAAATTCTTCCTAATGTTGAGCCGGAAACTCTTTTGCTTCTGGTCCTACCTTCTGGGACCACAGAAAACAATTCCACACCATCCTCTAGATGACAGCCCTTCAAGTACTTGAAGATGGTGATCATATCAACTCACAGCCGCCTCCTCTCCGGGCTAAACATGCCCAGCTTCTTCAACCTTTCCTCATAGGACTTGGTTTCCAGACCCCTCACCATCTTCGTTGCCCTCCTCTGGACCCGTTCCAGCTTGTCTATATCCTTCTTATGTAGCTGACTGACAAATAACCAGTTAGGGTTGGGAAATTATAGGAGTTTTGGTGGTGGAGCTGTGGGAAGATAACAGGGCTGGCCCTAGACTGGTCGGCACCCTAGGTAAGGCTAACGTCTGGCACCTCCCCCTGCACTGATAACATCACCGAGTCACATGGGGGGCATCCCAATTTGGTGCCCAGAATGCCGGCTCTCTAGGCAATTGCCTAATTTGCTTTGTGGCAGGGCCAGCCCTGGAAGATAAACAAACAAAATGGAGTCTAGCCTTCATTAGGGCACCATGGGCAGGTCATATATGCTCTGTGCTAGGCTGAAACCCTACGGCTGGAATTGTCCTGATTGCTGGATTCAGCAAGGACTCATCAAGGAAGATTCCTTCTTAGGAGCTGTTGTTCTCAACACCCTGCCTTCTAGGGTTGCCAAGTCCAATTCAAGAAATACCTGGGGACTTCGGGAGTGGAGCCAGGAGATTTTGGGGGTGGAGCCAGGAGACATTAGGGGTGGAGCCAAGATCAAGGCTGTGACAAGCATAATTGAACTCCAAAGGGAGTTCTGGCCATCACATTTAAAGGGACGGTGCACCTTTTCAATTCCTTCCTTCCATAGGAAATAATGAAGGATAGGGGCACCTTCTTTTAGGCCTCATAGAATTGGACCCCCTGGTCCAAACTTTTTGAAACTTGGGGGGTATTTTGGGGAAAGGCACTAGATGCTATACTGAAAATTTGGTGCCTCTACCCCCAAAAAACAGCCCCCCCCAGAGCCCCAGATACCTGCAGATCAATTCTCCATGATTTTCTATGGGAATAAATCTCCATAGGGAACAATAGAGTTCCCAGCAGACATTTCCCTCCCCTCTCCCAGCTTTCTGATAACCCTGAAGCGGGGGGAGGGCCTCCAAACCAGGGGATCCCCTGCCCCCACCTGGGGATTGGCAACCCTACTGCCTTCTAACAATGTATATCTGATGTCATCTAGAGCTATAAAAAAATTTTTTTGAGCAACTTAGACTTCAGCAATATCAACTTTGTATTCCTCCTAGGGGTCATTTTGTAGAAAAATAGGTGGTGGAGCTCATTAGCATAACTCATTAGCATATCTCCCCCCCGCCAGCCAAAAGAAACCTAATGCAAGAAAAGAGTCCCAGGCGAGTGAGGCCTGCTTGGGCCCAAAATCACATAAGAAGCGGAGAAAGGGTGGTGTGGGCTTCTCCAGGGGTTAATGAGGGTTGCTGGGGGTGTGGCAAAGCTCCTGGTGGCTGGCTGGCTGACCGCTCTCCTAATCCAGGGATTGTTATGCAGCTGCACCTCCTATTCAATGGACAAGGTAGGTTGAGGGGAGGAGGGGAAACTCTCAGAAAGATTCAGGAGCTGTGCTCCTGTGAGCTCCTGCTGAATCTGAGGCATGATTCCCGCCCCCCCCCCCGCATTGTTATCATTCTCGCCTTGTATACACCAGAGGTGGCCAACGGCAGCTCTCCAGATGTTTTTGCCTACAACTCCCATCAGCCCCAGCCAGCACGGCCAATGGCTGGGGCTGATGGGAGTTGTAGGCAAAAAAACATCTGGAGAGCTACCGTTGGCCACCCCTGGTATACACTGTTCCCTTGAGGGGTTTTTTTGTGGAGCCTCTTCCTCTCTCCCTTTGCAATCAACTGCAATAAAACCAGTTGAATGGATTCACTCTGGGTCCTGTTTTGTTGAGGAACTCTGGCCTGATGAGCCTTATTTGGATCAGCCAATTCCCCGCAGATGCTAAGGAGGGCTGAGTTTGGGGAGGGAAAGGACCTCAGTTGGGTGCGGAGTCCACCTTTTGAAGCAACCCTCCGGGGGTTGTTTTTGAGCAAGGCTTTTTGAAAAAAACTGTTCTCCTGTTTCTTGGAGTGGGAAAGGGGTGGAAATAGTCCCTAGCTAGGCTTCCATATTGGCAGCCAGGATTCCATCTCCGGAACTTTACTCCTCCAAGCTACTTCACAGTATTTCTCTGGTGGAGGAATTTCTCTAACAGTATAAGGTGGAGGGATTGCTGAGCTGTCAAAAAGGAGTGGTGCTTTGGGTACATCTTTCTGCGCAGGCGTGAAAAACAAGTTTTAAAAAGTATGCTGCCTGATTGCCAGCTCCATGGTTAGCATGTATCAATAATATGAGCCAGGGGTGGGACAGTGGCTCATTGGTAGAGCATCTGCTTGGAAAGCAGAAGGTCCCCGGTTCAATCCCCGGCATCTCCAACTAAAAAGGGTCCAGGCAAATAGGCATAATAAACCTCAGCTTGAGACCCTGGAGAGCTGCTGCCAATCACGTGAGGGACGGTGGCTCAGTGGCAGAGCATCTGCTTGGGAAGCAGAAGGTCCCAGGTTCAATCCCCGGCATCTCCAAAAAAGCGTCCAGGCAAATAGGTGTGAAAAACCTCAGCTTGAGACCCTGGAGAGCCGCTGCCAGTCTGAGTAGACAATACTGACTTTGATGGACCGAGGGTCTGATTCAGTATAAGGCAGCTTCATAACAATGGGGTGAGGGTACAGTGCAGCAGGTTAACGGTAGACGTTAGGACAAAATTCTCTGGCACACACACACAAAATCCAGATATAATTAGAAGTGCAGCCAAAATTCGCTGATAGGGTTGCCAAGCGCATTTACTACTGTGGCCTGGGATTCCTCTAATGTACACTTTGCGCTCATGGCACAATGACATAATCCAGAAGTGACATCATTGCATAGGGGATGTCATGCTGGGGACACTTTAGGATTCACAGGAAAACTCTATGGCACCATAGAGTTCTTACCACAAATCCTAGAGCACCCCTGGTGCAATGTGCCCTGCGTGACGATGGGAATCTTTTGGCGGTGGGGATCCCCTCAGAGGCCTACTCTGTACGGGCAGGTTGGGCCCCCCCTACCTGGGGGCAATCCCTTGCCCCCGGTGGAAGCTTGGCAACCCTATTTGCTAAGCCTGTCAAAGGTTTATGGTACTTCCAGAACCACCAGCAGGAGAGTTGTGGGGGTCGCTCAACTAAAGAGTTAAAATAAGGTATTGGTTACTTATTGAAAATTCTGACCCTAGAGTTCCTGGTGATTCCTAGAACTATCTTTGTCACTTCCTGGTAGCTCCAGGAATCATCAGGAAATTTAGGACCGAAACCTTTATATTTCTTTTCAGTCCCCTCCCTGGATGATCATGCACTCTCCTCCCTATTGACCCCAGCTTCTCTTTACTGGTCTGCTGAACATCTGCAGGCAAGGACTAAAATTGGCTTGAGGGAGGAGTGGAATTCTAGCAGGAGCTCATTGGCATATTAGGCCACACCCCCTGATGTAGCCAATCCTCCAAGAGTTTACAAAAAAGAGCCCTGTAGGATTGGCTACATCAGGGGTGTGTGGCCTAATATGCAAAGGAGCTCCTGCTAGAATTTCATTTCTGGCTGGACGTCTCCAAATGGGTACCCTAAGAATCACATCAAGGCAGATGCCATTTGACCTCATATGGAAGCCTTTTCCAGAGAACAAGTTTTTACAAACTGAGAGTCAGTTTGGTGTCTGAGAGCCAGTTTGGTGTAGTGGTTAAGTGCGTGGACTCTTATTTGGGAGAACCAGGTTTGATTCCCCACTCCTCCACTTGCACCTGCTGGAATGGCCTTGGGTCAGCCATAGCTCTTGTAGGAGTTGTCCTTGAAAGGGCAGCTTCTGGGAGAGCTCTCTCAGCCCCACCCACCTCACAGGGTGTCTGTTGTGGGAGAGGAAGATAAAGGAGATTGTGAGCCGCTCTGAGATTGAGATTCAGGGCAGAGGGCGGAATATAAATCCAATGTCTTCTTCTTCTGGAAGATGGTGCTCACTTTGTGACACTTTTAGGAGATGGGGTGACTTTGTATATGACCCTGAAAAGCCTTCCAACCAGAAGGGAGAATACAAATCACTTCGATAAACCAGCTTATTATTATGTTCTTTTAAAGTAAGGGTTCATTTTATGGAAGGTGATAGGAAGAAACTGTATGACCAGATCACGTGGTCTTCTGATTCAAGAGCAGCTTATATTTGCAGCCGGCTCTTTGGTTATTCATGATTATTATTACCACTTTAAAGGTCCCTGCAGACCAAAAGCACAGATTATATTATGTTTAAAGCATTAATACAACCATTACGAATTATATTAAAGACCCACATCAATGGACCTTAAAATGAACAGCTACCCCCCCATTTAACTTTAGATATAAAAGGTAGTCCCCTGTGCAAGCACCAGTCGTTTTCAACTCTGAGGTGATGTGTTTTCACAATGTTTTCATGGCAGAGTTTTTATGGGGTGGTTTGCCATTGCCTTCTCCAGTCATCTACACTTTCCCCCCAGCAAGCTGGGTACTCCTTTTACCGACCTCGGAAGGATGGAAGGCTGACTTGACCTGGAGCCGGCTACCTGAACCAGCTTCCGCTGGGATTGAACTCAGGTCATGAGCAGAGGGCTCCGACTGCAGTACTGCAGCTTTACCACTCTGTGCCACGGGGCTCTATATTGTGTCCATACCAGGACTTTTTGTAGCAGGAACTCCTTTGCTACTAGGCCACTCCCTTCTGATGTAGCCAGTCCTCCAAGAACTTACAGTAGGCTCTGTACTAAGAGCCCTGTAAGCTCTTGGAGGATTGCCTACATCACGGGGGTGTAGCCTAATATGCAAAGGAGTTCCTGCTTAAAAAAAAAAAGCCCTGGATGTACCCAAGAATGGACACAGAGAGTTTACAGTCAATCTTGCTTCTCTTTGCTATCTCGTTGGCTCCCCTCCCTCTCCCAAATTGGTTTCATAAGTTCAGAGAAACTTGTAAGGGAGGCCAATTAAATGTGCCAAATGGAATCTTTAGTGTGAATCCGAAACACTTGCAATAGTAGCTGCATAAAGCAAAAGTCTTCCATATTGAATCATAATCTTTTTTTTTTTAATTAATCAAGGAAGAGTAGATTATTTTCTTTACAATTCCCTCTCACCCCCTTGCTATTTTTATGTTCGTTCAAGGACGGAGATGTCTTTTCTGTAATTAGCCTCCTCTTAGCCGAAGTAGTAGCTGCACTCTGCCATATGCTGGGGCCAGGCATGCATCAAAAATAGCAAAGGGAAAGGAAAGCTATCAAGGACACAGGTGAGCTCCATAATCCAAGGCAAGAAGGAAAGGCAATGGAAGAGAAATTAATTGTAATGCTACAAGGTTATTTTGAACCGTAAAAGTGTGACTATTATTTCGCCAGTAATTAGGGTATAGTGGCTTGATGATAGGGTTGCCAAGTCCCCAGCCTTCCCCGACTGTTGTACCGTATTGTACCATAGTTTCCCCTCCCAAATAGCTACAGTGTTAAGATTCTCTGATGTGAACTAATTTTCTCTTTTTTTCTTCCTGTACTTTATATTATAAAATTTATCTTTACTGGAGTTGTCAAAATTACTAGACAATTTTAACAAAAAGGTTTATACTCTAAAATTTGAAAATGGATTTTTTGCAGCTGAGACAAAATAATAGGGGACAATCGATGCAAAGAAAATACTGTAGAATTAAGTGTTTTGAAAGTATTCCTATGCAAAATAATACCAGAATGTATTGTGTTTTTTTTTTTTAATTTTTCCTCCATCCCCATCCCTTTATTTTCTTAAAACCAATAAAACTTTTTGAAAACCAAATAGCTAGAGTGTCCGGGAAAACCATAGAGTTTTCCCGGAAATGCCTAGAGTGGCCACTGCTCGATGTTACCAGCATGATGACATCACTTTTGGGTGATGTCGGGGGATGCTTCTGGGTGGGGGAACCCCTGCCTGGAGCGGGGGCTTGGCAGCTCTACATGCTGAGAAAGCAGCGGAGGGAGATGTTACCAAAAATGGACCTCTCATTGATACATCCGGCCCTTGGGTTTGGTGTGAAAAAATTACACTATTAGGGTTTGTAGAATCTTTCGGGCTCAAGTGCCATGTTCTACTGGAGAAAGTTTTTCTTCCAGACGTTTCGTTCTCAGCTGCGGAGAACATCGGAGATTCTACAAACCCTAATGATGTTACCAGCCGTGAAAACCTGAAATCTTTGATGAAAACTAACACTACTTGCCATATGGATTGTATCATACTCATTAATGAGTTTTTTTTAAAAAAAGCCCAGTAGGAACTCATTTGCATCTTAGGCCACACCCCCTGACACCAAGCCAGCTGTAACTGTGTTCCTGTGCGTTCCTGTTCAAAAGGAAAAACCCTCCATGAGTGTATTTGTCATGGAACCGGGACTTTTTTTTTAAAGCAGGAATGACGTTCCAGCTGGCTTGGTGGCAGGGGGTGTGGCCTAGTATGCAAATGAGTTCCTGCTGGGCTTTTCCTACAAAAAAGGCCTGTGCAAAGCAAGGGCAATGTTAGGGGGTGTGGCCTAAGTTGCAAATACAAATTTCATTGGCTCCTATATGATCTCATGTCAATGATACAGACCTATCATCAATCTAGAGTGAGAGCCAGTTTGGTGTAGTGGTTAAGTGTGTGGACTCTTATCTAGGAGAACCGGGTTTGATTCCTCACTCCTCCACTTGCACCTGCTGCAATGGCCTTGGGTCGGCCATAGCTTTCACAGGAGTTGTGCTTGAAAGGGCACCTGCTATAAAAGCTCTCTCAACCCCACCTACCTCACTGGGTGTCTGTTGTGGGGGGGGGGGGGTAAAGGAGATTGTGACCGCTCTGAGACTCTGAGATTCAGAGAGTAGGGTGGGATATAAATCCAATATCATCACCATTACCAGCATCATCATCTTCTTCTTCTGAGAATGGTGTAGAAAATTTTTTAAAAGACAGCACTCAAATGAAGAGTCATCCCGTGGAGCTGATTGGCAGCATATTCAGGATGAGGAAAAAAGGAAGTAGTCATCTATGCAATGCAAGACTCACTTGAGGTCTTCGACAGAAGGTTTGGAAAGAATAATGAACTCCTGCTGGACTGTCCACCTTTGAGGGTGACAGAATATTTGAATGATCTCCTACTGTGGATAAAACACCATATGTATTTAACAAAGTCTGAACAGAAGAAGAAAGGTTTCTCCTGGTGTCCCCACTGAAGCTTCCCTCCGACGTTCTATTTGTTCACGTGCTGGGGAAATGTTTTATTTAATCTAGGGGAACATAAGAAGAGAAGAGATTGGATTTATACCCCACCCTTCGCTAGCCAAAGGAGTCTCAGAGCACCTTACAATCTTCTTTCCCTTCCCCTCCCCACAACAGACACCCTGTGAGGTAGGTGGGGCTGAGAGAGCTCTGACAGAAGCTGCTCTTAAAAGGAACTTTTAAGAGAGAGAACTTGTGAGTGACCCAAGGTCCCTTCAGCAGGTGTATGTGGAGGAGTGGAGAATTGAAGGAGAAGGAGGAGGAGATTGGATTTATACCCTCCCCTTCACTGCCCGAAGGAGTCTCAATCTCCCTTCCCCTCCCCACAACAGACACCCAGTGAGGTAGGTGGGGCTGAGAGAGCTCTGAGAGAACTGCTCTTGAGCAGAACAGTCTTGAGAGAACTTGTGGTTGACCCAAGGTCCCATCAGCAGGTGTGTGTGGAGGAGCGGGGAATCAAA
Source organism: Heteronotia binoei (assembly GCF_032191835.1). Classification (NCBI taxonomy): domain Eukaryota; kingdom Metazoa; phylum Chordata; class Lepidosauria; order Squamata; family Gekkonidae; genus Heteronotia; species Heteronotia binoei. The sequence continues at coordinate 11,894,316 of NC_083228.1, forward strand.
CCCGGTTCTCCCAGATAAGAGTCCGCGCACTTAACCACTACACCAAACTTGCTCTGATCCAAAATGTTGAAAAGCAGACTCTATCCAGATGAATTGATCAGACCTTTGACTTTGGGGTTTTCTGCAGGAACCCAAATATATCAGGGTAGTTAGCAACCAGCACAAAGCTTCCTGAGAAACCACTTCCAGATTGCAGGATTCCTCCTCAAAGTACATCTCTTCCTTTCCTTTCGTGCTTGATGGATAAGCATCATCCATATTTTTTTTCACAAGGCTTTTGACAAGAGGCTGTATGGTTCTGACCTTGGTGTTTTCATGTGCTTCATTCATATTTGCATTGGTCCCTCCGATGTCACAGAGGTAGTCGTTGCTTTTTATTTCCATGTTTTGTCGCAAGCGACGTTGTGCTTTTTTTCTGCGGGAAAAAAGCAGGACACACAGTTTCACAAACCGTACTTCCGGCAATCGCTCAGCGGCCTTGATCCACCGCCTTCCCGGAGCTCTGGTACCACAGTGGACACGTTTCCCTTTACAACAAAACATTTGAAAATAAACATTGACAGGAAAACACATTCACTGATAGTTCGTTTTGTCCCTGAGGCCATGCCATTTAGATCTCAGTTTGGTCTTCTTCAGAAAGGAAAAATCTCCAATTACTAATACATTACTCCAGCTGAGTTTACTTTTCTTGTTTCCTATATCTCTCTTCACCACATGCTTGAAACCTGTATTCAGTTTCCTGCCGGGGGAAAGTTCTTTGTTTCCCCTATTTAAAGACAACATCAGTAATCCCGCCCCCCCCCCCCCCCCGGTCACATTGTACCGCATAGTCCCCTTGGGATTCTTTTGAAGCAGCTCTCTATTCTAATCAGCTTGCGTTGGATGCCAGAAGTATATATTAAATTGTCATCCCAGCAACCTAGGAGAGCTCCGCTTAAGTTAACATCCTCAGGTCAAGAAGTAATTTGAGCGAGCAGAAGTAAACTACCGTTTAGAATTCCTCGTGGTTCTCTCAATCTGTTACAGCTAATTAAAGTTTGGCGATTTCCCAGTGAACACTTTGTGACACATGTGCTTTCCCGGTTGTTTTGTACAGAGAGCTTGGCTCCTTATTCTGACACTAACAGGCAACAGTCTAAGACCAGAGAATCCAACTTGGAGCTCATGGGAGCCATGGCACCCCCCTGATACCTTTCCTGGTGCCCATTGGGTCTTTTTAGAAGGCAGGTGGATCTGGGAGGGACTTGTGTCCTGCATGGCTGCTGATTGGCCTTTGGTAATCCGATTGATTGAATGGATTGAAAGCATAAATAAACGTCACTTGGAGGTCACCAGGAAGCCTCAGTGACTGGAGCTAAGCGTGGGGGTGTGAATGCATCTCTTTATTTTAGAATCAAGAGAAGCCAGAGGAGTGCAAGCCAACCTTTGCCCTGTTGCTCCCTTAAAGAAACACCCCACCTACCATGTGATTAAGTCAGTAACTGATATTATATGCTCAATCTAGTGTGCAGTTCAGAACACAGAACCCGAGTAGAGCAGAGCACACCCAAGGAATGACATGACTCACTGAGGTTGAACGCTAAAACCTTTATCTGTTTCTAAAGTTGGAACTTCAGCTGAAGACCAAAGAAGAAGAAGACCATAGACCAAGGACCAAAGAAGAAGAAGACCATAGATTTATATCCCACCCTTCTCTCTGAATCAGATCTCAGAGTGGCTTACAATCTCCTTTATCTTCTTCCCCTACAACAGGCACATCCTGTGAGGTAGGTGAGGCTGAGAGAGCTCTCCCAGAAACTGCCCTTTCAAGGACAACTCTTGCCAGAGCTGTGGCTGACCCAAGGCCATTCCAGCAGCTGGAAAATCCCAGATAAGAGTCTGAACACTTAACCACTATACCACATGAGCTCTCGATGATAGTAATATCATTTCTAATGGTATTATAAATTGTATTTCTAATGACGTCCGGAAGTTCCTTTATCACTGAATAATTACAGTCCATCTGACACTTGGAATTACAAACTGGGGTCCATGAGAATTCATGGGAGTGGGATAGTTAACTAAGAAACTACAGTGCCCACCTATGAAGAAATAACTCACTGGGGCTAGAGGAGTACCCCAGAAGTCCAAATTGTCCCCCATCCTCTAATTCCATCAACATTTTCAGTCCCTGGGAGATCAATGAGTAAGTTCAAGGTTCATCAGAGCACTCTTTGATAGGTTAGTTTTTTATATAATTTATATCAAAGACAATGATATGTAAGACTATACAGGGATCGTTTTGTAGAAAAATAGGTGGTGGTGCTCGTTAACATAACACATTAGCATATGCCCCCCACCAGTAAAAAGCAACCTGATACAAGAAAGGAGAGCCCCGAGCGAGTGAGGCCTGCTTGGGCTGGCTAGTGATCCAGCCAGCCCAAGCAGGCCTCACTCACCTGGGGCTCTCTTGGGCCCCTTCCCAGTCAAAAGGCCAGCAAGCCACTTGCTGCCCAAAATCACATAAGAAGTGGATAAAGGGTGGTGTGGGCTTCTCCAGGGGTTAATGGGGGCTGCTGGGGATGTGCCAAAGCCCCTGGTGGCTGGCTGGCTGCCCGCTCTCCGAATCCGGGGATTGTTATGCAGCTGCACCAGCTATTCAATGGACAAGGTAGGTAGGTGGAGAGGAGGGGGGGGCATCAGAAAGGTTCAGGAACTGTGCTCCTGTGAGCTCCTGCTGAATTCAAGGCCTGAGACTATACATTATCCAGAAACGTCATATTCCAATATGCAGTGAAAACTATCCATTTTTAACTCACCTGTTATTTTGATTCTTCTTTTCTTTCTTTTTTTGTTTGTTTTATGTCTGGTTTATTAGTAACGCAGCATTCCAAACTCATCAGTACCATTCTATTGTTAACAACAAGGTTTTGGGCTTTTTTAAAGGACTACAAACCTTTGCCTCTACCATGAACCTTGGCATTGTCCGCTCCCGCACAGTTTTTAAAATAGTCGAACAAGGCTGTTTGGGCAGGTCTCAATATTACAAAGCCCGTCACTTCTCTAAGCGCATCTATGACTTGTTCTCAAAGAGGATTATTAGTGGACTTCCAAAAATACGTACATTATATCTGCTTTTAAAGCTTGACGAGACCAGCATTTTGCTAGAGTTCGTCCATAAATATTTTTAAAGGTCCTAAATACCAATGGAATTGTCAGTTGTAGAAATGCGCCTTCATGCACACATTAATCACATTCTTGTTAACGTATTCCAGATCTATTCTCACGTCTCCTACAAGACAGGCTGTCCTATATCTTTCCCCCACCTGGTTTTATTTCCCTGCCTCTTATTTTAAGAATTAAGAGTCTACATTATTTCTTTATGTGTTCATGACATACATTTCTCTCTGCTAACAATTTGAATCCCATCTTCTTACTCAACACATTCCCACTTTGTATTTCTTGAGGAATAGCTCTAAGTTGGAAGTATTGGAATAGTGGTGTGTCCATCCATTTTCCCTACTATTTCTTCATATGAAGGGATTTGATACTTTTCAAACCAGTCCTTAACAGTTTTTTTTTTTTTTTTACTTCTCAAGAGCTGGGTCACCAAACATTTCTATCATTGCAAATTTTGACTCGTAGATCATCTGTAACTGTTGTGATAATTATAGAATCATAGAGTTGGAAGGGACTTCCAGGGTCGTCTAGTCCAACCCCCTGCATAATGCAGGAAACTCACAAACACCTCCCCCTAAATTCACAGGATCCTCATTGCTGTCAGATGGCCATCTAGCCTCTGTTTAAAAATCTCCAAGGAAGGAGAGCCCACAACCTCCCAAAGAAGAAGCCTGTTCCACTGAGGAACCGCTCTGACGGTCAGGAAGTTCTTCCTAATGTTGAGTCAGAAACTCTTTTGATTTCATTTCAACCCCTTGGTTCTGGTCCTGCCTTCTGGGGCCACAGAAAACAATTCCACACCGTCCTCTATATGACAGCCCTTCAAATACTTGAAGATGGTGATCATATCACCTCTCAGCTGCCTCCTCTCCAGGCTAAACATGCCCAACTCCTTCAACCTCTCTTCATAGGACTTGGCCTCCAGACCCCCCGCCCCAATCTTTGTCACCCTCCTTGAATCTTGAACTTAATATTTCTGCCCTGACCTGGATAGCTCAGGCGTGTCCAATCTCATCAGATCTCGGAAGCTTAAGCAGGGCCAACTGTGGCTAGTACTTGAATGAGAGACTGTTATTGAAATACCCAGTAGAGAGGCAGAGGCAGGAATTATTCAGTCACCTCTCTGAATATCCTCCAGGCCTCCAGTAGGGGTCAATCACTAGAGGTCAACATGACTTCCAGGTGTGCACACACACAAATACAAAAATACAAAAAAAGCCCCCCTTTATATTTATTTATCTTTCCCCAAAGTTTCTGAATAACTTCAGGGATATTTTTCAGGTTTTTCCACCTGTTATCATGATAGCACCTGATATCGCTAAGATTAATATCCCCAGCTCTTCGCGTATCGATTTTAAAACTTTATTTGATCTGTACCATATTGTGAGGTCTGCCAGCCTACATGCTGAACAATAGAACTGAACATCTGGCAAACCTACACACTGTCTTTTGATTTATACTGATAAAAGGCATATTGTGACACATGAGGTCTTTTATTTTCCCATACAACCTGATTTATTTGCCCTTGTCAGTCATTTTCAACTTCAGTACTACAAAAAAGTATACTCCTAAATAAGTGTATTTTGGCAAAACAGACATTCTAATCAGAACTTTTCAGCCCATCAATGGCAGAAGTAATTTAGACCCTAATTCCATTTGACTTGATACTTTTGTATGGTAATAAGAATTTATCCTCTTAATATCTTCCTGTATCAATAGTCCCACATACTTTAGAGGTGCAGTGTTATAATGTACCCCTGTTTTTATCAGTGGATAGTCCTGTTTCACTGTTCTACTGATAGACAGAGAACAATCAAATATGCTAATTGAAGGAGTAGTTTATTTATCTATAGCCAGGGCTTTTTTTGTAGCAGGAATGCCTTTGCATATTAGGCCACACCCCCTTGATGCAGTCAATCCTCTTGGAGCTTACAGCAGACCCTGCATTTAGAGCCCTGTAAGCTCAAGGAGGATTGGCTACATCAGGGGGCGTGGCCTAATATGCAAAGGAGTTCCTGCTACAAAACCCCCCTGTCTTTAGCTATCTAAACAGAGATACCAAAAAAGTTCTTGAGACAAAATTAGGAGTTTTCTTTTGTTTTTTTTAAAAAAACCTCCCAGTTTATTGTATTTTCTATCAAAGTATATACCATACATATCACAATCATAGTGCTTACATAGAACAAATAATATAACCAAAAGTACAAGGTGAAGAGCCTAATAAGATATATAACAACTAATGAAATATATCTGCCATCAATGTTCCCTCTAAGCTGCAGAGTCTTGTGAGCAAAAATTCTACTTTGTGAGCTACTGGCATTCAAGTTGTGAGCTACTGCATAAATTAGCGTGCTCGCTCGGGTCATTTTTCCTGAGCGAAGATGAAAATGTGTGAGCTGGAGGCTAAAAACGTGTGAGCTAGCTCATGCTAACTCAGCTTAGAGGGAACTAACATTAATACTGAAGCAAAAGCTAGTGTCAAACCATTTTGACTCCATCAGAAGACGTTCCCACAAAGACAAGTCCTTAATTACATTAGGAATTGCTTCTTGTGAGGTTAGATAAGCAAGAATAGGAGACCAGACCGAATAGAAAAAAGAAGGAAAAAGAGAGAACGTCCAAGCGGAGCAATATTGTCTGTTATCTTGGCCATGACATAGGTAGACCACAGTTTTTTATGCCAGAAGTTACTATTTGGATGTTTATCTGATTTCTACCTCACGGCCACAGCTATCCTATCAGCTGACTGAAGAAAGGAGATTGTTTCCTTTTCATGTGGTAAAATTCAGAAGAAATCCCTCCAGTTAACAAGAAGTGTTTAGGTGTGTATTCTATAGTTACGTTGGTAATGTTGTGGATTCTTGTTAATATTTCTCCCCCAAAACCTTGTAAACTGGGGCAGAATTCATTTATTTATTTATTTATATTTCGATTGGTATCCCGCCCTTCCCACCGAAGTGGCTCAGGGCGGCTTACAGCATATAAAATCTAACATAGGTTTGGCTTTAAAACATCAATTAGCAGCAGTTTAAAACAGTAAGTTAATAAAACATAAAACATAAAAACCAGCGGTCTGTCAGAATGCACACTACCACCATCCAAAATTCCCAGTGTCGGTTAGTTGTAAGCCAGCCGGAAGAGGACTGTCTTGCAGGCCCTGCGGAACTGCCCAAGGTCCCGCAGGGCCCTCACCTCTTCTGGCAGCTGGTTCCACCAGCAAGGCGCCATTACCGGGAAGGCCCGATCCCTGGTAGATTTCAAACGGGCCTCCTTTGGCCCGGGGATTACAAGCAGGTTTTGAGAACCCGATCTCAGTACTCTCTGGGGAACATGTGGGGAGAGACGGTCCCTAAGGTAGGCAGGTCCTAGGCCATATAGGGCTTTAAAGGTAATGACCAGCACTTTGTACCGGACTCGGTATATTATTGGCAGCCAGTGCAGATCCCGAAGCCCCGGCCGAATGTGCTCCCATCTTGGGAGCCCTAATAACAGCCGGGCAGCGGCATTCTGCACTAACTGCAACTTCCGGGTTCAGCACAAGGGCAGCCCCATGTAGAGGGCGTTACAGTAGTCCAACCTCGAGGTGACCGTGGCATGAATCACCGTTGCTAGAAGGCCCAACAATGTAGATATTCCCCCTGTGAGCCACATTTTCCCCAGCATTTAGGTGTCACTGAAGGGATCGTGTGAGCAAGTTTTTGTGGAGTTGGGTCCCGTAATGATAATAATTTGAAGGATTGAAACCTCATCTCAGTCACATTAGCTTTAAAAAGACTATATTTCATCCCATGGTTCCTCAGAGATTTCTTGTCCACAAAATTTGTCCCTTGTTGGTTGATAAGCAAGTACATTCAATCTGCAACAGGAGTTGACTGCTGAGTAAATGGAAGAAATCAGATGCTTTATAGATATTTGATCTTTTTAAAGAGTAAATTCAAACCCTGTCAGGGGTTATGTTTTCCACTGTTTCCAATTGCTAGTTTGGTTTGTTGTTGTTCAGTTGCTCACTCGACGCTGACTCTTTGTGACCCCATGGACCAAGTCAGACCAGGCCCTCCTGTCTTCCACCATCCTCCGAAGTCCATTCAAATTCATGTTAGTTACATCAGTAACGCTGTCTGGCCATCTCATCTTTTGCTGTCCCCTTCTTGCCTTCTGTCTTTCCCAGCATCAGGATCTTCTCTAGTGAGTTCTCCCTTCTCATTTGGTGGCCAAAGTATTTGAACTTCAGCTTCAGCATCTGACCTTCCAGGGAACAATCAGGGTTGATTTTCTTTAGACTGACTGATTTGATCTTCTTGGAGTCCAAAGGACTCTCAAGAGTCTTCTCCAGCACTATAACTCGAAAGCATCTATTCTTCTGTGCTCGGCCTTCCTTATGGTCCCTCACAGCCATGCATTACTACTGGGAACACCAGCATTTTGACTACACGAACTTTCGTTGGTAGGGTGATGTCTCTTCTTTTTATTATGCTGCCTAAAAGATAAAGGTAGTCCCCTGTGCAAGCACCAGTGCGTTTATGACTCTTGGGCGATGTTGCTTTCACAACGTTTTCATGGCAGACTTTTTACGGGGTGGTTTGCCATTGCCTTCCCCTGGGGACTCATTTGACCAACCTCGGAAGGATGGGAGGCTGAGTCAACCTTGAGCCGGCTACCTGAAAACTCAGCTTCCGCTGGGATCGAGCTCAGGTCGTGAGCAGAGGGCTCCGACTGCAGTACTGCAGCTTTACCACTCTGTGCCTAGCTATCGCCATATTAGGCTACAAGTTGCCTCTATGGTCAGTTCTTGTTGATCAGTCTCTCTGACCACTGCTTGAGGAGACTAACTCAAGACACCCACAGCAGTTCCCACTTGATACCATAACCAAAGGGTAAAATATTTAATGGTTATCCATTGTCAAGTCTGTCTGTAAACTCTGGCTCAGTCAGAGAGCATTCTGGGTAGAACCAGAGTATAACCAAATGCTGCTAGCTCAAACCTTTCCCATCCCCTCCCTCTTTGTAGTGGATAGTTTGCTTTGAAATGGAAAGATGTGAAAGCCTTATCTGTGCCTTCTCAGGCCTGGCTCTCGGAAGGGAGTCGAGAGCTCAGGACGATCAAGGCCATGAAGCCTGAGAACAAAATTGTAACATCAATGTGTGAATGTGCCCTGCATAATCCCCCATCCTTAGGAATTCCTCAGAAGTACCCCCTTAAATGCAATGTATCAAGGTATACTCTTTAGTCTTTCAATGCTGGCTTTTGCCTCAAGTATCAGTATCAATAAACTAGTTTCTTTGTATCAACAACGACTCGTTATTGAATCTGCCGACTTGACATCCATGTCCCCAAAGACATTCTTTGCAGAACCTTAAGTTCCATATCTCTAGTTACGTCACACTGGTGTTAACCTCTATGCTGTTGAGACTTCTAACTGTAAGTATGAAATATAAAAGCAGTAGGCAACAGCCTTCAAAGCGTTTGAGATGCCTTTGACAAAAGTGATCTCAATCCTGTCATTAGGCCAGGGATATCAAATAAGTTTATGCATTGTCTGATCGACACACCGAGGAAGAAGCCTGTGCGTTTGGTGGCTGTTTCTACGCAACCTGTTTTGAAGGTTCCTGGCTAGTTAATTTTAGTGCCTTAATTCTGATTCTTTCTCAGGCTTTGGGTGAAGGTTGCCTTATTACCTGCTGTGAGTCTACCTTTGTCGCCAAGTCCCTTTTCAATCCTTGGCACTTCATTCACCATTAAGGTGCTGTCTGCACGAGTTTGGGGCATTTGCCTTGGTGATGCTATATCAGGGTGGCCAAACTTGCCTAACATAAGAGCCACGTGAAATAAACACCAGATGTTTGAGAGCCACTGTCAGGCTCTGTTCATTTATAATGCCATTAAGCAATGCTACTAACCCTAATCATAAATGTATGGGGGAATCCTTACTAACCAGAAACGGGGTCAACTAGGAGGGAGGGGGGAAGAGTAGAGTGCCGTTTCCCAGGACTATCAAAGGTTTCCAAGAGTCTTGCCAGCTTCTCACCTCCTCCCCGGAGGCTCCAAGGCCAGCGCCTCTGGGCAATGTAACCACCAACGAAGAGATAAGGGGGGAAGCGCTGGGAATGTCTCAGATGCAAAAGCAGCCTTTTGTTTTGGGAACTGTAAAGTGAATGCTTTGAAGTAGGGGGATAAATAACCATAGATTGAAACAATCCCTATCAGTTCCAATTTACCTGCTTGCTTGGAGTAACGCTGAAGCTTCCAATAAATGCAACTTTGTTTTAAACTACTAAGTCTGCGTTCTTGTGATCTTCAATGAACCCACGCCTGACAGCCACAAGACATGTATGTCAGATGTTTGAGAGCTGCAAGACAGGAAGGAAGGAGAAGAAGAAGAAGAAGAAAAAATTGGATTCATATCCCGCCCTCCACTCTGAATATCAGAGCTGCTCACAATCTCCTTTATCTTCCTCCCCCACAACAGATACCCTGTGAGGTGGGTGGGGTTGAGAGGGCTCTCACAGCAGTTGCCCGTTCAAGGGCAACCTCTGCCATAGCTACGGCTGACCCAAGGCCATTCCAGTAGCTGCAAGTGGAGGACTGGGGAATCAAAGCCGGTTCTCCCAGATAAGAGTCTGCACAATTAACCACTACACCAAACTGGAAGGAAGGAAGGAAGGAAGGAAGGAAGGAAGGAAGGAAGGAAGGAAGGAAGGAAGGAAGGAAGGAAGGAAGGAAGGAAGGAAGGAAGGAAGGAAGGAAGGAAGGAAGGAAGGAAGGAAAACAGATGGGGAAGGAAGTTGGAAAGAAAACAACTCTAACTTTAAATGCATTCTCCAAGCCTCTGGCTAGCCTGGCATGGAGCAGTGATTTAAAGAGAAAAATGCCTTCTCCAAGCTGGCTGATGGGATGGTTTTGAGAGCCACATAATATGTGTGAAAGAGCCACATGTGGCTCCCAAGCTGCAGTTTGGCCACCCCTATGCTGTATGCTTCCTGCTTTTTCAAGATTAGTATGCAGCACCTATTCTTTTATTTTCTCTCTGACAATATATATGTATATGTGTATGCATACAGGCCTTAAATTCAGCAGGCACTCACAGGAGCACAGCTCCTGAGCCTTTCTGAGGGTTACCCCTCCTCCTCCCCACCTACCTTGTCCATTGAAGAGTAGGTGCACCTGCATAACAATCCCTGGATTAGGAGAGCGGGCAGCCAGCCAGCCAGCAGGAGTTTTGCCACACCCCCAGCATCCCTCATTAAACCCTGGTTAAGCCTGTTTCAAGTTCTTATGTGATTTTGGGTGGCTGGTAGCTTGCTGGCCTTTTGACTTGTGGGGGGGGGGGGAACGGCCCAGGAAAGCCCCAGGTGAGCGAGACCTGCTTGAGTCGGGTTGCTTTGGGCTGGTGGGGGCAGCATATGCTAATGAGTTATGCTAATGAGACCCACCCCCTGCTTTTCTACAAAATGACCCCTGTAACATATATATGTAAATACGATCACCCTGACGATTGAGAGCTCAGACCTGAGCAGCATGCAGCATGAATGCATCTTAGGTAAATCCATAATAATGGTCAGGAAGTTCTTCCTAATGTTGAGCCAGAAACTCTTTTGATTTAATTTCAACCCGTTGGTTCTGGTCCTACCTTCCGGAGCCACAGAAAACAATTCCACACCATCCTCTAGATGACAGCCCCTCAAGTACTTGAAGATGGTGATCGTATCACCTCTCAGCTGCCTCCTCTCCAGGCTAAACATGCCCAGCTCCTTCAACCTTTCCTCATAGGACTTGGTCTCCAGACCCCTCACCATCTTTGAGGTTTGAAAGGGGAGGGGTAATGTGGTGGCCCTTTGAAACTTTGGATAGATATCATGACTTTTGTTTAAGAAGGCAGAGGTCTTCCGCTGCTACAGCAGGTTTTGTGGATTCCGGGAAAGTATCCGATTGTTTTGATGCTGAACAACATCGATGATCTGCGTGGACGGAATTCTGTGAGGACGATACCCCAGCCTAATTTTGTGAGGGAATATCTTGTTGACATTATCCGGCTGAATTAGTTTCAGCCTGTGTTGAGTTGCCAAGACAACAGAGGTTCTTGTCAGTTTATTTGCAGTTAGGAAAAAAAAATAACATTTCGGAGTCTACTCCTGTGAGGAAGCCTACCACATCGCCCCATTAGTGTAGGAAGCCAGTTAATTGAAGCGGTACACCTGTCTCACGCATTAAATAATTTAGGAATTATTTTTTTCCCCAATATTCTTCATTATCGCTCAGCCCCTGAATATATTTATTTGGGAGATGTTAATCAGAGCTTGGAGAAAAGGCAGCCTGATAATAGCCTGATGGTGTCAGATAGTGCAAGCAAAGGAGGGTCAGGGTGGAAAACCACCAAGGAAGACTCTGAAGAGGAAGGAACTGGCAAACTACCTCTGTTTTTCACTCACCTTGAAAGCTCCATGCTGGGGTTTCCGAAAGCTGGTTGATGAGTAGCACGTACGTACATCTGTATTTCCTGGGGAAACATTCTGTTCTGAAATAAACAACCACAAAGGCTCACAGCATTTGAAATCACAGTATAAAGAGGAAATGTTGTGCTAGCTCAAAGATCACACGGTATAATCATCAGTGCTTCGTACAATTTTAGCATCTTTCACATACTTTTGTTGTTCAGTCGCACAGTAGAGTCTGACTCTTTGCGACCCCATGGAAAAAGTCACGCCAGGCCCTCCTGTCTTCCACCATCCTCCGAAGTCTGCTCAATTTCCCGTTAGTTACATCAGTAACACTGTCCAGCCATCTCCTCTTTTGCCGTCCCCTTCTTCTTTTGCCTTTTGTCTTTCCCAGCATCAGGATCTTCTCCAGGGAGTGCTGCCTTCTCATTGGGTGGCCAAAGTCTTTGAGCTTCAGCTTCAGCATCTGACCTTCTAGGAAACAGTCAGGGTTGATTTCCCTTAGGACTGACTGATACACATCATCTAGAAAACTACGTCATATTCATTCTAATGAGCAATGGAATAAGAGTTTTCAAAGGACCAATATATACAACTCTCTATAATAGTAAAAGTCCACAATATTGACTCCACATGTACTACTTTCCAACAAGGTCCAATAGGATCCAAAAGTCCAATAAATCCCAGCAATAAATCCCAGTGTTGGTTGCTTCTCATTTCATTGTGATACTTTGTCAATGGACAATGTTCTTGTACACATAAAAGTACCAGGGCTTTTTTTGTAGCAGGAACTCCTTTGCCTATTAGGCCACACCCCCTGATGTAGCCAATCCTCCTGGAGCTTCCAGTAGGCCCTGTAAGAAGAGCCCTGTAAGAAGAGCCCTGTAAGCTCTTGGAGGATTGGCTGCATCGGAGGGTGTAGCCTCATGTACAAAGGAGTTCCTGCTACCAAAAAAAAGCACCCTGTAATGTACATGTCAGACTTCCAAAATCATACCTGAATTTACAAACCAGAGTGTCAAAACTAGAACCAGCAAAGTCAGAACTGGACTAAACTTATTTATATATTTATTTATTTATCTTACATTTGTATGCCGCCCACTCCATGTATGGACTCTGGGCGGCTCACGGTCCTAATATAATAATAACGATACTTTATGATTATAAAATCAACACATATAAACCATTTCTAATTTAAAACTTAAAAAACGGTGCTATAAAATTTCTTACAAAGGTGGTCCAGCTCCGTTTTAGCTCTTGATTCTCTGAATCGCTCTACTGGGCGTCGTGTAGGTAGAAGATAGTATTCAGCGGCAAAGTAGCGGCAGCTCCTCACGCGTTAGTTACCGTAGGCTTGCCGGAAAAGGTCAGTTTTGCAGGCCCTGCGGAATTGGGAGAGATCCCGCAGGGCTCTCGTGGCCTCTGGAAGTGCATTCCATAAATTAGGGGCTGCCACTGAGAAGGCCCTCACCCGTGTCGGGCATAATCCGGCCTCCCTTGGTCTGGGGATGGATAACAGTTTCATTTGTAAAGAATTCAAGGCCTGCTAATAGTGATATACTAACATTTACATCAGGGCTTTTTTTACAGCAGGAGCTCCTTTGTGCATTAGGCCACCCCCCCACCCTCTTGATGTAGCCAATCCTTCTGGAGCTTACAGGGCTCTTAGTACTGGGCCTATTGTAAGCTCTTGGAGTATTGGCTACATCAGGGGTGTGTGGCCGAATATGCAAAGGAGCTCCTGCTACCCCAAAAGCCCTGATTTACATGATCTATCAACAGGTACTTCTTGTGGTTCTTTCACTCCCAAGGACGTGGATGAAATGGCAGTTCTCTGGAATTTATATGTGAAACACATTCAGCATTGCTTCTTCCTTTCTTTACAAATGAAACTGGCCATTTTTTTTTTCTCCATCACTCCTTGAACAAAATTTGCTTGCTAGGACTACCGAGGTCCAAGTAGTCGCATGGCAGGGTGAGATGGCGCTTTGGTTGTATGCGACAAGCCTCAGCAACATAGCATTTTATGTGTTCTGTAGCAAGGAACTAATGGGATTTTCAATGTCAGGTCCGGACAGGGATTAGAGGCTGCTAACAAAGACATCCGAGAATGCGCTAGTCTGAAAATGCATCGGCTGAGCATTAATTTTAATGTGCTACTTGTTGCTGAGGCGACACCCACTGCTGAATGGAAGCCAGCTGTGCCTCAGCATCTCGTAACAATGTGTTTTCCTGAGCCTTGGCTCACACCACGGTTTTCAGTCCCTTCCATCTAGATCCTGGGATTTCTTCCAGATAGAGATGTTCAGAAATGAAATACCCAGGGAGGGAGGGACGTGGTGCCATCCTTATGGGGAAAATTGCCCATCTCTCTTTTCTGTCTATCTTTTGAAGAAGAAGAAGAAGATATGAGATTTATATCCTGCCCTCCACTCAGAGAGAGAGGCTCACAATCTCCTTTATCTTCCTCCCCCACAACAGACACCCTGTAAGGTGGGTGGGGCTAAGAGGACTCTCAGAGCAGCTACCCTTTCAAGGACAATCTCTGCCAGAGCTATGGCTGACCCAAGGCCATTCCAGCAGCTGCAAGTGGAGGAGTGGGGAATCAAACCTTGTTCTCTCAGCTAACACTCTGCATACTTAACCACTACACCGAACTGAAGGGACTTGACCTAGCTCGCTATGTCCAGAAAAACAGCATTCCATTCTGAGTATAAGATTTTGTGTGCACGCACACGGTTTCAGATACATGGAAACAGACTTCCACAACCATTACTGCTTAGCTTCCAAGATCTGTCGAGCTAGCCTGAGCCATCCAGCTTAAGGCCTTTCAGCTAATACCCAGATTGTATTTATTTGTTGATTTGAAACACAGGTGTTCTGCCTCTCTCCAGACTTGTTTGACACCACCGACAAAATAAAAGAAGCAGAGCAAAATAATTAAAAATAGAAGAATTATCGGTATTAAAACAAACAACAGCTGCCATAGCGAGTGGAACTACAGAGGAAGGCTACAGTTGATAAAAGAGTCTCTTCGTTTCCTCTTTACCCGATTTCTCCTTGAAACCCAACAATCTGTTTCTGTTCCTCTGTTTTAGGTATTCGGAGTCTGTTTAAAATCATGGGAAGAGTCAGTTTGGTGTAGTGGTTAAGTGCGCAGACTCTTATCTGGGAGAACTGGGTTTAATTCCCCACGCCTCCACTTGTAGCTGCTGAAATGGCCTTGGGTCAGCCATAACTCTCACAGAGCTGTCCTTGAAAGGACAGTTTCTGAGAGACCTCTCTCAGCCCCACCCATCTCACCGGGTGTCTGTTGCAGGGGAAGAAGATACAGGAGATTGTAAGCCACTCTGAGACTCTGATTCAGAGAGAAGGGTGGGGTATAAATCTGTAGTCTTCTTCTTCTTCTTCATTATTATCATCATCGAAATTGGAAGACAAGAGGGAAGGGGAGGGAAGTCCTGAAGAGTTTCTCTCAGTGGTTGCTCAAAGGCAGACGTTGTCTTTCCAGACCTTCATGCAAGTGCTCCACCTTGTGGTGACATACAAAACCCCCCTGAAATTACAAAAGGGTACAGGTTTTCTCTAAGAAGAAAAATGAAAGAGAAATTCTCTTTAAAAGAGAAAACGAGAGGAATCAGTGGCTGTATCTTAAAAATATATATTTTCAAAAAAAGAATTTCCCTAGCTTTGCCTCCTCCTATTCCTTTGCAGATGACACTAAATTGTTCAGGGTGGTGAGAACCAGAGAGGATTGTGAGGCACTCCAAAGGGATCTGTTGAAGCTGGGTGAGTGGGCGTCAATGTGGCAGATGAGGTTCAATGTGGCCAAGTGCAAAGTAATGCACATTGGAGCCAAGAATCCCAGCTGAAATACAAGTTGATGGGGTGTGAACTGGCAGAGACTGACCAAGAGAGAGATCTTGGGGTCATGATAGATAACTCACTGAAAATGTCAAGACAGTGTGCGATTGCAATAAAAAAGGCCAACACCATGCTGGGAATTATTAGGAAGGGAATTGAAAACAAATCAGTCAGTATCATAATGCCCCTGTATAAATCGATGGTGCGGTCTCTTACACTTTAGCTTGGAGGTACTTTCAAAAAATACCTTGTGTGGCTGATTCTTATTTTTCATCATCCAAGCTCCAGCAATAAGAAGAGTCCAGCCCTGGTTCCTAATAAATAGTAATGCTGCCTTGTGTTGGAGGCTGCATAATTCATTGCTCATGTCTGTGCTTCTCATTGTCTGGCCTCCTTTCATGCTAATTTCTCTAAAGGTTGGATTCATCAAAAGGAATAACCAGGAGATATTTTTCATTTTCAACAAATACAAATGGCACCCCAGTGCTCTCTGATCTATTTTTTTTTAAATGTACCAAATAGCACTTGGAATAATGGGCTCGATTTTGCATTCGTGATTAACCTTAAAAATAATGCAATTGCGCTTCATAAATATTGGAGAAAGATAAAAGCTATTAGCGCCTCTGTTTTGCATTGCGGAAGCCCTGGAGATAAGTCCTCAATGCAGGACACAGCACACATGAACAGCAAATATTTAGCTTCCGTCTAAGGCCTCATGCGCAGAGTCAATTTTGGCAATAATGCTAAGCGGCATTCCACCTGTATTGGTGACATCAGCAGCTTCTGCAGACGTCATGAGCAGCGGAGCATCACAGCACTGAGGGGAACACGTTCGGCAGATGACTGTAACTATTATCGACTGCTGTGATGTTTTGTGAACGGAATCTTGGACGTTTTTGCCTCAGACCTGAGCAGCTTTAACACACCTCAGTAGCAGCAGTGGCAGCATTTCATTTCCTCCTGCCTTTGCGCCACCTTTGACATCTAGCCCAGAAGTGAAAGAGGGTTAAGATCAAGTAGATGGAGACACAGGAAAATGGGAAACTACCACGCCCATGAAGGTGTGAAAAAATAAGAACATAAGAGAAGCCATGTTGGATCAGGCCAATGGCCCATCCAGTCCAACACTCTGTGTCACATAAGAACGTAAGAGAAGCCATGTTGGATCAGGCCAGTGGCCCATCCAGTCCTACACTTTGTGTCACATTAGAACATAAGAGAAGCCATGTTGGATCAGGCCAATGGCCCATCCAGTCCAACACTCTGAGTCACATAAGGACATAAGAGAAGCCATGTTGGATCAGGCCAATGGCCCATCCAGTCCAACACTCTGTGTCACACAGTGGCCAAAAAAAAAAGGAGGCTGGAAGTCCTTCCACTTTGCCCCCCCCCCCCCCCAAGCACCAAGAATACAGAGCATCACTGCCCCAGACAGTTCCAATAATATGCTGTGGCTAATAGCCACTGATGGACCTCTGCTCCATATTTTTATCCAAACCCCTCTTGAAGCAGGCTATGCTTGCAGCCGCCACCACATCCTGTGGCAGTGAATTCCACATGTTAATCACCCTTTGGGTGAAGAAGGACTTCCTTTTATCCGTTCTAACCCAACTGTTCAGCAATTTCATTGAATGCCCACAAGTTCTCGTATTGTGAGAAAGGGAGAAAAGGACTTCTTTCTCTACCTTCTCTATCCCATGCATAATCTTGTAAACCTCTATCACGTCACCCCGCAGTAGACGTTTCTCCAAGCTAAAGAGCCCCAAGCACTTTAACCTTTCTTCACAGGTGAAAGGGCCTACTGATAAGCTGAATGGCCGGGCCTTTACCCGCAAGCAAGAAGGGCAATGGCTCTCCCTTCCCTGCTCGCTCACTTGTTCCCCTCACCAACTGCCTGGGAGGAGGGACACCGAATACAGCACCCCCTGGGCTGCACCCGTAGGCGACTGCCTAGGGTTCTCTAATGGACGCACCAGCCCTGCACATAAATATATACATGTGTGATGGAACAGGCATGAACAGCAAGTGGTAAGATTATTTTCAGTGCAACAATTATTAAGCTAAGAACACACATGCGTGAACGACCGCTAACTGAAAACTTTGAAAAGACAGAAAGTTTCCTATAGAATAGGCTTGCACAACTCAGTAGCCAAAGCAAGAAAGCCTTGGGAAAGAGGCAAATAACGGTGACGAAGGATGTTGAACACTCAAACGGAACATGGATCAAGCTGCTGTAGAGAAGCCTGAATGCTAGAAATGAACTTTTGGGAGCAATGTGCTCAGGGCTTTTTTTGAGCAGGAACGCACAGGATCACAGTTCCAGCTGGCTTGGTGTCAGAGGGTGTGACCTAATATACAAATGAGTTCCTGCTGAGCTTCTACAAAAAGCCCTGTGTGGAACAATGGTGACGTCAGAGGTGTGGCCTAATATGCAAATGAGTTCCTGCTGGGCTTCTGCAAAAAGCCCCGTGTGGAACAGTGGGGACGTCAGGGGGTGTGGCCTTATATGCAAATGGATTCCTGCTGGGCTTCTCTATGAAAAGCCTTGTATGGAACAGTGGGGACGTCAGGGGTGTGGCCTAATATGCAAATAGTTCCTGCTGGGCTTCTCTACGAAAAGCCCTGTATGGAACAGTGGCGATGTCAGGGGGTGTGCCCTAATATGCAAATAGGTTCCTACTGGGCTTCGCTACAAAAAACCCTGTGTGGAACAGTGGTGACGTCAGAGGTGTGGCCTAATATGCAAATAAATTCCTGCTGGGCTTCTCTACAAAAAGCCCTGTGTGGAACAATGGTGACATCAGAGGTGTGGCCTAATATGCAAATGAGTTCCTGCTGGGCTTTTCCCCCTACAAAAATGCCTGAATGTACTACTTGAAAATGCTGAAAAAATGTATTTGTGCCATTGCTTTTGAGAGGCAAAAGAGTGGCTCTTGTTTAGTCACCAGTGATCCTCAACGGACATGATCTCCATGCTGGCTGCACAGTGCAGCTCATGCTCTTTAAAACGTGATCTGATGACAGATTGCCAGAGGGGGTAGAGGAATTTGGGAAGCGCACTACATAGATTGGCCAGAACCAGCCAGACACCAAAGAAGTCACACACACACACCCCCGAATCATTCCAGTAGTTTCAGTTTCATATCTTTATTGGCATAAAAATAGTGGTAATTTACAATCAGAAATAGATACAGAGGCCTGATAAAAACAGGAGCATAAAACAATCAGTTAAAATAATAACCAATGACATGAGTCAAGTTTGGTGTCGTGGTTAAGTGTGCGGACTCTTACCTGGGAGAATCAGATTTGATTCTCCACTCCTTCACTTGCAGCTGCTGGAATGGCAGCCATAGCTCTCACAGGAGTTGTCCTTGAAAGGACAGCTGCTGCGAGAGCCCTCTCAGCCCTGCCCACCTCTCAGGGTGTCTGTTGTGGGGGGAGAAGATATAGGAGATTGCAAGCTGCTTTGAGTCTCTGATTCAGAGAGAAGGGCAGGGTATAAAAATGCAGTTATCTTCGTCGTCTTCAAAGAAAGTCCACTGATTAAGATACAGAGGTCTGCTTAGACTTTATTTGGTAAGCTTCTGCTAAAAAATTCACAATGCATATAGTAATTTGAGGGTTAAAAGTAAAGGTGCAAGCACCAGTCATTTCCGACTCTGGGGTGACATCACATCATGATGTTTTTACAGCCGACTTTTTACGGGGTGGCGTGCCATTGCCTTCCCCAGTCATCTACGCTTCCCTCCCAGCAAGCTGTGTACTCATTTGACCGACCTCGGAAGGATGGAAGGCTGAGTCAACCTCGAGCCGGCTACCTGTATCCAGCTTCTGCTGGAATCGAACTCAGGTCATGAGCACAGCTTACCACTCTGTGCCACGGGGCTCTGAATTTGAGGGCTAACGTCTTCTAAAAGGTAAATTAAAGGTTTTTCTTTTTGTGAAAACACTGTGCTGGAAATATTCAGGCAAAAATTGTTTGTGTTGTAAGGGAAGGAGAGGACGCTCTAAAATAATATGAGGTAATGAATAAAAAATGCCTCATTAATTAATTAATTATTAATTAATTTAGGCAATTTCTATTCTGCCCTTTCTCAAAATGGGCTCAGGGTGGATCACAACATTCTAAAAAGAGTACAAAACACTTAAAACCAAATCAATGTGACGAGACAATTTGATAGATCACATATGTCAGGGGTGGCCAACGGTAGCTCTCCAGACATTTTTTTTTTTGTCTACAACTCCCATCAGCCCCAGCCGTTGGCCATGCTGACTGGGGCTGATGGGAACTCTAGGCAAAAAACATCTGGAGAGCTACCGTTGGCCACCCCTGACATACGTTATAAATAGCAGCTCAGCTGGGCACAAGTTGTATAAACCGAGAGTCTAAAACAGTAGATAGAGTAAAATTCATATTACAGCAGAGATGGTACCGTAGCATAGGGCCAGCCAATTGGGTCGGACGGCCACTGCCTCTTGCATGCCCTAAGGAAAGGTAACAATTCTGTGAGGGCCCGGATCTCTAAAGGCAGCTGATTCCACCAGGCCAGGTTCAAGGCTGAAAAAGCCCTGGCCCTGTTTGAGACAAGGGATACATCCTTTGGGCCAGGGACGGACAGCAGCTGTTGTGTTCCAGAGCATAGTGATCTCCGGGGCACATATGGGGAGAGGCGGTCTCGTAGATATGTCAGTCCCAGGTCATGCTTTTGCATGGGCATAGCCCCGTGGCGCAGAGTGGTAAAGTTGCAGTACTGCAGTTGGAGCCCTCTACTCATGATGATGATGATGATATTGGATTTATATCCCGCTCTCCACCCTGATGAGTCTCAGAGCGGCTCACAATCTCCTTTCCCTTCCTCCCCCACAACAGACACCCTGTGAGCCGCCCCGAGACTGGTTTCAAGTCGCCGGCTCCAGGTTGACTCAGCCTTCCATCCTTCCGAGGTCAGTCAAACGAGTCCCCAGCTTGCTGGGGGGAAAGTGTGGAGGGCTGGGGAAGGCAATGGCAAAGCACGCCGTAAAAAGTCTGCCGTGAAAACGTTGTGAAAGCGACGTCACCCCAGAGTCGAAAACGACTGGCGTTTGCACAGGGGACCACCTTCAGCCTATTTTGAGGAGGTATTTGACTAAATCTGCCAAAGAGAACTATCGATGGAAAGACATTTAGGCAAGACAGAGTAAAAGTTCAGCGCTGGAAGGGGGAGTCTAAAACAGAAAAGTAGTGGGGTAGCGTTCCATGCCTTTGATGTATGCCTTAATCAGCTGGATCATTCTAGGAAATGTGCAGGTGTATCATCACCTGCCTCATCAGCTTTTGGATGCTCAAGGTGCTCCCAGTGCGCTCTGCTGGGCAGGTAGCCTGAGGCAATGAAGTTTAGCGGGCTTTTGTTCGCCTCCCATCGAGGCCTGAAGGAGATGGAGAATCTCTGTATCCATGGGGTGAAAAGAAATCTCAACAAACTCTTGCTGGGTTGACACAATGGGGTCGGAGGAGCGATCTAACGTCATAAAAGGATGCTGCTGATGCCCGCGAAAGTTCTATGCTTTGCCGTTCAGTCCTTGTGTCAAAGGAGAAAATGGAAAGCATACAGACGCATGAAGCTGGGAGACGAACCCACATCAGTAGGGAAAAATCACTTGGACCTCTGAAGCTCAAAAACAGTCAATAGGTCGTCGAGACCTAGACACGAGATTAGAGCAAGCTGTTCAGCTGCTAGGACATTGTATGCGCAGCTTTGGAAGCAAGAAAAAATACCGGAGAAATGGGACTGGACCATGAAAGTTTTATCGTGGTGTGAAATGGACAAACTAACTAGAACACTAAGAGACTATGATTTAGAGATATTTAAAAGGGAGTGGAGGAAATTTAAAGGATATATGGAGAAAGAGTGGAAAGTAAAAAGACATTGGACAATTTTTTAGTAGTAAGAACATATATATTGAATTTTGAATTTTGATCAGTTAGTAGTACCTTTAGTATTGAATTTGAATTTATAACCTCGGGGAAGTCAACATTGGAGGGAGGGGGGATTGAAATGTCATATGGGCTAATACTGAAATAATTAAGAAATAATTAAGTTTTGTAACCATATGCTATCAATAAATCGTTAAAACACAACACAAACTCTTGCTGGGTTGACACAATGGGTTCGGAGGAGTGATCTAACTTCATAAAAGGACGCTGCTGATGCCCGCGAAAGTTCTATGCTTTGCCGTTCAGTCCTTGTGTCAAAGGAGAAAATAGAAAGCATACAGACACATGAAGCTGGTAGACAAACCCACATCAGTATGGAAAAATCACTTGGACCTCTGAAGCTCAAAAACAGTCAATAGGTCGTCCTGCAATAATCTGAGGGAAAGAAATAAGTTTGAAAAACAACATCGCCCTGAGCAGACTGTAATAGGGACCTTCCACCTTTGAACGTTGGTGTCTACACAGTGGGTAGTCATTAGTGTGACTTCTTATCTCAGAGAGAGAAGGGAACTGACTCAATAATAGAGAAACAGGCCTTCAACGCTGACATCCGCTTTGCTGTAAATAACAGTCTTGAATGGAATTTCGTATTCCTTTACATGAAACAGAAACAATCGTCAGCACTTACAAGAGCCCACAGCGTGCTTTTGAAGTGATGACACTCACCACACCCAATGATCAGGCACTTAACCCCTCCCCTTTTCAACCCTGACCTCTTGAGCTGCATTCACTCTGTGTTGGGTATTATCAGGGCTTTTTTTTTGTAGCAGGAACTTGTTTGCATGTTAGGGCACACCCCTCTGATGTAGCCAATCCTCCTGGAACTTACAGTAGGCCCTGTACGAAGAGCCCTGGAAGCTCTTGGAGGATTGGCTACATCAGGGGTGTGTGGCCTAATATACAAAGGAGGTTCTGCTACAAAAAAGCCCCAGATATTATGCTACTGCTGTACTAGACCAGGGGCGGCAAACATGCAATCCAGGGGCTGAATCAGGCTCCCAAAGGGCTCCAATCAGGCCCCTGAGCAACTGGCTGTCATCTGCTTCTTTCTCCCTTTCTCTTGGTTCCTTCTGCATCACAGCTTGCTTTGCCAGGCTTGCTCAATCGCACAGGAGCTACGGAGCAAAGCCTCTGTTTTCTCCATTGGCTGATGCTCCTCCCTTGGGGAAGAAGGGGGAAGGGATAGCTTGCTTTGCCAGGCTCTCTCAATTGCACAGCAGAGCTTCTGAGCCAAGCCTCTTTTCTTTCAATTGGCTGCAGTTCCTCCCCCTCCTGGTCTCCTGGGGAAGGAAGGAAAAGAGTCAGAGCTTCCTTTGCCCATTTCCCTCAATCCCATGAGAGAAATACAAAGAAAGCACCTTTAAGACCAATGAGTGCTAATGTTTTAAGCATGTTTAACGGGTTTTTTTTTTAAAAAATCTTTAATTATGTTTGTCCATGTGCTCTATAAAGTGTACATCTCTGCCACATAATCTTAAGTAGGTACACACATGGTCTGGCCTGACATGGCCTGGCCCAACAAGGTCTCATTTATGTCAGATCTGGTCCTCATAACCAATGAGTTTGACACCCCTGCGCTAGATTGTATTGCTGTCTGTCTGTCTATAATCTATCTGTCTACCTAGTACTGCTCATACGGCTGAAGTGGAAGTTAAAATCAGGAATTATTTTAAAAGACCTTACTCAGTATTATTTCGCTTATATTTCATTATTACGCCTAATAATTTTGCCACCGGGAGCGTGGCACGATCATTTGTGTCCAATAGTAGCCATGTGCAATAGTAGCTTGCACCTTTAGCAATTCCGTATTTTTAAGTAAAGGGGTGACTGGCTTGTTGTACCGTTGTCATAGGAAAATCAAGTTGCAAATGAATTGCTATTGTGCAACAATTGTGCAATATCCAATAATGTTCAATAGTCAGCGGTGTGTGAGTGCAGCCTAGGAAAACTTGCCTATATCCTGAAGCTGGGGTATTTTACATTTTCCACTTCTGCCCCATTTTGTTAACTCCAACTAATACTGATGATGAAAAACGCTACACTTAGATAACAGGACTCAGGTCAATAGTCCACGAGGGAGAATTAAATTTGTAGCTGCTGTTTTCAGCGGAGGCACATGCTGGGGTCTCTTTGATCCCAATGCCAGGTAAGTAAAGTGTATTTCCAAGATTAGGATGAAAAACTTTTTCTGCAAGAGAGCAAGAAAGAGAGATGGCATCCCAGTTTGATGTAGTGATTAAGTGTGCGGTCTCTTATCTGAGAGAACCGTGTTGGATTCCCACCTCCTCCACTTGCAACTGCTGGAATGGCCTTGGGTCAGCCAAAGCTCTCGCAGAGTTGTCCTTGAAAGGGCAGCTTCTGAGAGAGCTCTCTCAGCCCCACCTACCTCACAGGGTGTCTGTTGTGGGGGGAGGAGATAAAGGAGATTGTAAGCTGCTCTGAAGCTCTGATTCACAGAGAAAGGTGGGGTATAAATCTGCAGTCTTCTTCTCCAGGTAAACAGAGATGGGGTTTGCTGAAGGGAAATGAAAGATTTACTAGAACAGAGACTAGAAATAACTTTAACTTCTTCTCTTTTTTGGGGTGAGTGCGAAATAATCAGTGGAACCGTCCACAAGCATTCGTTTAATATTAACAGTATAAATGAATGAGATGGAAAATTAAAAAAGATTACGCTTCCAGCTCTGCATGTTTTAATTTTAATAGTTTGCAGTTTAACAACAAGCCTTTCATTATTAAAATTGCTGTTTGTTAATCAGGCTTAAGTTCTGCTTCATAATTAATTCTGCAAAGAATGTGATGGATCTGCTTATTAAAAAAAATGACAAAGCAAAGCGCAAATGAATTTTGGACTTGAAAATTATCCTTCTTTGGTGCTCAATAGTTGAAGCTCATTAGCATAAATGATTGTATTGCCAGAACATGAGTGAATTTAAAATGGGAGAGTAATGCAACTTGACACCTACTTTCCCCACGTAATTTTCTTCTATTTTCAAACAAACTGTGTGCATTTCCTGTTTGTGTTACTTTAAACCAGGGGTGGGGAACCTCCGTCCTGAGGGCCGTATACGGACCTCGAGGTCACTCAGTGTGGCCCTCGGGGATTGCTGGACCGAACCGAGCCATGTGGCAGCCTCCCCGGGGCCTGGCTAGCCAGCAAGGATCGTGGGGCCCAGCTGCACTGTGCAGCAGCCTCCCCAGGGCCAGGCAGGGATCACAGAGCCAAGATGTACTGTGTGGCAGCCTCCCTGGGGCCTGGCTGGCCGTCCAGAATTACTACAGGACCTGGAAAAGACTTTCACAGTTCAGTTTGCACTTGATCATCCCAGAGGGTGTGTCCTAATATGCTAATGAGTGTGTGACCTAATATGCTAATATTTGGGGATGTGGTCTAATATACTATTGAGTTCCTGCTGGGCTTTTTCTACAAAAAAGCTCTGGACCTATGCATTTGCCTAGGGTGGCGGGCAGTGTGTGTGTGTGTGTGTGTGCGTGCCAGATTAGGCTCTCCCCACATGACTTCAAATAGAAAAACAATTATTTGCATTAATAGAAAAACAATTATTTGCATTAATTTTGCCAGCCTGAATTCATCTCCCTTGGCGGAGCACTGGTTTTTAAGCTGATAATTTTTTATGGCCCGCGAATGATGTTATAAATATCCATATGGCCCTTGGCAGCAAAAAGGTTCCCCACCCCTGCTTTAAACCCACCCAGCAGACTTTGAGCACCGGTTGTACACATGAAACAGAAGAACGTGCACAGTAGAATCAGGGTAGGAATGAGAAATTGTAAAATTAGGCAAGCAGTTACACAGACTGAGGTGAAAAACGGAAGTCACTAAAAGAGGCGTTGGTTGTTTCTTCCAGGGCTGGGAGTTCTGTTGAGAAACTGGCAGAACTTCTGCCACAAGAGAAATACTGGAGGAATTTGGGGATGTGGTAGCGCTGCCAACATCCAGGTAGTGGCTGGAGATCTCCTAGGATTGTAACCAGGGCCTTTTTTTGTAGCAGGAACTTCTTTGCATATTAGGCCACACACCCCTGATGCAGCCAATCCTCCTGGAGCTTACAGTAGGCCATATAAGCTCTTGGAGGATTGGCAACATCAGGGGTGTGTGGCCTAAGATGCAACACAGCTTCTGCTACAAAAAAAGCCCTGAGTATGTGTATACAGTAATATGTGCCTATGTGTTATCAAGGGTATATAACAGGGGTGGCCAACGGTAGCTCTCCAGATGTTTTTTGCCTACAACTTCCATCAGCCCCAGCCAGCATAGCCATTGTAGGCAAACAACATCTGGAGAGCTACCGTTGGCCACCCCTGGCATATAAGATTGTGACCACGCCTTGTGAAAGTTTTTGTCTGTTCTTTATGAGCTTCTGTGCACTTCTATAGTGTGAAATAACTTGGAAGACCGGCACCCCCAGAAGACCGGCGCCCTAGGCAATTGCCTATTTCTGCTCTGTTATCTACGCTCAAAACAAATGTTGGCCAGTATGATCTGAAGAATAAAAAGAGCAAGAGAGAGAGAGAATTCTGAAGCATTAAGAGGTTTGCAAAGAAGAAGGAGTCCACGATATCAGGTAACCATAGGTAATAAAATTCAAGTCAAGAGAGAAGCTGCGGGAGAGCGCAGACAAGTCTGCACTGCAGTTGGAACCCCTTGAAATTCACAGACTGTGATGCCTTGTGCCTCTGGCACAGTCAAAAACATCTGCTGTGTTTTACTGGAATATGTGTTTCTGCAACCATTACCTAATCCCGTCGGTTTACATGCACATGCCCTTATCTTTATAAATGGATCCTTTCTCCGATTGGTGATCCAAAGTCTTTGTGGCTTGATATGCCTCAAGCAGCCATTGTAGCACATAGGGCTGCCAAGTCCATCAGCCGCCGCAGCTGAGTGATGTCATCAAGCCAGGGAGTCACGTGGAAGTGATGTCCTCGATCTGGGGATGTTGTGCAGGGGCACTCAAGGACGCGCACTAAAAACTCTAGGGTACCATAGAGTTTTACCGCAATTCCGGGAGCAATTCCAGTGGGATGCTCTTGGAATCACAGTAAAACTCTATGGCACCATAGAGTTTTAGCAGGAGTCCTAGAGCACCCATGTGCGACACCCCCATGCAGTGGCGTCACTTCCGGGTGACATCATGATGATGATGGCGGAGTTTGACGATGGGGTTCTTTGGGGGCAGGGATCCCCCTGCTGCCCTGCTTCCTGCCGGTGGCTTGGGGCCCTCCTGGGTGGGGGATCCCCTGCTCGCGGCTGGAGCTTTGCAGCCCTCGTAACACACCCAGAGAACTTTATCAAAATCTAGTGAGAAGCTGTTCAGCAAATACAGCAAATAGCTGGGTTCAGCCTTCCTCTCTGCCCAGTCAAAACAGCTGATCAGCAGGATTTTCATTTCCAAAGAAGCATGGACATAGCTTGAGTTATATTCCATTGGCCCAGAGTATAGATAAGCTAGGGTCATACTCATATGTTTTCAGGCATATGGTTCATTTCCTTTTGGTGCTGACTATACCAGTAGAACCTATGGCAAACCTGGGCAGTATAATAAAAAGTAGAGACATCACCCTGCCAACAAAAGTCCTTTTAGTCAAAACGATGGTATTCCCAGTAGTAATGGATGGCTGTGAGAGCTGGACCATAAGGAAGAGCAAGCGCAGAAGAATAGATGCTTTTGAGTTGTGGTGCAGGAGAAGAATCTTGAGAGTCCCTTGGACTGCAGGAAGATCAAATCAGTCAGTCCTACGGCAAATCAACCCTGATTGTTCCCTGGAAGGTCAAACACTTTGGCCACCAAATGAGAAGGGAGCACTTACTGGAGAAGATCCTGATGCTGGAAAGGCAGAAGGCAAAAGAAGAAGGGGACAGCAAGAGACGAGATGGCTGGACAGTGTTACTGATGTAACTAACATGAATTTGAGCAGACTTCAGAGGATGGTGGAAGACAGGAGGGCCTGGCGTGACTTGGTCCACGGGGTCGCAAAGAGTCGGACTCGACTGTGCGGCTGAACAACAACAAAGCAGCAGAACCCCCAGATAAGGACACAAGAAACCAGGGTTGTCAGCTCTGGGTTATCTGTAGATTTGGGAGTTGGTGGAGCCTAAGGAAAGTGCGCTTTAGACAGGGGAAGGACTGTAGCAGGCTAAGACGCTAGACAGTCCATCCTGTAAAGTTGCCATTTTCTCCAAGGGGACTGATCTCTATTCTTGGGAAATCTGTTGCAATCGCAGAAGAGATCCAGGGATAACGTGGAAGTTGGCAACCCAGAAGAGATAAGTATGCAGTTAAGTAGTTTATCAACTCATAAGTGGCTAATCTGCAACAGGAAAAAAAATGCCAAAAAACCATGCAAGGAGCCTACAGTGGACAACAGCCTTTCAGGAAAACCCACCTTGGCTCAAAACTTAGGGCCAAACTGGAAGTGACAGCATTCGCAGGTCGAACACGGGGATGCTGCCATATCTAATCTGGCTCTTAGTCAGTGGCGGAGAAGCTCCCACCTCCCTCCTCTAAGTGTCAGAAGAGTTTTTTCCCTTTTCTCTGGAAGTGGCAAGGAGCCAGTTCAATCGCCTGCTAGATTTTGTTGCATTTTTCAAATTTTATTGAGTTTAGATATAAAAAGAGAAAGAATAACGCATAGCTACAGAACCAAGAATAAGAAGGGAGAGGGGAGTTACAGAATAGGGAAACCAGAAACAAAGAAAGCAGCAAATATATCAATTACATTTCTACCTCAAAATAGAATACCCAATTTTTTCTACCTGCAAGTAGAAAGCCGGTTTGGTGTGGAGAGCCGTTTGGTGTAGTGAGTAGAGAGCCGGTTTGGTGTAGTGGTTAAGTGTGCGGACTCTTATCTGGGAGAACCGGGTTCGATTCCCCACTCCTCCACTTGCACCTGCTGGAATGGCCTTGGGTCAGCCATAGCTCTGGCAGAGGTTGTCCTCTAAAGGGCAGCTGCTGTGAGAGCCCTCTCCAGCCCCACCCACCTCACAGGGTGTCTGTTGTGGGGGAGGAATTGTGAGCCGCTCTGAGACTCTTCGGAGTGGAGGGTGGGATATAAATCCAATATCATCTTCTTCTTCTTCAAGTGTTGAATTTTCCCCTTATATCACCATTACATTCTACAGTCTTCATTTTTCATTATAAACTTTTTACTGATCTGTTGCTTATGATATGAGTGTAAATTATTCTTCTTCGGCACATATAAATGTAAAAAAAAAAACAGAGAGGTCGCAACGCAGAACTAACTAGCTAAATTTAACAATATTAAAAGCTAATTAATTAATTTAGCGATGCCAACATTTGGAGAAGCATAAAAGACAAATATCATTTCTTTATCCTTCTAACTTGCTTATTTCAAACGGAGAAAAAGAAAGCAAATTTAAAATGAAATAAAAATAGAGAAATAAAAAAAAGTGGAGAACAAAAGACATAATACTTGATCTATTTCAATATAAACAGTTTCTCCAGTCAGACATATTAAGAGCAGATCTACAAAATTACAAAATAGTTGTGTTGTCTGCCTATTGCCTGCTAGATTAGCTTTATACATATACTAATAGCCCTGGTAGGAAAACCGACTAAGGAATTTGGTGCTAGGAAGTTGCCAGGCGATTCCTGGAGATTTCCCAGAAAGCCTTCCAGGAGGTCTCCCAAGATACACCTGAGACCTGGGTGGACTGGGTCAAGAGGGTGGAAGGAGTGAAATAAAGGGGGTGGAGATACAGGCTCGATAAAAACCTTTGCTCCAAGGAGAGAAGGTCTCTAGGGGTGCAATCACACAAGAGGTTTGGCCCAACCTGGCAATGTCTCCTGTCTGGATTTAATGCATTAAATCACATGTGCACATCTGCCCCCCCTCCCGAGTTTTGCCCCTCCTTACCTCATCTTAGGACAGACTTGTTCCAGATTAAATAGCTACTGGGAGTTGCCTTTGAAAAGGCAGCTTCTGGGAGAGCTCTCTCAGCCCCACCCACCTCACGCGGTGTCTGTTGTGGGGAAAGAAGGTAAAGGAGATTGTGAGTTGCTCTGAGACTCTGAGATTTGGAGTGGAGGGCAGAATATAAATCCAATATCATCATCATCATCATCATCATCATCTTCTTCTTCTTCTTCTTCTTCTTCTTCTTCTTCTTCTTCTTCTTCTTCTTCTTCTTCTTCTTCTTCTTCTTCTTCTTCTTCCCCCCAGTGGGAAATCTCTGAAATGAGCGGTGGTGGCAGGGAGTACCCTAACGAAAGGAATCGGTAAACCCCTCCATGCCCTGGCAATGCCAAGGAAGGTCTGCAAGTCAGAGCAGGCCTGTGCTATGACTCCACAACAATACAGTGCAGTATTCGGTGTCTGTGCTAGAGATTAAATAAGGGATACCCTGAATATATGACCATATATGAATATATGAACACTATACACATATTGCGGTGCCAATATAAAACGTGACTAATTTGGTGTAGTGGTTAAGTGCGTGGACTCTTATCTGGGAGAGCCGGGTTTGATTCCCCACTCCTCCCCTTGCACCTGCTGGAATGGCCTTGGGTCAGCCATAGCTCTCACAGGAATTGTCCTTGAAAGGGCAGCTGCTGGGAGAGCCCTCTCAGCCCCGCCCACCTCACAGGGTGTCTGTTGTGGGGGGAGAAGATATAGGAGATTGGAAGCCACTCTGAGTCTCTGATTCAGAGAGAGGGGCGGGGTATAAATCTGCAGTCTTCTTCTTCTGTTGTGGGGGAGAAGATATAGGAGATTGTAAGCCGCTCTGAGATTCTGATTCAGAGAAAAGGGCGGGGTATAAATCTGCAATCTTCTTCTTCTATAGTATATTAAGTCCATGGTTAAAGACCTATAGAAACTTACCCACAATCACAATTCAGAATAATTCCACATCAGCAGGGCCCCTTTAGACTTGTCTGGCACCCTAGGCAAGGATGACTTCAGCCCCCCCCCCCACTGATAATGTCACCAAGTCAAATGGGGGGTGCCCAATTCGGTGCCCCCAGAAGGCTGGCACCATAGCCAATCCCCTAGTTTGCACAGTGACAGGGTCAACCCTGCACATAAATGTGGTGCTAAAAATAAAATAATAATAATAATAATAATAATAATAATAATAATAATAATAATAATAATAATAATAATAATAATAATAGATTTTATTTATATCCCGCCCTCCCCGCCTAGGCGGCTCAGGGCGGCTAACAACATTTCACACGATTAACATAAATAGATAAAACTTTAAATTTAACAATTAAAAAGAAATTAAACATAAAAACCAGTTAATTAAGTTAGGATACATAATTCAAATGACATTAAATATATCTGGCAGCAATAAAATTGTTTGGCGCTGGTTCTGCCAGTTTAGACAGTTCCGTGATCGTCTTATAGATGGCGGTTCTTTATTCTTAGCAACTCAGCAGTCGATATCAGCATAGGCTTGTCTGAAGAGGGCGGTCTTGCAGGCCCTGCGGAACTGGTCAAGGTTCCGCAGGGCCCGCACTTCCTCCGGAAGTTGGTTCCACAGTGCCGGAGCCGCGGCTGAAAAGGCCCGTGTTCTGGTGTTTTGAAGTTTGACCTCTCTCAGCCCAGGGATGGTCACTTTATTTTTCCCCATTGACTCAGGTCCTCTCAGGGGTTCATATGGGGAGAGACGGTCCCTTAGGTAGGCTGGTCCTCGGCCATATAGGGCTTTAAAGGTAATAACCAACCCTTTGTACTGGACTCGGTAGGTAATTGGCAGCCAGTGCAGCAAATAAAGCATGCTAAACAACTCTGCTCCTTCTTCATACACAGTCCAGGTATGAGAAGTCCATAAATAAGATCCAGACGGATAGCCAGAATATCAACCCAATGTTGCTCAGAGTGGCAGAAAGTTCTTTTCCAACAAGTAGCGGCCCATAAGGATCACCTGATAGTGTTCAGTTATCGTCCTTATCTATGAAGCTGTTGTCAGACATAGAAGAGCAGTCAGATGTACAAGAGCAGGACACGCCTTCCAGATGTTCAGATGTTTTGTGCGCAGCAACTTTATCCACTTGCTTCTGTGCCTTTCTGCGAAATCTCAAAGAGAATAATCAATTCCAAGCAGACTCAGCCTGCGTGTTTCATTTCACTCCATCCTTCTCCAAAAATTGCGCTAGTGAGAGCTGTTCTTTTGAAGTTGGCATGGATTATGTATTGCCTCTTTGAGAAAGAGTTGTGAGAAAATAGTTGCACATAGCCAGGGCTTCTTTCTTTTTCTTTTTTAGCAGGAATGCACAGGGACGCAGCTCCGGCTGGCTTGGCATCAGGGGGTGTGGCCTAATATGCCAATGAGTTCCTGCTTGGCTTTTTCTACCAAAAAAGCCCTGCGTGAAACAATGGTGCTGTCAGGGGGTGTGGCCTAATATGTAAATGAGTTCCCACTGGACTTTTTCTACAAAAAAAGCCTGCACATGTTGACACACCCATCAAGAAAGGACTGCAAGCACCAGTCGTTTCCGACTCTGGGGTGACGTTGCTTTCACGTTTTCATGGCAGACTTTTTAATGGGGTGGTTTGCCATTGCCTTCCCCAGTCATCTACGCTTCCCCCCCAGCAAGCTGGGGACTCCTTTGACTGACTTCGGAAGGATGGAAGGCTGAGTCAACCTCGAGTCGGCTACCTGAAAACCCAGCTTCCGCCGGGGATCGAACTTAGATCGTGAGCAGAGCTTAGGACTGCAGTACTGCAGCTTTAACACTCTGCGCCAAGGGGCTCTTATACCCATCAGAGGCCATATCATATATCCATGCAGTATGCTCAAGTCTGGATGCAGATGAGAAAGGAATCATATACAGTATATGAATTTGTGAGCACTTTACTGGATTCATTAAGGTCTAGCACAAGCGCTTTAAGATTCATCCCATTAAATGAATGAGAAGATACCAGCACTTTTCTGAAGTTATTGAGAACTAGATGGACTTATTACTGTCATGAATTGACTTTATGAATGAACTCTATGAACTGGACTTTATTATAAGAAAACCGCGACTAAATAACGAACACACATTTTTCACAAATATTCCAATTTCTATTTGTAAAAAGATCGTGTTAGTTATTTATTCGTGGTTTTGTATTTCTTGGTTCTCATTTTATTCCATTAATTTCTCTGTGAAGCCCCGTGGCGCAGAACGGGAAAGCTTCAGTACGGCAGTCGGACCCCTTTGCTCATGACCTGAGTTCAATCCCAGCAGAAGCTGGGTTTAGGTAGCCAGCTCCAGGTTGAATCAGCCTTCCATCCTTCCGAGGTCGGTAAAATGAGTCCCCAGCTTGCTGGGGAAAAGAGTAGCTGACTGGAGAAGGCAATGGCAAACTACCCCGTAAAAAGACTGCTGTGAAAACGTTGTGAAAGCAACATCACCCTGGAGTCCAAAACAACTGGTGCTTGCACAGGGGACCTTTCCTTTACTTTTATATAGAACCTCCAGGTGGGGCCTGGAAATCTCCTGGAATTCCAATTGCTCTCCAGACAATGGAGTTCCCCTGGAGACAATGGTTGCTTTGGAGAATGGACTCTGGCATTACACCCCGCTTAGGTCTCTCCTCTCCCCAAGCCTCACTGTTCCCAGGCTCCACTCCCTAGTTCTCCAGGAATTTCCCAACCTAGTGCTGGTAACCGTACCATTCGGGCGTAAACTAACAGTGGCCCAAGCAGTCACATGACTAAGTCATTAC
Organism: Heteronotia binoei; assembly: GCF_032191835.1. Taxonomy (NCBI): domain Eukaryota; kingdom Metazoa; phylum Chordata; class Lepidosauria; order Squamata; family Gekkonidae; genus Heteronotia; species Heteronotia binoei. The sequence continues at coordinate 11,927,446 of NC_083228.1, forward strand.
AGACATACACACACACCCGGGCTCTTTTTCTAGCAAGAGCTCCTCTGCATATTAGACCACGCCCCCTGATGTAGCCAACCCTCCTGGAGTTTATAGTAGGCCCTTTACTAAGAGCCCTCTAAGCTCTTTAGGGTTGTCAAGTCTTCTTCATCCCCTGGCGGGGGACATTTGTGTGTGTGATGCACACATGTGCGATGAAATGATGTCACCCGGAAGTGACATCATCAAAATAGTGGTGCCCGTGCGGGGCCACTCTAGGCGTTTCTGGGGAAACACTGTGGTTTTCGCAGACGCTCTAGCCATTTGGGAGGCTAAAACTCTATGGTACCTATTGTACCATAGAGTTTTACCTCCCAAATGGCTAGAGCGTCTGGGGAAACCATAGAGTTTCCCGGAAATGCCTAGACCGGTCCCACACAGGCGCCGCCATTTTGATGATGTTACTCTTCATCCCCTGGTGGGGGACATTTGTGTGTGTGATGCGCACATGTGCGATGAAATGATGTCACCCGGAAGTGACATCATCAAAATGGTGGTGCCCGTGCGGGACCACTCTAGGTGTTTCTGGGGAAACACTATGGTTTTCGCAGACGCTCTACCCATTTGGGAGGCTAAAACTCTATGGTACCTATTGTACCATAGAGTTTTACCTCCCAAATGGCTAGAGCATCTGGGAAAACCATAGAGTTTTCCAGAAATGCTTAGAGCGGCCCCACACGGGCACCGCCATTTGATGACATCACTTCCAGGTGATGTCATCATGGCAGTGATGCAGGGGGAGGTTCCCCCTGCTGGCCCAATGTGGGCCAGCAGGTTGAAAGCCTCCCGGGTGGGAGATTCCCCACCCAGACCGGGAGTTTGGCAGCCCTAAAGCTCTTGGAGGATTGGCTACATCTGGGGGGTGTGGTCTAATATGCAGAGGAGCACCTGCTACCAGGTGAATAAAGGACCCTGTTATGTATCTGCAGTGTTGTAAAGGGAGTTCAGCCAGCTCTGAATCAACCAAGAGCACTTTATTGCAAGAAGCAACCGTCACACACAGCCCAGTCAACTCAGTCAATGTATACACTGTGGATGAGTTAAACACGCCCCCTTTAGTTAGCGGCAACCACTCCTATTGGTCTCTCCAGGATCCTTCATTTACATTTCGTGGAAGAAATGCCGATTGGCCGGTTGTAAGAGAACAGCCAATTGGAATGCAGGCATCAAGATCCTGGAGAGTGATGGAAGTAAGCTTCAAGCTCAGGTCTAGTACCCATGGAAGAACTATAAGATATAATAGGCCTACCGACAGTGAACACAGCAAATACATAACAGACCCCATCTCTGCCAAATTGGCAGGACCCCCCAGAACTCCTGATTGCCTCCAAGCGGCAACCAGTTAATCCCATTTTACCTATAGGGACAGAGGGTGGGCCTGCTGTTGAGAGTGGATCCTGGCTTATATGGCCACCAAACGCTTCACTGATTGGCCATTAATGATTCACTGAAGTTTCCAATGACACCGTGGGCCCTGGCCTAACTAGCCTGGACCTGCAGTCTTACTTTTCAGCATGCAATCTCCTCCAAGAAAAAGACTGCAAATTCTAGCTCCTGATAATACTTTTGGAACATTTTTTTTTTCAAATGTACCAGTTGTGCATTTAGACTCTGGAATGAACAGTCTTATGCACATGAGATCTGACTAACTTGAGAGATGCTGACACAGCTTTTACTCATTCGGAGGTGAGCTTCGTAGCTGTGGAATTCTTCACAGGCTCTAATGGCTAGTGTACAATTCTGGTCACCGCACCTCCAAAAAGATATTCTAGCATTGGGAAAAGGGCAGAAAAGGGCAACTCGAATGATTAAAGGGTTGGAAACACTTTCCCTATGAAGAAAGGTTAAAACATTTGGGGCTCTTTAGCTTGGAGAAACGTTGACTGCAGGGTGCAATGATCGAGGTTTACAAGATTATGCATGGGATAGAGAAGGTAGAGAAAGAAGTCCTTTTCTCCCTCTCTCTCAGTACAAGAACTCATGGACATTCCAGGAAATTGCTGAGCAGTTGGGTTAGAACTGATAAAAGGAAGTACTTCTTCACCCAAAGGGTGATTAACATGTGGAATTCACTGCCACAGGAGGTGGTGGTGGCTACAAGCATAGACAGCTTCAGGAGGGGAATGGATAAGCATGTGGAGCAGAGGTCCATCAGTGGCTATTAGCCACAGCGTATTCTTGGAACTCTCTGTCTGGGGCAAGGGATGCTCTGTATTCTTGGTGCTTGGGGTGGGGAAGAAGCACAGTGGAAGGGCTTCTAGACCCACTTGTGGACCTCCTGATGGAATTTGTGAGGGGGGGGGTTGTGGCCACTGTGTGACACAGAGTGTTGGACTGGATGGGCCATTGGCCTGATCCAACATGGCTTCTCTTACGTTTTTATGTTGCCAGTCACCCTGTGGGGGAAGGCAGCCCCCCAGTTTGGAGTCCCTCCCCCCACTTCAGGGTCATCCGAAAGCAGCAGGGGGGAGGGAAATGTTCTGCTGGGGATAATTGATCTGTGGATATCTGGGGCTTTGGAAGGGCTGTTTCTTGAGGTAAGAGGCAACAAATTTGCAGCATAGCATCCACCACCTAAATTTCTACAAAACGACCCCTGCAAGTTGGCAACCCTACTTGTAAAAAGAATTAGTAACAGCTGTGCTCGTGTGTGCGTGTGAAATGTCATCGTGTTGCAGTTGACTTCTGGTGACCACCGAGGGTTTCCATGGCAAGAGATCTTCAGAGGTGGTTTGTCAGAACTTCCCTAGACTTCCTTGGTGGTCTCTCATCTAAGCACTAACAAGGGCCAATCCTGATTAGCTTCTGACATCTGACAAGATCAGGCTAACCTGAGCCATCCACAATAATAATAGTTGGGCAGCGATGATAGCTAGGGTTGCCAATCCCCAGGTGGGGGCAGGGGATCCCCTGGTCTAGAGGCCCTTCCCCTGCTTTAGGGTCATCAGAAAGCAGGGGGAGGGAAGGGAAATGTCTGCTGGGAACTCTATTGTTCTCTGTTATTCCCATTGGAAACAATGGAGAATTGATCCATGGGTATCTGGGGCTCTCGGTGGGCTGTGTTTTGAGGTAGAGGCACCAAATTTTCAATATAGCATCCAGTGTCTCTCCCCAAAAGAGCCCCCAAGTTTCAAAAGGATTGGACCAAGGGGTCGAATTCTATGAGCCCCAAAGGAAGGTGCCCCTATCCATTATTTCCTATGGAAGGAAGGCATTTTAAAAGGTGTGCAGTCCCTTTAAATGTGATAGCCAGAACTCCCTTTGGACTTCATTTATGCTTGTCACACCCTTGTTTGTGGCTCCACCCCTAAAGCCTCCTGGCTCCACCCCCTAAGTCCCCAGATATTTCTTGAATGGGACTTGGCAACTCTAACGATAGCACATTCCAGTGGCAGTAAAAAATGCCAGCAGGAAGAACATAAAGAGTTAGCTCAGTTTCCCTTGCTGCAACTGCGGTTGCTACTGCCTGTTTAATCCCGCAACCCGATTTGCTATTCTTCATCCAATTCACTGCGAAGGACAGGAGGGGCAGAACCGCACTACAGAGTAAAAAGCTATGCAGTTCGCTATCTGAGAGTTAGACCCCCTTATTTTTGATTGTGCGGCCTTTCCCCGGGGGCAGTCGTACGTCATGTACTGAAATAATAACCGCGCCTTCCAGTGGAATTTAACGGAGAATATTGCCCTCCCGATAAGGTTAAACCCAGGAGAAGTTACGGATGGCTTGTCTCTGCGATTCTTACCCAGAATGGTAATTAAACCCAATTCTTACCTAAGACAGTCAGAAGTTGAGGTGGCTTCAGTGACCTCCTCTTCACTAATGATCTATTAGGGAGAGCATTTCAAAAGACATCCCCTATGCTGCATCCAACCGTGATGCTTTCCCTGCCACGAGTATCTTCTTGAGAATGGACAAATTGATTTCGCTATAGGCCATTGGGGTCAAGGAGGAGGAGGACCCGTTATGTAGCTAGCAGAAGAACCCGGAGAGGATACCAGTGAAGCAGCCTCCGCCCTGGAGCTTCAAGACGAAATCATCAACACAGGAGATCGAAAAGAGGGGAGAAGGGGGCATTAAACCAAACTTGCTTTTTACGTAAAAACGATTTCCTGGAGCCACAAGGCAGAAGATTCCTTGGGGTTGAACATATGAAGCTGCCTTATACTGAATCAGACCCCCCTCGGTCCATCAAAGTCAGTATTGTCTTCTCAGACTGGCAGCGGCTCTCCAGGGGCTCCAGCTGAGGTTTTTCACACCTATTTGCCTGGACCCTTTTCAGTTGGAGATGCCGGGGATTGAACGTGGGACCTTCTGCTTACCAAGCAGATGCTCTACCACTGAGCCACCATTCCTCCCCTTAGACATATGGCCAGCCTACCTCCTCCATTCCCTTCCTCTCTTACACACAGGGCTTCCCCCCCCCGCCAGAGTCCACAGGGGCGGAGCTACACCTGGGCTGGCCAGGGCTCTGGCTGGCCCCACCCACCATGTGGCAGCCATGTGCTCCCAGACCAGGGGGTGTGGCCTAATATGTAAATGAGCCGCTGCTGGGCTTTTTCACTGCTTGCACACACACCTCAAAAACAGAGCTTACATTCACATCCACATCCACGCTAGTGATCAAACACCCTGCGCATAGCCAACAACACTCCACATGGTACTTAAAAAGGCAGACCATTTTTAATGTCGCCCCTGTCAGGTCTGGGAACTATCTTCGACGATAACCACTCTCCATGTTTCAGGATGAGCGTTTATTATAAGATAGCACCGGTGATACGGGGCTTCTAATAAATGGAGCTTATTGAGTAATAAAACTCTGTATATTGAGTACCCAGGGGGGAACCTGACAAGTTGAAGATCTGCAGTGGAAGAGGGGAATTGGTGGAAATTGCCCCTCTTCCATGAACAGAATTTTTGTGCAGAAGAAGCTATTGTGAGTCAGTTATGTTTGTGAGTCACTTTACACGTCCTTATTGGAGTGGCCCCACACTGAATCAAAGGTTGAAAACTACCATCTTGTGCCTCTGGAGTAATCCGTGGATGTTGAAAAATGGAGAACTTTTTATTTGTTTTAAAGTTTGTTACTGTTTTTAAAATGTTGCCATCAGGCAGCGAGAACAGAAACCCTAGTCATTATTATTTTTTTTTTCCGAAGGAAAGCCTGACAGTAATATTTTAAGACTCTCAATGTTATTCACTTATAATCTCAAAATGCATCTTGTGGGGATTTGGGGATGGGGGTGAGGAGATGAATGAGGCGCCGAAAAACTCTTCAGGGCCTGCTGTGAATGTTGGCATTTTGTCGGGCCCTGGCGGACGCTGCCGACTAACAGATTGTCTGCCAGAGTTTTAACACAATGCGCCAGTTGCTGAGCAGAACTGATACGTACAAACATGTTCCCTCAGCGAAAGTTGATGAATGGCCTTCCGTGATTGCCCTTCCATATACAGAAGAGGATGCCTGCCTAGCGGAGGCGGTTGCCGTGCAACCATTCACCATTCCCTCTGAATTGGCAAGAGAGACCCCCCGAGATGGAAGTCTGTAATTCCTGTTGTCCGTAAAAATCTGCTTCCTATGCTAACTATCCCGCCAGCTATTGGGGCTTAATCACCTAGGGCCTCAGGAAAGCTAATCTCCAGTGCAGAGCCGGCGCTGAGCAGAATGTGAATATTTCATATTGTTTTTTTTTTAATATCACAAGGCATCAATATTCCATCTGACTGGATGGGAAGAGGCTGCGATCGTTCACGATAAAGAAATCTCTAATTGCAAAAGAAGATACCCATGTTGGTTTAAGCCGAAGGGGGGGAGGGAGAAAAGGAGAAAAGAAAGAAATGTATGATGGAAGCAGCACCAGGGAGAATGAATTATATTAACTCCAGAATCATAGTTGCTCTTGGTGGAAGAGCACATTAACAACTGGGAGAGGCACTGAAAACTGTACTAAAAAAAGTTTCCAGTGGCATTAGCAGGGTTTTTTTGTAGCAGGAACTCCTTTGCATATGAGGCCACGCCCCCTGATGTAGCCAATCCTTGAAGAAGAAGGAGGAGGAGAAAGAAGATGATGATATTGGATTTATATCCCACCCTATACTCTGAATCTCAGAGTCTCAGAGAGGTCACAATCTCCTTTACCTTCCCTCCCCCACAACAGAAACCCTGTGAGGTAGATGGGGCTGGGAGAGCTTTTTACAGCAGGTGCCCTTTCAAGAACAACTCCTGTGAAAGCTATGGCTGACCCAAGGCCATTCCAGCTGGTGCAAGTGGAGGAGTGGGGATTCAAACCCGGTTCTCCCAGATAAGAGTCTGGGCACTTAACCACTACACCAAATTGGCTCTCCAAGAGCTTATAGGGTTCTTAGTACAGGGCCTACTGTAAGCTTCAGGAGGACTGGCTACTAGGGATGCCAATCTCCAGGTGGGGGCAGGGGATCCCCCAGGGTCATCAGAAAGCGGGGGGGAAGGGAGGGAAATGTCTGCTGGGCATTCCATTATTCCCTATGGAGACATTCCCATAGGAAATAATGGAGAATTGATCTGCGGGTATCTAGGGCTTGGGGAGGGGCTGTTTTTTGAGGTAGAGGCACCAAATGTTCAGCATAGCATCTGGTGCCTCTCCTCAAAGCACGCTCCAAGTTTCGAAAGGATTGGACCAGGGGGTCCCAATTCTATGAGAACCCAAAGAAGGTGCCCCTCTCCATTATTTTCAATGGAGGAAAGGCATTTAAAAGGTGTACCTTTAAATGTGATAGCCAGAACTCCCTTTGGAGTGCAATTATGCTTGTCCCAACTTTGTTGCTGGCTCCACCCCACAATATCTCCTGGCTCCACCCGCAAAGTCCCCAGATATTTCTTGAATTGGACTTGGCAACCCTACTGGCTACATCATGGGGCGTGGTCGAATATGCAAATGAGTTCCTGCTACAAAAAAGGCCTGGGCATTAGCCGACAGACCTATCCATCCCATAGAGTTTCCAGGATCCAGGTGGAAGCTGGAGATCTGGAATTATAACTGATCTCCTGGCTGTATAAATCTCTTATTTATTTATTATGAATTTATTTAACACATGTATTCTGTTTGTCCTGAAGAAAATGACTGCTTTGGAAGGTGGCATTAGACAGTACTGGAGTCCCTCCCCTCCTTAAACTCCACTCCTCCAGGTTCCATTTTCAAATCTCCAGGTATTTCTGGATGCAGAGATAGCAACATTAATCCATGTTCAAGATCAAATATATTCTCCTCTGCCAATATAACACACGGTTCACAGATATGGAAATCTGAAACAGCAAATGCCACTTAGCATAGTGGTTAGAGTGTTGGACTAGGGCAGGAGTGGCCAAACTGTGGCTCGGGAGCCACATGTGGCTCTTTCAAACGTATTGTGTGGCTCTCGAAACACCCCCCCCCCCAAATCGGCTGGTTTGGAGAAGGCATTTGTCTCTTTAAATCACTTCTGCAAGCCAAGCCAGGTGGTGCAATTTGAAGTTAAAGTTGCTTTGTTTCTATCCCTTTCCCATCTATTTTCCTTCCTTCCTTCCTTCCTTCCTTCCTTCCTTCCTTCCTTCCTTCCTTCCTTCCTTCCTTCCTTCCTTCCTTCCTTCCTTCCTTCCTTCCTTCCTTCCTTCCTTCCTTCCTTCCTTCCTTCCTTCCTTCCTTCCCTCCCTCCCTCCCTCCCTCCCTCCCTCCCTCCCTCAAACATTTGTGTCTTGCGGGCTTGTGGCTCTCAAACTTCTGACATTTATTCTGTATGGTTCTCATGTGAAGCAAGTTTGGCCACCCCTGGACTACGACCTGGGAGATCCAGGTTTGAATCCCCACTCTGTCGTGGCAACATGCAGGGAGACTTTGGGCATTCATGTACTCTCACCCTAATCTACTTCACAGGGTTGTTGTGAAGATAAAATGGAGGAGAGCAAAACCATGTAAGCCACTCGGGTAACCCCTGGGGAGAAGGAAGGGGTATAAATGAAGCAAATAAATGAAATATATGCTGCTATTGATGATTGTATTTTCTCTGCAATCCTCTTTTAAACCTATCTAAATCTGAAGCCATCTCCACTAAGCATTTTATGAAGGAATATTTTCTCTTCCCATTTTTTGACCTTGAATTCTTGTGTTATACAAGAGGAATGCTTTCCTCTTTCTCCACATCATTCGTGGTTTTATAAATCCGGGGTGGCCAACGGTAGCTCTCCAGATGTTTTTTCCCTACGACTCCCATCAGCCCCAGCCATTAACCATGCTGGCTGGGGCTGATGGGAGTTGCAGGCAAAAAACATCTGGAGAGCTACCGTTGGCCACCCCTGTTATAAATGACAATCATGTATTTTTTTCTTTTTTCTAAACCGAAAATCTCAGATGCTTTAGCTTTTTCTCACATTATACTTATGCACGGCCCTCTTTTTTCTTCTGAGTACTGCCTGTATTTGCTTTTGAACATGAATTGCAAAGTACTTAATACATCTGTGGCGGAGGCATGTTCCTCTCATTCGTTAATGGAGAATTCCACCCCCCTCACACACACACACACACACACACAGTTTGAATTTGATAAACATTTTGTTTGAGTAGAGAAGGAAATGCATCTATTCACGAATTGGCAAGAAGAAGAAGACTTCAGATTTATACCCTGCCTTCAGAGACTCAGAGTGGCTTACAATCGCCTATATCTTCTCCCCCCACAACAGACACCCTGTGAAGTGGGTGGGGGCTGAGAGCAGGGCCATTTTAACAGCATTATGGGCCCCGGGCAAAGCACTGTACTGGGCCCCTACGACAACGACTCACAGGAATGAAAATGTAAATGGTTATTAGTACTGCATCATACCCATCAGGCCCATGCGTTAGGACAGCTCTGGCTGAGAGGACTCTCACAGCAGCTGCCCTTTCAAGGACAACTCTTGCGAGAGCCAAGGCTGACCCAAGGCCATTCCAGCAGCTGTAATTGGAGGAGTGGGGAATAAAACCCGGTTCTCCCAGATAAGAGTTCGCACACTTATCCGGGAGAACTGGGAATGATTCCCTACACCTCTACTTGCAGCTGCTGGAATGGCCTTGGGTCAGCCTTGGAACTAGCAGAGATTGTCCTTGAAAGGGTAGCTGCTGTGAGAGTCCTCTCAGCCCCACCCACCACACAGGGTGTCTGTTGTGGGGGGGAGAAGATATATGAACCTCCACAAACTTCTTCAGAGTTTGTGGAAAGTTCATGCCAGTTGACCTGTCACAAATTTCACTTCATGAACCACAAACCAGCCAAAATTTTTCACATACTTTACTTCATGAGCTGTTCATGCCCATTCCCAGGGCTTTTTTTTTGTAGAAAAAGCTCAGCGGAAACTCATTTGCATATTAGACCACACCCCTGATGTCACCAAAGTTTCACACAGGGTTTTTTTGTTTTAAAAAAGCCTAGCAGGAACTCATTTGCATATCATAGCAGAGGTTCATCAGTGGCTACTAGCCACAGTGTATTGTTGGAACACTCTGTCTGCGGCAGTGATGCTGTGTATTCTTGGCGCTTGGAGGGATGGAGTGCAGTGGGAGGGCTTCTATTGTCCTGGCCCCACTGGTGGACCTCCTGATGGCACCTGGGTTTTTTGGCCACTGTGTGACACAGAGTGTTGAACTGGATGGGCCATTATCCTGATCCAACATGGCTTCTCTTATGTTCTTACGTTCTTAAGCCACACCCCCTGATGCCAAGCCAGCTGGAACTGCATTCCTGTGTGTTCCTGCTCAAAAAAGGCTTGCCCCATTCTTGTGCTTCAGTCTCACAGCAACTCTTCAGCATTTCAGGCTAAACCTCTGTTAAGTGGGATGACTTTGAAAGTGAACATATTGTTTAAATCACAGGTGTTGAACTCATTTGTTATGAGAGCTGGATTTGACCTAAATAAGACTTTGTTGGGCTGGGCCATGTCAGGCTGGGCCACGTGTGTAGCTATTCAAGATTAGGTAGCAGAAATATAAACTTTTTAAAAGGACACAGACAAACACAACAAAAGAATTTAAAAAAAAAAACCCTTACAATAAAACATATTTAAAACATTAGCACTTGTTGGTCTTAAAGGTGTTTTCTTTGTAATTCTCCCATCATGGGATCCAGGGAACTGGGCAAAAGAAGCTCTGGCTCTTTCCCTCCCTCCCCACGGGACTAGGAGGGGGAGGAGCCTCAACCCATGGAGAAAATAGAAGTTTTGCTCTGTAGCTCTGCTGTGCGATTGAGTAAGCATTGCAAAGTGAGCTGAGATGCAGAAGGAAGCAAGAGAGAGGGAGAAGGAAGCAGACAACAGTGGGTTTCTCGGGGGTCCAATAGGAGCCCTCTGGGGGCCCGATTTGGATGCCAGGCCGCATGTTTGACACCCTTGGTTTAAACAATATTTTTCTTGCATACACATGTCTTATCATCAGCCATGGATTGATGATCCTTGTGTTGCGGTATCAACTGCTACTGAAGCAATTTTTCTCAATATCTGCACAGCCAATTAGATTTCTAGTGGCTTACCAGAAGATTTGCTGAGAAAAGGCCCACCTAGAAATGTGAAGGATGGGGGGGGGAGGGGGGGCTGGAAAGGTTTTGGGGGGGGATGTTTCTCCCCCTCCACGCCTTTTTTCTGCTTTTTTTTTAATGGAAAAATTGGAGATTTGAGAGAATACCGCAAAAAACTGCTATGAAATAGCAATACGGTACATCAGCTTGCAATTTCCTCAAAAGCATTGGGGTATGTTTGCAATTTTACTTGTAGAAAACTGACAGTTATAACTTTTAGATCCCACTAATATGTCAAATATTGTAATTTGATATGGTAAGTAAGTTATGGATGATGCAGTTTACACTGTCAAAGCAGTAAAATTTGTTCAGGTTTGACAGAACGGTAAACATTGCATAGATTTCAATTTCCCCTCATGTTTCCGGGGCCCCTGCATTGTGTGCTTTTAATTTACTTCTTTTCATTTTAAATGGTATCCATCTGACCTCTTGGAGCCGTGTTAAGCCTCGTGTGGTCCGCACTTACCGGCAATGGGTAAAGAGGAATAGAGAAGACACAGGTGAGATGGTCTTTAAGTGACCGAAAGAGAGACAAGCTTGAAAGAAAATCCTTTGGTGGAGCCAAAACCTCTTAGAATTGGTTTGTTGCTAAATGCAATACCCAGCCAGGAACCTTTTATCACATGTGGGGGCCTTGTACTATAAAGAGTTTCTGGGAGATGGTACATTAAATATTGCAGAAGATATTAGAAATGCAAATTCAATTTAAACCTGAATTATTTCTATTGAATAGATAGTCCAGTGACTATCCAAAAGAGGCAAAGCATGTAATGGCACACATCAACACAGCAGCAAGGACCTTGATTGCTTGAAAATGGAAACATCAAGAAGTATCCACTAAACAAGAATTAATTGGAAAAAAATATTAGAAACAGCCAAACTGGACTCTCTGTCTTCCTTTTTGGGAGGCAAGACTATACAGGATGCTAAAAAGCTTTGGAATCCTTTTTATACGTGGATTGATACTTTTGTGTGAACCCCCTATCTGTTTTGCCTCCTGTGGCAGTGAATTCCACATGTTAATCACTCTTGACAATTGATTCCTAACTGTTTAAAATGTTAACTACGGACCCAAAAATATGTAACCTATGACTTACAGGGTTTTTTTTTTTCCTTTTTCATATACCTGGAACTTTTCTAGTAATTTTTGTATTGCAATATGCAGTTATGTACTCTTTTTCCTTCCCCCTTTTACCCCAAACCTTTTCTTCATTTTATTGCAAACGTAATAAAATTCTTAAAATTCTTAAAATACAAGAATTGGTTGCTGGTGGTGGCAGTACCCTGAGAGAGAAGTGAGGGAGTGGAGGAAGACTTGTTGGGGATCTTGAGGCTGGGAACTCCAGTTGGCAGAATAATTTCCTCATTTGCTAGGTGTGGAGATGGGGGCTATAATTCCTAGACAGTGTCTGGAAGCCAGCAACATGGTCTCATGGGGCAGACTGGAACAAAAAGCTAAAAAGAGAGAGAGAGAGAAATAAGGCCAAGTCTATTTACAGAAAGTTTTTATCATAGAGTTCTTGGTGATTCCTAGAGCTTCCCAGAAGGTAAAACAAAGTTAGCTCTAGGAATCACCCAAAACTCTACGGTATATGGTATAATATGGTAGTTATTGGTCGGAGGTTTGAAGGACAGCAGACATTTTGCTTAATTACTGGCAAGGATTTTTTCTGCTTTATAGCCCTCAGGGCTTCTTCAGCTGGCTTGCAAGTTAAATTAAGGAGGCACTGATAACTCAGTGGCAGGGCATCTGCTTGCCATACAGAAGGTCCCAGGGTCAGTCCCTGGCATCTCCAGCTAAAAGTGGTAGGTTATGTGAAAGACACTCCGCCTGATACCCTGGAGAGCAGCTGCCAGTTAGACGATACTGATACAATAGACTACTGATCTTAGAATATAGAATCATAGAGTTGGGACCTCCAGGGCTGTCTAGTCCAACCCCCTGCACAATGCAGGAAACTCACAAATACCGCCTCCTAAATTCACAGGATCTCCATTGCTGTCAGAAGGCCATCTAGCCTCTGTTGAAAAACCTCCAAGGAAGGAGAGCCCACCACCTCCCAAGGAAGCCTGTTCCACTGAGGAACTGCTCTAATGGCCAGGAAGTTCTTCCTCATGTTGAGCTGAAAACTCTTTTGATTCAATTTCAACCCATTGGTTCTGGTCCTATCTTCTGGGGCCACAGAAAACGATTCCACACCACCCTCTATATGACAGCCCTTCAAGTACTTGAAGATGGTGATCATATCACCTCTCAGCCACCTCCTCTACAGGCTAAACATGCCCAGCTCCTTCAAACTTTCTTCATAGGACTTGGTCTCCATCCCCATCTCCATCACGATGGACCAATGGTCTGATTAGGGTTGCCATCCCCACTCCTCCAGCCACTGGTGGGAGATGAAGGGTAAGATTGCTAGATTCAGGTTGGGAAACTCCTGGAGATTTGGTGACGGCAACATGGAAAGGATATGGACCACAGTGAGGTACAAAGCCATGGACTCCAACCCTCCAAAATCATCCGTTTTCTCAAGGGGAGCTGCTCATATGGAGATGAGCTGTAATTCTGGGGGAAGTGGTAATTCTCCCCTGGAAGGCGGCATCCCTAGGTCTGATTCAGTAAAACGCAATGTCATATGCAGGGGTGGAATCCTAGCAGGAACTCCTTTGCATATTAGGCCACACACCCCTGATGTAGCCAGTCCTCCTAGAGCTTACAAAAAAAGAGCCTTGTAAGTTCTTGGAGAATTGGCTACATCAGGGGTGTGTGGTCTAATATGCAAAGGAGCTCCTGCTAGAATTCCACCCCTGGTCATATGTATATGTAAAACCACAATCAAACCACATGCATCAATAAAGCAACTTACGTGCTATCTCCAGCAGGTCTCAGATTCAGCAGGAGCTCACAGGAGCACAGCTCCTGAACCATTCTGAGGGTTCCTCCTCCTCCTCTTCACCTACCTTGTCCATTGAATAGGAGGTGCAGCTGCATAACAATCCCTGGATTAGGAGAGCAGGCAGCCAGCCAGCCACCGGGGGATTTGCTATGCCCCCAGCAGCCCTCATTAACCCCTGGAGAAGCTCACACCACTCTTTCTCCACTTATGTGATTTTGGGCACCAGGTGGCTTGCTGGCTTTTGACTGGGTGGGCAGGAGAGCCCCAGGCGAGCAAGGCCTGCTTGGGCTTGCTGGATCTCTAGTCAGCCCAAGCAGGTTTCGCTTGCCTTGGACTCTCCTTTCTCGGGTTGCTTTTGGCTGGCGGGGTGGTGGTGGGGGGTGGGCAGCATATGCCAATGAGTTATGCTAATGAGCTCCACCACCTGTTTTCCTACTAAATGACCCCTGACCTCCAGTATGAAAATGTAAGCCCGATCTGAGCTGGCAGTTCCTTACGTGCCAAACCCAGCCCAGCCCAGCAGGTTGCGGGGCTCGGTTTGGGTTTCAAATAGCAGAAACAACAGCTCAGTGCTAACAAGAAGGGAAAGGTCGCTTGTATTCGAGATCTTTCATCACGGCGCATTAGAGCTGACCAAGTGCAAAGAAGTCTTTTCAGATTAGAGAATTCCAGATGTAACATTCCCTTGCTGGGTATTATTGTTCGCCGCCGCTAATTCGCTGTGAAGGTCGCTAATGCAAGAGGAATTTATTAAATTAAATTAAGGAGGTGTGTGATATCAGCACAGCACCAGGCTTCTTCCATGCCAGCGACGGGATAACCTGAGGAAGAGGAGAAGGCATGGCTTGACTTGCAGCCTTGTGGAAATGTCGAATTACTCTTCCTGACGAAAGCAAAAGACACGCCTCCTTGATTTAGACACACCTTCAGGAGCAAAACACAATTCCTTTCCTGCTGAGTGTGCACAGGGATTCTAGAGCTCCCTAAATCCAACCGCCCCTTCGAAGAACCCTGGACTTGATAACTAGAATTAACTCGACAAATTAACTGGACAAGCTGTCCCCTGTTCCTTTGCATTCCATTCCTGAGGTTGCTTCCATATAGAATAGGGGTGGCCAAACTGTGGCTCGGGAGCCACATGTGGCTCGTTTGCACCTATTGTATGGCTCTTGAAGCCCCCATCCCCATTCCGTCAGCTGGCTTGGAGAAGGCATTTCTCTCTTTAAATCGCTTTTCCAGCCAGCAGCTGGGAGAATGCATTTAAAGTTGCTTTCTTTCCACCTCTCCCTCCCTCCTCCCTCGCCTCATCTAGTTGACTTCTTTCTCTCCTATCTTGCTGCTCTTACATATCCGGCATTCATGTCTCGCGGGTCTCAAACCTCAGGTGTTTCTTCTACGTGGCTCATAGGTTAAGCAAGTTTGGCCACCCCTGATATAGAAGGTTTGCATGGATTTGGACAAGACTTTGGCGCATCTACATAACGCTGTCCTCTCAGCATCCACTTCTGCTTTCCCCCCGTATTTCACTACAACTTTCCCAAACTCAATTTGGTACAATCTGTTGGGGAAATTCACAGTCAAAAAGGGACTGCACACTCCGAGACTGGATGCAGAGCTGCTGTTTTCCCTCTGTGCTTGTTACTATTTTATTTTATTTTAATTATTTCATTCGATTTATATCCCGCCCTACCCCACCGAAGTGGGCTCAGGGCAGCTGGGGGGTGAGGGACCCCAGATGGCACTCCTCCATTGCTCACCAGCACCCAGTGGAGCAATGGTGGGAAAATAATAGAGGAAAACAGAGTTAGAATCATAGAATCCTAGAGTTGGAAGGGACCTCCAGGGTCATAGGTCCAACCTCCTGCACAATGCAGGAAACTCGCAAATACCTCCCCCTAAATTCACAGGATCCTCATTGCTGTCAGATGGCCATCTAGCCTCTGTTGAATAACCTCCAAGGAAGGAGAGCCCACCACCTCCCGAGGGAGCCTGTTCCACTGAGGAACAGCTCTAACGGACAGGAAGTTCTTCCTAATGTTGAGACACAAACTCTTTTGATTTAATTTCAACCCATTGGTTCTGGTCCTACCTTCTGGGGCCACAGAAAACAATTCCACACCATCCTTTAGATGACAGCCCTTCAAGTACTTGAAGATGGTGATAATATCACCTCTCCATGCCCACCTCCTTCAACCTTTCTTCATAGGACTTGGTCTCCAGACCCCTTACCATCCTCGTCACCCTCCTCTAGACCCGTTCCAGCTTGTCTATGTCCTTCTTAAAATGTGGTGCCCAAAACTGAACACAATACTCCAGGTGAGGTCATACCAGAGCAGAGGAAAGCGATACCATCATTTCATGTGATCTGGACACTATACTTCTGCTGATACAGACCAAAATTGCATATGCTTTTTTGGCCACCGCATCATACTGTTGACTCATGTTCAGTGTATGGTCCACTAAGACCCCTAGATCCTT
This sequence comes from Heteronotia binoei, assembly GCF_032191835.1. Lineage (NCBI taxonomy): Eukaryota > Metazoa > Chordata > Lepidosauria > Squamata > Gekkonidae > Heteronotia > Heteronotia binoei. Next base: position 11,943,409 of record NC_083228.1, read on the forward strand.
TTCGCACATACTACTGCTAAGACAAGCCTCCCCCATCCTATAACCATGCATTGGAGTTTTCCTAGACTGCCATGACATCATTTCCAGCCGAAAAACTGGAAATGATGTAGCCACATCACACAACACTCTAGGTATCCCCTGAAACTCTATTGTTTTGCAAGGGAAAATCCTACAGTGCCCCAAGATGCCAGGACATCACTTCCCATTTCTCAACTGGAAATGACATCAGTGTTGTGCAACGCTGTTCCTGTGTGTCTCTTGAGAGCCTTCCAAAGCAGCTATTTTCTCCCGGTGAGTTGATCTGTGTCAGCCAGAGATGAGTTGTAAATCCAGGAGATTTCCAGACCCCATTCAGAGGCTGGCAGGCCTACTCCCAAAGTGAGTAAGGTAAGCCTGGTAAGAGATGGTGCGGCCTAATTTGGAGTACTGTGTACAGTTCTGGTCACTGCACTTCAAAAAGGGTATTATAGCATTGGAAAAAGTGCAGAAAAGGGCAACTGGAATGATTAAAGGGTTGGAAACACTTTCGCTATGAAGAAAGGTTAAAATGCTTGGGGCTCTTCAGCTTGGAGAAACATCGACTGAGGGGTGACATGATAGAGGTTTACAAGATGATGCACAGGATAGAGAAGGTCGAGAAAGAAGTCCTTTTCTCCCTTTCTCACAATACGAGAACGTGTGGACATTCAATGAAATTGCTGAGCAGTCGGGTTAGCACTGATAAAAGGAAGTGTTTCTTCACTCAAAGGGTGATTAAGACATGGAATTCACTGCCACAGGAGATGGTGGCAGCTGCCAGCATAGACAGCTTCAAGAGGGGATTGGATAAACATATGGAGCAGAAGTTCATCAGTGGTTATTAGCCACAGGGTATTGTTTGAACTCTCTGACTGGGGCAGTGATGCTCTGTATTCTTGGTGCTGGCGGGGGCAACAGTGGGAGGGCTTCTAGTGTCCTGGCCCCACTGGTGGACTTCCTAATGGCGTCTGGTTTTTTGGCCACTGTGCGACACAGAGTGTTGGACTGGATGGGCCATTGGTCTGATCCAACACGGCTTTGCTTTTATGTTCTAGAGAGCACCATCTTAAATTGCATCAATACATTTAATATCTGCATCCCTCAATTAGTTTCCCACTGATGACGTAAGCTGTTTGAAGGAGAAGAGCAAGGAAAGGAGAAAAGCTATACAAGTATATGGGACGATCATGCCATATCTATCAAAGCATGTGTGGCTGTGATGTTCATTGTAATGAAAGCTTTAGGTTTCCGAGTGGTGCTATTATGATCATTTCTAGTAAGAAAATCTCACAACACAATGAGAGCCATAGGTCAGTTGCCAGGCCTATTTAGCTATTGTGTAAGTACCTTTAATTTGGTGATGGAAGTGACTGAGGTGATTAATTAAAAGCCGGTGACCCAAAGCCATTTGTGAAGGTCTATTCTGATTCTTTGTTGCAGAGAAACAGAGAGGAACTCATGCTATTATAGAAGTTTATCACTAAACATCTGCTTAAAACTAATGGCTCATCACAATTCCGCTACCACACAGTTTTCAGTTAGAGCTGGTTTTCAGTTAGAGCTACCCAGGGCTTTTTTTGTAGCAGGGACTCCTTTGCATATTAGGCTACACCCCCCTGATGTAGCCAATCCTCCAAGTGTTTACAGAAGGCCCTGTACGAAGAGCCCTGTAAACTCCAGGAGGATTGGCTACACCAGCGGTGTGTGGCCTAATATGCAAAGGGTTGATGTTTGTTGGATTGTATTTTTGTTATTATTTAATAAAAAAATTAAACTAAAAAAACCCCCCCAAAAAACAAAAACGTGGGGCTACCAACCTCCAGATGAGGTCTAGAGTTCTCTTGGAATGACATCAGGTTTCCAAGCTACAGGGATTGGTTCCCCAGGAAGAACAAGCCACTCCAGAAGGTGGGCTTTATGACATCACATCTCCACTGAGCTTCCTCTCTTCCCTAAACTCCTCCCTCTCTAGGGACCGCCCCTAAAACTTCAAGAATTCCCCAACCATCTGATGAACATATGAATAAATCCATCATATGAACATATATGAACATATGAAGCTGCCCTTTACTGAAACAGACCCTCGGTCCGTCAAAGTCAGTATAGTCTGCTCAGACTGCTCAGACTGGCTCTCCAGGGTCTCAAGCCGAGTTTTTTTCACACCTATTTGCCTGGACCTTTTTTAGTTGGAGATGCTGGGCGTTTTCCCACAGAGCTTACCTCGGAGCGACGTCCCTCTTCACCGCGCAGCGTCTGCGTGGATTTCCCACCAACTGCTCCACATAACCAGGAAGAGCCGCGGCTTTTGCATCGCTAACGTAAACTGGTTTCTAGCAGTTTACATCTGCGACACAAAAGGTCCGGCACTTCCTGGTTATGCGGAGCAGTTGGTGGGAAATCCACTCAGACGCTGCGCGGCGAAGAGGGACGTCACTCCGAGGTAAGCTCTGTGGGAAAACGCCCCCTGTGAATTGAACCTGGGACTTTCTGGTTACCAAGCCGGTGCTCTACCAATGAGCCATCGTCCCTCCCCAAAACCCTGAGCGCGCAACGCTATTTTCAGTTCATGGAGGTAATGGAAGGTGCCATCAAGTCACAGCTGACTTATGACCAGGGCTTCTTTTTTGCAGCAGGAACCCCTTTTCATATTAGGCCACACCCTCTGGATATAGCCAATCCTCCAAGAGCTTATAGGGCCTACTGTAAGCTCCTGGAGGATTGGCTACATCAAGGGGGCGCAGCCTAATATGCAAAGCGGTCCCTGCTATAAAAAACGCCCTGCTTATGACAATTGCATAGAGCAGGGTTGGTGAACTCATTTGTTATGAGGGCCAGATCTGAGATCTTCTTGGGCCAGGCCAGGCCATGTCGGGTTGGGCCGGGCCATGCATTTCCCTATTTAAGCTTAGGTAGCAGAGATATAAACTTGACAAATGACATGGACAAACACAATTAAATATATATATTTAAACAACTTAAAACATGCTTAAAACGTTAGCACTTGTTGGTCTTAAAGGTACTTTCTTTGTATTTCTCCCATGGGATCCAGGGAACTGGGTATGGAAGCTGTGGCTTTTTCCTTCCTTCCCCAGGGGAATAAGCGGGGGGAAAGCCTCAGCCAATAGAAGGAAGAGAGGCTTGGCTCAGGACCTCTGCTGTGCGATTGAGAGAGCCTGGAAAAACAAGCTTTGCCTCCCCCCCACACCTTCCTCCCCGAGGGAGGAGCCTCAGCCAACGGAGAAAATAGAGGTTTTGCTCTGTAGCTTCTGTGTAACTGATCAAGGCTTGCAAAGCAAGCTGCGAGGCAGAAGGAAGCAAGAGAGAGGGAGAAGAAAGCAGATGACAGTCAGTTGCTTCGGGACTTGATAGGAGCCCTCCGGGGGCCTGATTCGGCCCCCAAACTGCATGTTTGACACCCCTGGCATAGAGTTTTCAAGCCAACAGACATTGAGAGGTGGTTTGCCAATGCCTTCCTCTGCAGAGCAACCCTGGTCTTCCTTGTAGTCTTCCATCCATGTACGAATCAGGACTGGCCCTGCTTAGCTTTTGAGATTGGATGAGATTGGACCAGCCTGGGATTTCCAGGTCCGAGTCTTCATGCATTACAATAAAAAATAAGTGAAATTCTGGTAACTGTGGCAGCAGTAACCTGAACGCTGACGTGCAAAACGTAAATTACTTTATTAACTTTTTTGTTTGTTTGTTTCATGCGTCCTGCCGTTATTGCATTTTACCTTATCGGATCTGCATTGGATGTGGTTATTAAAAGAGCTCGCAGGTCTGGCGCAACCGTAATTCAGTTATAGAGACAGCTCAAACAATATAAATCGTCACTGCTGGTGGAATTGAAAAACAGAGCAGCAATACGATACACATTCTTCAGGGACATATTGGATTCCAAAAGTGGAGATGCTATCTCCCCTACGCCTACTAAATATAAAAACTGGGGTTTATTTTTAACCAGCTGAACCAAAGAAGAGAATAAATAGAGGGGATTCCTAAATTAATAAAGGTAGTCTCTCTCTCTCTCTTTTTTTAAAAAAAGTCTCCTGAATAGGTTCAAACTGCTTTTTGTCGCACTGAAAGAGGAGTTAATCGTTTCACATTTTATTCGGAGTCTTCTGTGGTACATATGCTAGTTCTTCCTGAAAGGTTGTGTTGTTGCAGATAGAGGAAAAGTGTTTTCAATGATATCGAAAACCTACGACAATGGCAAGACATGAGAACAGCAGAAAAACCACGCTGGATCAGACCAGCAAGCCATCTACATACATAGCAATTTTCTTTACTGGCATTATAAAACGGTTAGTATAAAAAAGGGTAGGATAAAAGAAAATGCAGAAATAAAACATACACACATTTATATATATAAACATCTTCCATCTTCCAGTTCCATTCTTAAAAAGTTATGAATTAAATCATTATACAATAGCTTAGTTTACAAGAGTGCTACGTATAGGTAGAGCTGCTTGGAGAAACTTTGCCACAGTTTCAGTAACGAGGAAACAAAAAGCAAAAAGCCCCCCGTGAAACCAGCTTCTATATCAAATTCCATAAACAAGAAAAACCATTCATATATAAATAAATGTATTTAACCCACATATATTACTTTCATCAGAACAACAGTAATGCTCAGTCCTTAGAACAACAGGAAGCATTTACACCAAGAGTTCTTTTCCTTTATATGGTAAAATTGTCCAGCTTTTCCATGTAATCCTGGTGTGATCTTCCAAATGATGAATGTCTCTCAATGGATGCAGCCAAATAATTCCATTTTCAAAGAGGAAAGGGACAAGGTTGTACTAATGCCCTTGTTTCGCAAAAAGCTTTTTCAAGCTATAAAAGGCCTCTTAGCAGAGAACTTCTTCAAGCTGCAAGACACCTCTCGGGAGAGAGCTTCTTCGAGCTGGAATAGACATCTTAACAGAGAGCTTCTTCAAGCTGCAATAAACCTCTTAGCAAATTCTTAAAGCAAAGGCAATCGTCGCCCAAATGTTTTCTAACTGAACACCCAAAGGTGTCATGAATTTACAGTAATGAATTTACAGTTTCAGTAACAGCATCAGGAGTATCGCTTAGCGGAAAAAGCAAATCGGGTGAGTCAGGTAAATCTAAAATGCTTCCAAGCATTGGTGATAAAACGCTCTGCTGAACATTGATGCAGTAACAGCATTCTAATAACATGTGGGTCTCGATGGCTCCACTTGCACAGGGACATCATCTATTAAGCAGTCCATCGAGTTAGGTATTCTGCCTCACAGGCTGGGCCCAGACTGGGCAAATGGGAGGCACCCCAAGCTGGAGTGGCCAAAGCCTGTTTAGATGTTCCCCTGCAAAGTGCCCATATCTCACGCAAGAGGTGTTCGGGGGTAGTCAGATGGTGGTCGCATGCCATCCCCGTAGTGCCGTTTTGAGTTTCTTTTTTTCTTGCATTTTTAGCGGCCGTGCGCTCATGCACCCATGCATGTAGGACAGTTTCTTTAAAAGAAGGAACACTGCTGAGTGCCGAGAGTGGATTGGTGGGTTCGCACCACCAATGTGACTCGATTGCGTGGTCCCGAATTCAGACGCCTGAAAAGGTGGATGCTCTTCAGACAGAAATCTTCAGAAAATATTAGCCATGGATTCAAACCTTCATTTAAAATTGGTGTGAACATATGAACATATGAAACTGTCTTATACTGAATCAGACCCTGGGTCCATCAAAGTCAGTATTGTCTTCTCAGACTGGCAGCGGCTCTCCAGGGTCTCAAGCTGAGGTTTTTCATGCCTACATGCCTGGACCCTTTTTAGTTGGAGATGTCAGGGATTGAACCTGGGACCTTCTGCTTACCTATGAAGCTGCCTTCTACTGAATCAGATCCTGAGTCCATTGAACTCAGTATTGTCTACTCAGACTGACAGCAGCTCTCCAGGGTCTCAAGCTGAGGTTTTTCACGCCTATTTGCCTGGACCCTTTTTAGTCGGAGATGCCGGGGATTGAACCTGGGACCTTCTGCTTCCCAAGCAGATGCTCTACCACTGAGCCACCGTCCCTCACCTTAGACATATGAACATATATGAACACATGAAGCTGCCTTTTACTGACCCAGACCCTCGGTCCATCAAAGTCAGTATTGTCTTCTCAGATTGGCAGCGGCTCTCCAGGGTCTCAAGCTGAGGTTTTTCACACCTATTTGCCTGGACCCTTTTTTGGAGATGCCAGGGACTGAACCTGGAACCTTCTGCTTCCCAAGCAGATGCTCTACCACTGGGCCACCGTCCCTCCTTGGTGCGTATGTGGGGGGGGGGGACAGAGATTCTCCATATTTATAGATAATTTTATTTGTATCCCGCCCTCCCCGCCGAGGCAGGCTCAGGGCGGCTAACAACATCATACAAATTTCAATTATACAAAAAGCAAAAAACACAAAATTACATTTAAGCATTAAAATTCTGATTAGGTTTAAAATTAGTTAATTAAGTTAATAAAAGTGCTAATACTGTTCTTTAGGATGGCGGTTATCATTAACAATTTCTTCCTTCGTCAGCGAAAGCTAGTCGGAAGAGGAAGGTCTTGCAGGCCCTGCGGAATTGTTCAAGGGCCCGCAGGGCCCGCATTTCCTCTGGAAGTTGGTTCCATAGGCTCGGGGCTACAGAGGAGAAGGCCCGGTTACGGGTACATTGCAGCTTCACCTCTCTCGGTCCGGGAGTAGTCAACAAGTTTTTTTCGGCTGACCTCAGTGCTCTCTGGGGTTCATATGGGGAGAGACGGTCCCTAAGGTAGACAGGTCCTCGACCATATAGGGCTTTAAAGGTAATGACCAGCACTTTGTAACGAACCCGGTATGTAACTGGCAGCCAGTGCAGCTCGCGCAGTCCAGGCTGTATGTGCTCCCATTTAGGAAGCCCCAGCAACAGTCTAGCCGCCGCATTCTGCACCAGCTGCAGCTTCCGGGTTCGGTACAGAGGCAGCCCCATGTAGAGGGCTTTAATTTATGATTTAAATTATGTTCCTACTCTCATCGAAGTGATACCAAACCCAGGTCACCAACACCCAGATTCTACAATATTTGTTATCTCCTATATTAATTCAGAGATAACTCAATGTTGATTTCTATATGGGCTCGGCTTTGTGAAGAAAGAACAAAGGATCCATTTGTAGCAAGATTTCTAAAACCTTCCATTTCTATAATGGCTTTTGCAGATGTTTCTACCTTCCTGAATGCTGTATCACATAGTTGGGACACTCCTCCACAAAAGCCCATGTGTGATTTTCACAATGGCTGGATTTCTACCATTCCCAGATGATTACTCTGCATTGTGATTGCGCATCGTGCACACGATCAGCTTTAATTGGACATTGTTTCTGATTCATTGTTCCCTGGCCAAAAAAAAAAAGCCCATACATTATATCTGGGGTTTTTGCGCTTTCCCAGTTGCTCCTCTCCAAATTCTGCGCGGTGAAACATGAAAGTAAACTTCTTTTCCACTTACTGAAGGAGTGTTGCCCATATTTCGTATGCTTATTAATTGCCGTCAAGTTGCTTCCGTTGGTGGTCTTTTGATGTGATGAACTCCAAAATGTCCTCTCATTAAAAGCCTTGCTCAGGACTTGCAAACTTGGCTTCCTGGATTGAGTTAATCCATCTTGTGTTGGGTCTTCCACGCTTCTTGCGGCCTTCCGCTTTTCCGAGGAATATTGTCTTTTCCAGCGAGTCTCATTTTCTCATGATGTGACTAAAGTAAGGTAGCCTCAGTTTAGTCATTTTAGTTTCTAGGAAGAGTTCAGGGTTGATTTGACTTTTGTTGTTGTTCAGTCGCACAGTCGATTGTGACTCTTTGCAACCCCACGGACCAAGTCATGCCAGGCCCCCCCCCCCCGTCTTCCACCATCCTCTGAAGTCTGCTCAAATTCATGTTAGTTACATCAGTAACACTGTCCAGCTATCTCATCTTTTGCCGTTCCCATCTTATTTTGCCTTCTGCCTTTCCCAGCATCAGGGAATTCTCCAGTGAGGGCTCCCTTCTCATTTGGTGGCCAAAGGATTTGAGCTTCAGCTTCAGCATCTGACCTTCCAGGGAACAGTCTGGGTTCATTTCCCTGAGGACTGACTGATTGGATCTTCTTGCCATCCAAGAGACTCTCAAGATTCTTCTCCAGCACCACATCTCAAAAGCATCTATTCTTCTGCGCTCGGCCTTCCTTATGGTCCAGCTCTCACAGCCATGCATTACTACTAGGAATATCATCGCTTTGACTATACAGACTTTTGTTGGCAGGGTGATGTCTCTACTTTTTATTATACTGCCCAGGTTCGCCATAGCTGTCCTCCCAAGGAGCAAACGTCTTTTAATTTCATGGCTACAGTCACCATCTGCAGTGATCCTGGATCCCAGAAATGTGAAGTCTGTCACTACTTTCATGTCTTCCCCATTTATTTGCCAAGGTGTGATGAACCCCATATTTGTCTTTTTTTGGCAGTCCATGGTATCGCTAAATCTCTCCTCCAGCACCACGTTTCAAATGAATCAACTCCTTTCCGATCAGCTTTCTGCTTCCAATTATATCGTTATGTTTGATTTCTCTTTTGTCCATCCAATGACGTCCAACATACTTTAGACACAACGGCAAAAAAAACAACACACACACAAAAGTTTTCAGTTGCAAGATACAAAATACAAACAATGGCATTACTCCTTTTGCAAATAAGTGTAATTAAAACTATTGACCTCCACTGGATTTAAATTAGCGTTTTGACGAAGAACCCCTTGATTATCAACTCTGTTTATCATGGCAAATCTGTTTTGTAGATCGAACCAATGAGAGCAAATCAATTTGCAGTGTGGAGCGAGGAAGGCTATCGGCTCGGACATCGGTTGAAATTAATTCAACGGTGAGTCCATAAATATTGGTAGTTCGAGCGCATCTGAAATTAACAGTAATGAAGCCAAGAACAATGCTAATGAAATCAATGGGAACCTAGATGGTTTGGAACAGAGAATCCTTTTTAAAGGAGACAAAGTTAATGTTACACAAGTATCATTCCTTGTGATGTATACACGTTTTGTCGGTGCGCTACTGGTTGGTCTTAAAGGTGCAACTTGACTCCTGCTTTGTTCAACAGCTTCAGACCAACACGGCTGCCCTCTTGAATCTATCTGATGAAAGATATTTAAAAGCAAAAATGCCCCATCCCAAGTCTTTCCCACGTTACCTGCTCTTTCTGACCACAAGAGAAGGACATGGAGAATATGGCTAACACATATCTGGAATCTCCATGTAAAAGGATTTTATGCAATGCAACAGGGCTGTAAAAGCCCTCCACCTGAGTCCTTGAGAACTGCTACAGATTGTAGAAGGCAGCACAGTTCTAGATGGATCAATAGTCTGATCAATTATTCCTTATTTAATCCATTTATATTCCCCCCCAATGGGAACCCAAGACAGCTTACATAATTCTTCTGTCCTCTATTTTGCCTTCACAACAACCCTGTGACATGGATTAGGCTGGGAGAATGTGATAGGTAGGGTTCCTAGCCTCCCACGGGGCGGGGGGAGTTCCCCTGGTTTTCAGGCCCCAACCCAGCAGAGTGGATGGTGAAGGAATCTTGTCCCTGAAGAGCTCCTTCAGCACCCCATGTGCCTGGCACAATGACATTACCTGAAAATGATATCACCACAACAAGAACATTGCATGGGGTATGCTCTAGCATTTGGTTAAAAACTCTTTGGCACCATAGAATTTTGACCCAAATGCTAGAGTGTCCCCCACGTGATGTATCCAGCATGATGATGTAATTTCTGGGTGATGCCAGGAGTAGGGATTCAAATCCAGGTCTCCCCCACAGCCAGATTGGTATGGTGGTGAAGTGCACGGACTCTTATCCGTGCATGCACTCTTCCACTTGCAGCTGCTGGAATGGCATTAGGTCAATCATAGCTCTCACAGAGCTGTCCTTAAAAGGGCAGCTTCTAGGAGAGCTCTCTCAGCCCCACTTACCTCACAGGGTGTTTGTTTGGGGGGGGGGTGAGAATATATAGGCGATTGTAAGCCGCTTTGAGATTCAGAATGAAAGGCAGGATATAAATATAATAACCTCATCATCATCATCTTCTTCTCTTAACCATTTACACTACACTGGCTCTAATTTAATAAATCAGCAGATAGATAGATAGATAGATAGATAGATAGATAGATAGATAGATAGATAGATAGATAGATAGATAGATAGATAGATAGATAGATAGATAGATAGATAGATAGATGATAGATAGATGATAGATAGATAGATATTTAAAATTTAATTGTTAAGAATTTTGATTATTTGTTATTTAGCTGCAGTATAGTGGAACAACAGGGACTCAGGCAAACATGCCCAAGATTAAGGGAAAATGTGTGAAAATGAATTACTTCAGATGAGGCATTTTGAAAAAAAAAAAACCCTAACAATTGGTTTCATCTCAGATTTCACGTACGTATCGCTTTCTTCCCAGTTGGCGATTATAAGGCCACAAAAGGCAAATTTCTCCTCTGTTTTTTGACATGTGGCATTTTGAATGACCCTACTGAATGCTGAAGATATTGCTCACATGCCAACTCTTTTGTCTTTGTCGTCATTTGAACAGGCAGGATTACGGTTTGTTCGGCAAGTATTTTGGTAAATGGGAACAGGGAGATGATGGATAATGATTGGTTATGACTAAAGAAGGCATTCTTTGATACAGGCCTTTCCCTCCCTCCCAAATGCCAGAACTGAAGGGCACCTAATGAGGCAGTAGATTCTGAACAGAGAAAAGGAAATACTGCTTTACGCAGAGAGTGATTAAAATATGGAATTTGCTGCCAGAGGATGTAGTGATGGTTACAGGCATAGCTTGAAAAGGGGATGAGAGAGTTTCATGGAGGAGAGGTCTATCGGTGGCTACTAACCATGGGGAGTAAAGGGAATTGCCATGTTCAGGGGTGGAATTCTAGCAGGAGCTCATTTGCATATTAGGCCACACCTCCCTGATGTAGCTAATCCTCCAAGAGTTTACAAGGCCCTTTTTTGTAAGCTCTTGGAGGATTGGCTACATCCAGGCTTTGGATTCAGTTGGGAGCTCACAGGAGCACAGCTCCTGAACCTTTTTTGAGAGTTCCACCTCCTCCTTCTGAGAGTTCCACCTCCTTGTCCATTGAATAGTAGGTGCAGCTACATAACAATCCCTGGATGAGCTCTACCACCTATTTTTTTCTACAAAACAACCCATGGCTACATCACAGGGGTGTGTGGCCTAATATGCATAGGCGCTCCTGCTAGAATTCCACCCCTGGCCATGTTCAGAGATGATCAACCTCTGATTCCCAGTGCCATAAGGCTGTCACATTTTCACAACAAACCTGTGACATGAATTAGGCTGAGAGAGTGTGATGGGTAGGGTTCCCAGCCTCCTCCTGGGTGGGGTGTGTGTGTGTCAAGCTCTGATAGTCCCAATAACGGTATCCTTTGTTTGTTTCAAATAGATTCATTTATTAAGACCTAGAGATGCTAGTGTAGATGACTGTGTAGATGACTGGAAAAGGCAATGGCAAAACCACCCCGCAAAAAGTCTGCGATGAAAACGTGAAAGCAACGTCACCCCAGAGTCAGAAACGACTGGTGCTGGCACAGGGGACTACCTTTACCTTTAGAGATGCTTACAAGACAGGTAACTGAAAGAACTGAAGAATCACAGCACATACAGAGATATACAATGGGGGTTCAGAGCGGTTACTATTTGGCGGGCACTTCTACCTTAAGGGTCAAATGTTACTACAATAAACAACAAAAGAGGAGGAACTGCATATCGAAGGGATAAGGACATTTGAAGCTACCAGAGCATTTCTTCTCACACTCGTGAGACACAACAGTACTCCATGAGAATCTAAACATCCCCTAGCCAGATGGCCATGGCTGTTAGGGAGTAAGATTGCCAGAGGAATCATCAACAACCTCAGATATGCAGATGACACCACTCTAATGGCAGAAAGTGAGGAGGACCTAAAGAACCTCTTGTTGAGGGTGAAAGAGGAGAGCACAAAAGTAGGCTTGAAACTCAACATCAAAAAAACTAAGATCATGGCATCCGGCCCCATCACACCATGGCAAATAGAAGGGGAAGACATGGAAGTAGTGACAGATTTCACATTTCTGGGATCCAAGATCACTACAGATGGTGACTGTAGCCATGAAATTAAAAGACGTTTGCTCCTTGGGAGGACAGCTATGGTGAACCTGGGCAGTATAATAAAAAGTAGAGACATCAGCCTGCCAACAAAAATCTGTATAGTCAAAGTGATGGTTTTCCCAGTAGTAATGTATGACTGTGAAAGCTGGACCATAAGGAAGGCCGAGCGCAGAAGAATAGATGCTTTTGAGCTGTGGTGCTGGAGAAGAATCTTGAGAGTCCCTTGGACTGTAAGAAGATCAAATCAGTCAGTCCTCAGGGAAATGAACCCAGACTGTTCCCTGGAATGTCAGATTCTGAAGCTGAAGCTCAAATCCCTTAGCCACCGAATGAGAAGGGAGCCCTCAATGGAGAAGACCCTGATGCTGGGAAAGACAGAAGGCAAAAGAAGAAGGGGACGGCAAAAGATGAGATGGCTGGACGGTGTTACTAATGTAACAAACACAAATTTGAGCAGACTTCGGAGGATGGTGGAAGACAGCAGGGCCTGGCGTGACTTTGTCCATGGGGTCGCAAAGAGTCGGACTCGACTGGGCAACTGAACAACCACAAATTAAGTAGTAAATACCACAATTCAGCTTCTAAGAGAAAGATATATGCAGGAGCTTGACAGGGGGTTCCCCCAGTTTTGGGGCCCCAGCTTGCCGGCACTGAGCTGGCCAGTAGGGGGGATTCCAGCCCCAAAGAGGAAGGCCTCTTGGGGGAAGGCCTCAGCCTCTCTGCCTAGTTATTGGCCCTCGAGAGGAACTGGTTGGCCACTGTGTGAGACGGGATGCTGAACTAGATGGACCATTGGTCCGATCCAGCTGAGCTCTTCTCATGTTCTTAGCTCATTGTGTTTTTAGTTACTTAATTAATTGCTTTTATAAAGTATCTGTGTTGTGTGAAAGGGGAATTTTAGGGGTCCAGACCTCTGCCTGGAATTTCCCAATCTCCATTAGGGTTCTTCTCTATGGGAGGATCGAGTTTGGTTAGGAAACTAAGGCCTCCAGAGGGAGAGAAACCTTTGACCAAAAGTATTTATTAATTCTAAAACCATTCACAAGTAATGTTCTGTAGCATCTATTCAATATTAATACCCCAGATAGAAAAGCCCAATACCTGATATAAGCAGAAAAAATTATACTTATCAGAAAGAACAAGAAATATTGCTGGACTGTGGACCAAGACTTCACTCAAACCTAGGTGGGCTTTTGGCCAAACAGCCCCCTCCTTTATATTCTTTTCAGCCAATAGGAATCAAGGGAGGAGTCAATTAAAAATGTACCTGACTACAAATACCAGCCCATCCAAAGTTCATAAGATGAATTTTTGTCGGGTTCTTTTTTATTAACTGCAACATCAAAAAGACCTAAACAGATCTGTTTAGGCTTTGGAGCCTGACACCTGGTAGCCGGGGTGTGCCAGATATGAATTGGGGCAAAGGTACACCCACAAAGCAAGGCTTTAGTTTTTATGCCTAGGCTTCCAGCAAAAGAGCAAAGGCTTAAGGGACACATAACTTAACAGAGAGGTGAGAGCTAATTCTAACTAATATAACAGAATACAGAAATTTTGCAACATAAAATCATATCAATTTGTTATAAATGAAGGGGTCAATTGTGTTGTATGGTTGTTTCCTTCCTCCCTCCCTCCCCTCCTCCTCCTTTTCTTCTTCTCGTTTGGTGTAGTGGTTAAGTGGACTCTAAACTGGGAGAAATGGGTTTGATTCCCCGCTCCTCCACTTGCAGCTGCTGGAATGGCCTTGGGTCTCCCATAGCTTTCACAGGAGTTGTCCTTGAAAGGGCAGCTGCTGTGAAAGCTCGCTCAGCCCCACCTACTTCTACTTGTGTCTGTTGTGGGGGGGGGGAGGTAAAGGAGATTGTGACTGCTCTGAGACTCTGAGGGAGATTGTGACTCCTCTGAGACTCTGACTGCTCTGAAACTCTGAGGGTACGGACACACGTACCATTAGTGACGACACAGCTTCGTCTGGCTGATGGATTAAATGTGTTCGTTCAGAAATCCACATCTGGCAATCGAGCGTCATCCAGGGTCATCCAGGCTTGCTATGCCTGAATGGCGCATTAATTTGACAGCACAGAAAGTCCGGCCCTTTTTCAAAACAGCGGCACAAGATCGGCTTTTTGTTGTTTGGACAGCTCATGCACGATACTGCCTCCCACCTTTTTTTTTTTTTTTAAGCCCTAGCAGACATGAGCATTGCCAGATCATCCGGGAATCTGAGCTGACGCTTCTGCTTCTCCAATCAACACAGGATCGGAGGGGGGGGGGGGAAACGTTATCCCACTATTCAGAACAGGAAAAAAAATCTTTTTTTTTTTCAATGTGGAGGATTTCAAGATATCATTGTCACTGCCAATTTCTAGGAAAGTAATTCCTGGCAGTTCCTTGGTTTGGATCGGCAACGTTAATTCCGGAAACTTCCCCCCTGCCTCTGAAGCAATGTTTGATTTCCCAGCTCCAAACAGTTGGGCGCATGTTCAATGGACCCCCCCCCTCCCAGAAATCACCATCTGATCATGCATGCTCCAAGAAAAGAGCGTGATAGTATTGGATGTCTGATCGTGCAACAACAGAATGAATCGCATTCTTGGATGCTCGTCTGAACTGCCCTGCATCGAATCAATATTCAGCCGTTCAGATTTGAACTTTTAATGGTACGTGTGACCGCACCCTGAGATTCAGAGAATAGGGTGGGATATAAATCCAATATCATCATCTGCTGCTTCTGCTTCTTCTGCTTCATATGTTCAAAGATTTTGGCACCTTAGGTGGAAAATCCCGGGTCCATCCTCCACATGGGTAAATAAATAAATGGACTGGCAATTCAATTGCTTTTAATAGCAGCACTACAGATCTGCTTTCTGAGGTGGCTGTCCCTTCCTAGCTCATAGTAAGCTTTGGGAATATGTGAAAATCCTTGTTGCCTTGAACCCTCTCCTGGTACAAGAAGGAGAGATAGGACAAGGATACCACCTACACCCTATAGTGTTATTAAGCAACACCAACCACTGTAATTTAGAATGAACAGGGCTCTAACTTGTGTAAAGGCCATCTGGTTTGTATCAAGAAGGTTCCATGTTCAACCCCTGGGATCTCCAGCTAAAAGGACCAGGCCAACCACTGGCCCATCACTGTTATTAGCAGGATTTTTTTTTGTAGCAGGAACTCCTTTGCATATAAGGCTACACCCCCCTGATGTAGCCAATCCTCTAAGAGCTTACAGGGCTTTTCTTACTGGGCCTACTGTAAGGTCTTGGAGGATTGGCTGTATCGGGGGTGTGTGTGTGTAGCTTAATATGCAAATTAGCTCCCGGTACAAAAAAAACCCTGGTTATTGGTATTGTCTGGCAGCAGGTCTCCAGTGTCTCAGACATAAGAACCTAAGAGAAGCCATGTTGGATCAGGCCAATGGCCTATCCAGTCCAACACTCTGTGTCACACAGTGGCCAAAAAAATTATATATATATATATATATATATATATATATATATATATATATATATATATATATATATATATGTACACACACACACACACACACACTGTAGCTAATAGCCAATGATGGACCTCTGCTCCATATTTTTATCTAACCCCCTCTTGAAGCTGGCTATGCTTGTAGCCGCCGCCACCTCCTGTGGCAGTGAATTCCACATGTTAATCACCCTTTGGGTGAAGAAGTACTTCCTTTTATCCATTTTAACCTGACTGCTCAGCAATTTCATCGAACGCCCACGAGTTCTTGTATTGTGAGAAAGGGAGAAAAGGACTTCTTTCTCTACTTTCTCCATCCCATGCATAATGGGAATTACACATCAGTTATTGGCCTTTTTAACTGGAGATACTGAGAATTGAACCTGGGGCCTTCTGCATGCGAAAAAGTTTCTGTACCACTGAGCCACAGCCCCTTCCCTAGTAGCGAATGTCATATTTTCTGTATTGGTGGCAAAATACCCATTGTAGAACATAAACTATAACTTCATTTACAATCCCCAAACAAGGACGGGATGAATCTTATCAGAGTGGCCCAACCTTTGGAAATGTCATCAAGGATGTGTGTGGGCCTGGGAAACATCTGGCTCGCTTCTTCATTTCCAGTTTGATCACGCCGCTATGACACCAGGACATAAGTTGCTTGATCTCCTTTATGGGATCGTGACCTGAGCAATGAAGCATTTAAGTTGTAGAGCGGAATTGTGGAAGGTTGCAAAAGGTTCCTGGTCAATAAGTAGTGTCTGACAACTTTGAAATTATTCTTATGGCTGCTAGCAATTTTTTTTTATTATTATTTCATTAGTTGCAAAAGAACGTAAGTAGCAATTTTCTGAGCTGACATTAATATGAAAAGCCTGAGTACTGGAACTAGTGATTACAATCAAGTCAAGCTCTGAAGAAATAATCCCAGGTAGTGGAGGAGTTGATGCTAATAAGAGTACTTGAAGCAGTCATTTCGGGTTACAAACAGTCATAGACACAGGCGAGACTCCAGATGCCATCCAACAGAGCATTAGAAGTCTACCAACAAAAGAAAACCTTTCAACAGAGCTGCCTGCCCCAAGTGGAATTGCACGTGGTAAAACTGAGATGAAGCTAGGATTAGAGTTACCCATGGGCATTCACTCCTTCCCTGCATAGTCCCTCATCAAAGCCACTAATAGTTGGTCTTATTTTTATTTATTTATTTATTTTGTTCGATTCATATCCCGCCCTACCCCACTCAAAGCGGGCTCAGGGCGGCTTACAACACAGAATGCTAACAATAGATCAGTTTAAAATACATTAATAATTTAGACAGTAAAATACATTAAAAAATACATAAAACACACATCACTATACTATGCTACTTCTTCCTTAAGTCGGTTCTTCAAGTATTCCAATGTTCTGATGTTCATAAATTTGGATATTCAGGCATCCAGGTATCGGTCAGTTGTATGCCAACCGGAAGAGGGCTGTCTTACAGGCCCTGCGGAACTGTTCAAGATTCCGCAGGGCCCTCACCTCCTCCGGGAGCTGGTTCCACCAACAGGGGGCTGCAATTGAAAAGGCCCCATCTCTGGTCGCTTTCAGACGGGCCTCCTTTGGCCCAGGGATTATAAGGAGGTTCTGAGATCCCGATCTCAGCACTCTCTGGGGAACATGTGGGGAGAGACGGTCTTGAAATGTCTTGGATGTTTAACTGGAGTGGAAATCCCCAAAGTCAAGAACCTGTGTTCAAGCGCGCAATTCTTCCAGTGGAACAGCATTTTCCTTTGTAGAAGAGAAGGTGGCAATCTTGGGTTAAGCTTCCACTGTGGTGGTGAAATGCAGAGTCGCCAGGCTTCTTCCAACGGGGGGAGTTCCAGGGGTGCGCGGAAAGATCATGCAGCTTCATATGTTCATATGTCTCCCATAAAATAAAATGACTATCCCTGGCCCGAAAGAGATCAAGCTTCAGAATACCCGAGCACGGGCCTTTTCAATCGTGGCCCCTGCCCTATGGAATCAGCTCCCTGAGGAGGTGTGGGCCCTGCGGAACCTTGATCAGTTCCACAGGGCCTGCAAGACTACCCTCTTTAAACGAGCATATATCGACTGCTGAATTGTTGTTAATCCAGGATCCGCCAACACGGTCCTGTCTAAGGACCTATGTCATCACGGAATTATTCAAACTGGCAGAAACTAGCGTCAGAACGCCACCATTGCTGCCAGATCAATTCAAATTATATGAACTTAAGTACATTAACTGGTTTTTAAATGATGTTAAATTTAAAGTTTTTATGGTTAAATTTAAAGTTTTATATTTATTATTGTATATGTATGAAATGCTGTTAGCCGCCCTGAGCCTGCCTAGGCGGGGAGGGCGGGATACAAATAAAATTTTACTTACTTACATCCAAGTTCTGGCCATCACATTTATAGGGACCACACACCTTTTTAAATGCCTTCCTTTCATAGGAAATCATGAAGGATAGGGGCACCTCCTTTTGGGGCTCATAGAACTGGACCCCCTGACCCAATCGTTTTGAAACTTGGGGGGTATTTTGGGGAGAGGCACTGGATGCTATGCTGAAAATATGGTGCCTCTACCTCAAACGTCAGCTCCCCCAGAGCCCCAGATATCTGTGGAGCAATTCTCCATTATTTCCTATGGGAATAACACTCCATATGGAATAACAGAGTTCCCAGCAGACATTTTCCTCTCCTCCCCCCCCTTTTTTCTGATGACCCTAAAGCGGGGGGAGGGCCTTGAAACCAGGGGATCCCCTGCCCCCACCTGGGGATTGGCAACCCTAGTGGCATCACACATCATAACCCACCGTGTCACAGACCTGTCCTCTGCACACCTAGAGAGATAATAACCCCAGAGTCAATTCACACCTGAATGGCTTGCGATGCGGCAGGAGAGGCAATAAAAAAAGGATACCCTGTTGTATCTGCACAAAGCAGCACAACGGGGAGAACAGCAAGCAGGAGAAAGGAAGGCAGCCTGGCAGGTAAACAAAACAGCTTCTTGACAGTCGGTAGAAATGTGCTGCCATGATAGATGTCAATAACGGGGTCAGTTAATAGAATACAAGAGAAGTGTAACAGTGAAAAGAGGGCTCCAGAGCTCCATTCCTGATGGCGAACGAAAACAAGCAGCGCATTTGGCAACAATGTCAGGTCCAGAAATGTTACGGAAGATAATGCTTTCATCCCTCTCAAGGAAATAGCATTTTACATGTCAGAGAGGAACTCTGTTGCTGTTAGCGAGCTGGCAAAAACCGGTTTACATTTGCGCCGCAAAAGCCGCGGGACTTTGCGGCTCTTCCAGGTGCTCCGTAGCAATTAGTGCGAAAACCGTGCAGACGCTGCACGGTGAAGAGGGACGTCGCTCCGGCTTAAGGTAAGTGCGAAAACGCCCCCTGTTTTTCTACGAGAGGCGCGGTAAACTTGTCAGGAAGTGGGAAACGGCAATATTCACACACAGCCTACACCTTCCGTTTCAGCTGCTTTGTAATTGCCCTATCCTTGCATCATGACGCCCCTCTGATGCTCATAAGGTTGGCTGCTGATTCATAGCCGCAGGGATCAGGTGCGGGCAACCACATCATCACAACCCACCTTTACAGGCCGGAGAGTACAGTTAGAAAAAAGGGTAACGCAGGTTGGGGAAATGGTGTTGTATTCTAGATACAGTAGAGACATCACCCTGCCAACAAAAGTCTGTATAGTCAAAGTGAGGGTATTCCCAGTAGTAATGTATGGCTGTGAGAGCTGGACCATAAGGAAGGCCGAGCGCAGAAGAATAGATGCTTTTGAGCTGTGGTGCTGGAGAAGAACCTTGAGAGTCCCTTGGACTGCAAGAAGATCCAGTCAGTCAGTCCTAAGGGAAATGAACCCAGACTGTTCCCTGGAAGGTCACATGCTGAAGCTGAAGCTCAAATACTTGGGCCACCAAATGAGAAGGGAGCACTCCCTGGAGAAGACCCTGATGCTGGGAAAGACAGAAGGCAAAAGAAGAAGGAGACGGCAAAAGATGAGATGGCTAGACGGCGTTACTGATGTAACAAACATGAATTTGAGCAGACTTCAGAGGATGGTGGTAGACAGGAGGGCCTGGCGTGACTTTGTCCATGGGGTCACAAAGAGCTGGACTTGACTGTGCGACTGAACAACAAAATTGTGCTACCTGTCAGGATTGCCATGATTATTGTAACATCTAATGGGAAAGGGCTGCCACCACATCTGGATCTATCGCACTTTAGTTCTAACTGCCTAGGATCCCTATGCTCTGAGAAAGCAAAATATTATACGACCCGCCTGAAATAGCACCATTGCAATTTATTTCATTGTTTGATTTTTTAATATTGCTTATTGTTTATTGTGTATTTTATGCTGTTAGCCGCCTTGAGACTGCATTAGGGTTGCCAATCCCCAGGTGGGGGCAGGGGATCCCCCGGTTTGGAGGCCCTCCCCCCGCTTCAGGGTCATCAGAAAGCGGGGGGGGGGGAGGGAAATGTCTGCTGAGCACTCTGTTATTCCCTATGGAGATTTATTCCCATAGAAAATCATGGAGAATTGATCCACGGGTATCTGGGGCTCGGGGGGGGGGCTGTGTTTTGAGGTAGAGGCACCAAATTTTCAGTATAGCATCTAGTGCCTCTCCCCAAAATACCCCCCCAAGTTTCAAAAGATTGGACTAGGAGGTCCAATTCTATGAGCCCCCAAAGAAGGTGCCCCTATCCTTCATTATTTCCTATGGAAGGAAGGAATTGAAAAGGTGTGCCATCCCTTTAAATGTGATGGCCAGGACTCCCTTTGGAGTTCAATTATGCTTGTTACAGCCTTGATCTTGGCTCCACCTTTAATGTCTCCTGGCTCCACCCCCAGTCTCCTGGCTCCACCCCCAAAGTCCCCAGATATTTCTTGAATTGGACTTGGCAACCCTAGACTGCATAGAATGGGCGGGATAGAAATATAATGTAAATAAATAAATAAAATAACCATAGAAAAGAAGGGGACTCCCTGAGTTTAAGCAAAACTATAATTAGAGAAAATGTCAGGGTGAAACTATACTATCAAAAACATTTATTACAAGAAAAAAATATATGTGCTAGGAAAACCCTTGTCACTCAGAGTCTACACTTCTGATTAGACTCAACTTCTAAATAATCTAAGATGAAAAAATATAAATGTGCACATAGGAACTTAAAATATTCCAAAGCTTCTGTCTTTGAACACGCTGCAATATGAAACGCAAGAGTGCACGCAGGCACTGAGACGCGATAGAGGTTTACAAGACTATGCATGGGATAGAGAAGGCAGAGAAAGAAGTACTTTTCTCCCTTTCTCACAATATGAGAACTCATGGGCATTCCATGAAATTGCTGAGCAGTCGGTTTAGAACTGATAAAAGGATGTACTTCTTCACCCAAAGGGGGATTAACATGTGGAATTCACTGCTGCGGGAGGTGGTGGCAGCTATAAGCATAGACAGCTTCAAGAGGGGAATGGATAAGTACATGGAGCAGAGATCCATCAGTGGCTATTAACCACAGCTTATTGTTGGAACTCTCTGTCTGGGGCAGTGATGCTCTGGGGGGAAGCAGTGGAAGGGCTTCTGGCCCCATTGGTGGACTTCTTGATGGTACTTGGGGTTTTTTTTTGTCACTGTGTGACACGGAATGTTGGACTGGATGGGCCATTGGCCTGTTCCAATATGGCTTCTCTTATGTTCTCTTTTCCCAAATCATCTGAACTAAAAGGAATTCAAATGGTCTGCAGAAAAATAAATCAGAGTGCATACAGGTACTTCTAAAGTGCACGCAGGTACTTTTTCAAGGTTAAGAGTCGGCTTTCGACTCATAAACCGAAATCATAAGAAAACAGTCTGTAATGAATCCTTTCATCCCGATTGCACACAGGCACTTCAACAAACAAATTATCCCACTTCACAGTCTTTCACATTCAGCCCACCATTGTTTCAGTGAGGGGTTAGCTTAAAGAAGAAGTTCAACCATATAAAGCCAGCCCACGTTCGCCGGTGTCAAACGTTTCGTTGCCTTTTTCAAGACTGATGGCTTTTAAGTGGAACCCCAAAATCCTGTCTCTTCCTTACAAGGCTCTAGCTCATTTTTTGTAAAGACGGAGCAAACCAGGGGTGTCAAACTGGTTTGTTATGAGGGACGGATCTGACATAAATGAGACCTTGTTGGGCCAGGTCATGTTGAGCCAGGCCATGTGTGTACCTATTTAAGATTAGGAAGCAGATACATAAACTTTTTAAAGGACACAGACAAATATGATTAAAGTTTTTTTTTTTAAAACACCTTAAAACATGCTTAAAACATTAGCACTCGTTGGTCTTCAACATGCTTTCTTTGTATTTCTCCCGTGGGATCCAGGGAACTGGGCAAAGGAAGCTCTGGCTCTTTCCCTCCCTCCCCAGGGCACCAGGAGACAGAGGAGCCATAGCCAATGGAGAAAATAAAGGTTTTGCTCCTGTGCGATTGAGCAAGCCTTGCAAAGGAAGCTGTTATGCGGAAGGAAGCAAGAGAGAGGGAGAAGGAAGCAGACAAGAGCCAGTTACTCGGGGACCTGATAGGAGCCCTCTGAGGGCCTGACTCGTCCCCCAAGTCGCATGTTTGACACCCCTGGAGTAAACAGTTTTTGTAAAGACTGGCACTAGGGGGTATCTCGTAGCCTCCTAAAGCAGGCAGCGTAACACACCGGGCAGAGCTGGCCCTTTGGAGTCCCAAGATGTACACTCTCACAGCTTGGTCACACATGAGTTACTGTGATTATAAAACAAGCAACGCAAGGTTGAAGCAGATATTTGTTATGGGGTTCTCCATGGGGACTGGCAGCAATATACCAACAGCAGGTCACCATGGAGAACCTCTTTAAGTGTTGTGGGTTGCCAATTGTACTGTAATGTGGGGGGATGAAGGGTTCCTGCATCCCCCTAGTGCCATTTCCCAACCCTAAACAACACCAGGGGCAGGTAATTGCCCTGTTAGGTGGCTTCATGGCCCTTCATGGTACAGTCTTTACCCGAACTGGGGCCTTGTGACATTTCTAGAAGGAGTTTTTGGTTGGATTTAATTTATTTGACTTGATGAATCGCCCCATCCCGGCTAATGCTGGGCTCCTGGTGATGAAAAAACATAAGAGAAGCCATGTTGGATCAGGCCAATGGCCCATCCAGTCCAACATTCTGTGTCACACAGTGGCTAAAGAAACCAGGTGCCATCAGGAGGTCCATCAGTGGGGCCAGGGCACTAGAAGCCCTCCCACTGTTGCCCCCTCCCAAGCACCAAGGATACAGAGACAGAGATGCCCCCAGACAGAGAGTTCCATCTATACCTTGTGGCTAATAGCCGCTGTTGGACCTCTGATCCATATGTTTACCCAATCCACTCTTGAAGCCATCTATGCATGTAGCTGCCACCACCTCTTGTGGCAGTGAAATATATATATATAGAGAGAGCCCTGTAAGCTCTTGGAGGATTGGCTACATCAGGGGTGTGTGGCCTAATATGCAAAGAAGTTCCTGCAGCAAAAAAAAAAATCCCTGCAACAATAAATAATAGATACATACATTAACACTGATAAAACTAGTTCAGCTAAAAGCAAATTATAAATCTTGCAGTTATGGCTGCTAGTCCCCATGGAGAACACATGACAAATGTTACATATTGAAAATCGAAAATAAATAAATAAATATGTTTCAGCCCATAGCCAACCAGAGAATGGACTAGGTGTGGGCAGGGAAATAGCAGCACTGCTCCAAGCAACCCTCTTCATCCAGTGAGACAGTGAAATAATTGGTGAGAACGCTGCGTGCAGAAACCTGCCAGCACAATCCTCTCTGGTGGTGAGATCGGCCTCTGTTTGACCGGTTGGTCAATGCACCTGCCAGTTGCATGGTCTTTCACCTCGCTCTCTCCCCTCTGCCCTTCCCACTGCCCTGTCCAAAGTGGAACCGGACCAGCGAGGTGATCACAGACTATAAATTATTTCAAAAGGGGCTCAATCTTTTAATTCAGATTCAGCATAATATCAAAGAACGGGGTTTATTTGGCGTGTGTCAGGATTCGTTTCCTTCTGACTGCACATTCTTCCCTCGTTTATTGTCAAGAAAGATGACGAGAGAGTTGTATGGCCACAGATGCCTAAATCAAATGAGACTGAAAATCACAATGATGATCTCTTTCTGCATTTCATGGGACGTTCTACAAAGGATGCCAGAGTGAAATGTTTGAGCTGCATGCATTCCAGCTTTGAACAGCCTGTCATAAGAACATAAGAGAAGCCATGTTGGATCAGGCCAATGGCTCATCCAGTCCAACACTCTGTGTCACACAGTGGCCAAAAAACCCAAGTGCCATCAAGAGGTCCACCACTGGGGCTAGAAGCCCTGCCACTGTGCCCCCCCAAGCACAAGAATACAGAGCATCACTGCCCCAGACAGAGAGTTCCAATGATAAGCTGTGGCTAATAGCCACTGATGGATCTCTGTTCCATATGCTTGTCCATTCCCCTCTTGAAGCTGTCTATGCTTGTAGCCGCCACCACCTCCTGTGGCAGTGAATCCCACATGTTAATCCCCCTTCGGGTGAAGAAGTACTTCCTTTTATCAGTTCTAAACCGACTGCTCAGCAATTTCATTGAATGCCCACGAGATCTGTCTCTCCCATCGTATTAAGTTTTAACTCTCTCCCTTTCTTTTGAGAGCTACCGAGCTTGTCAACTCTCCAGCAACTGCCATTTTGCACATTGTATTACTTCCCTTGTCATTTCCCTGTCAAATTAATTCCAATCTTAATTGCTTCTAGCCAAGCCCTGTGTCCATATTTAGATGGGAATCATTTTGGGGCAAGGACCGGCCTTTAGCTATGCCCAGAAGGAACTCGTTTGCATATTAGGTCACACCCCCTGATGTCACCATTGTTTCACACGGGTTTTTTTGCTGAAAAAGCCCAGCAGGAACTAATTTGCATATTAGGCCACACACCCCTAATATGCTGTCTCCTCCCCACTTCCTGGATGAGAAGAAAGTGGGGAGGAGTCAGTGGTGGTGGCCACCCTTTAAGGACGCTGGTCCTTCCTGCTGCTGCTGTCCTGCCCCGGAGCTGACAGTTAGCACACTGCATAGTTTTACCCGTCGATCAGCTGATCGGTGGGGGGGGGCGCCTTTAGATAGCCCGGGAGTATGGTGCTCGACCTCCATTCCGGGCATTGAAATACACATGGGGTAGGGAAGGGAGGGAGGAGGAAGTTGGGAAACCAGCAAACAAGGTGTTTGCCTGGGGGGGAGGAAGGAATGCTGAATTTGGTGTCCCCACTGTGCCAGAGCCCTAGGGAACCACCTAGTTTGCCTAGTGTGTGAGCCGGCCCTGCATTCAGCCTTCCTAAGAAAAGTTAAGAGCTCCAGGTGCAGGCTTTAGATCCAAGCTGGACTCAGCATGATTTTCAGGTGTTATTAATAGTGGGAGTTGACATCTATAGGTTGAGAAGTATGAAAGAGGCAGAGGTTTGGAGGTATGGCTAGGGCTGTAGAAAGCCCCTGAGCAACCAAGAGAGCCATAAGAGACTCTTCTGATGAAGTGTGCTTAGAAAGTATACGAAAGCTTACATTCTGAATAAAACTTGGTTGGTGTCAGACTTTGGAATGTCAAATAAGAACGAATCATTTTGTTGCAAAATTAATCCATTTATTTGAGAACAAGTGGTTTGGGATAGAAGCAGATTGAGTTTGATACATGCCCAAGGCGTCCTTGGGGTTTTGTAGCTTACACATAGCATAACAATAAATTCATTCTCACACTCCAAGAGACAGTTGTCTGTTCCCATACTCTCTTATCTCCTCCCCAGGATGGTTCCCTGCTGGTTACCTTGAGGCATGCCATCTTCAAAGGCTTAAGGCGCCTGTGGCTGCCAAGTGAGGAATTCCTCCCATGAGATTTACAACAGTCTCTCTCTGTTTGAAATGCACATCTTTATTCTCAGGGTTAGTAATAGCAAACAAAATGGCGTTAGTCTTGTCAAGAAAAACTCATCTAAACAATCTATGCTTTAATGCAGTTACAATGTCTGACAGTTGGTCTTAAAGGTGCAACTTGACTCCTGCTTTGTTCAACTGCTTCAGACCAATGCGGCTGCCCTCTTGGATCTGTGTGTACTGTGAACTGTTTCCTTTCTGTAATCCAAGTACATTGGTGTTGCCGAGATACCTTTCCTCTTGAGAAGAAGAAGAAGAAGAAGATATTGGATTTATATCCCGCCCTCCACTCCGAAGAGTCTCAGAGCGGCTCACAATCTCCTTTACCTTTCTCCCCCACAACAAACACCCTGTGAGGTGGGTGGGGCTGGAGAGGGCTCTTACAGCAGCTGCCCTTTCAAGGACAACTTCTGCCAGAGCTATGGCTGACCCAAGGCCATTCCAGCAGGTGCAAGTGGAGGAGTGGGGAATCAAACCCGGTTCTCCCAGATAAGAGTCCGCACACTTAACCACTACACCAAACTGGCTTCTTCGGCTACCCAAATCCATTAAAGAACTCTTGCCTTGGGCAAAAGCAGCCTCTAGCAAAACAGGTTAGCCCCAAACGTTTCAAAACCCGCTGAATGGATTTGCATTAATCCCCTCCAACCTTCCCCTCCGTGCATGTCTAAAAGTGTACCCAATCAAAACTGATAGGCATCAATCGATGTCACTAGCAGGGGAGCCCAGTCCAATCCAATCCAATTACTGTTCTTTCAACCACTGTCATGAACAGGAGCTTACAATCAGGTAAAACAAACCAGGCAGGTGGCTCTTTAAATATACTGAGTTATAACCACACCAGGTATTTGGCCTGTAAGAACATAAGAGAAGCCCTGTTGGATCAGGCCAGTGGCCCATTCAGTCCAACACTTTGTCAAACAATGACCAAAAACTCAGGTGCCATCAGAAGGTCCATCAGTGGGGCCAGGACGCTAGAAACCCTCCCACTGTTGCCCCCCCCAAGCACCAAGAATACAGAGCATCACTGCCCCAGACAGAGAGTTCCATCTATACATTGTGGCTTATAGCCACTGATGGACCTCTGCTCCATATGTTTATCCAATCCTCTCTTGAAGCTGTCTATGATTGTAGCTGCCACCACCTCCTGTGGCAGTGAATTCCATGCGTTAATCGTTTGGTTTTCTGCATCTCTTAATAACCAAGAGAATTTCTCATCCAGGAAATCAGAGCCAGTTCCAAGTAATGGGAGAAGTAAGTTAGATCTTAAACCTGAAAATACTGGACCATCTATTATGATTTGGTCAACAGACTCTGTTCGATCTGAATGGCAGGCACGCAGTCAAGCAGAGAATGGTATACCTTGTCATCCTCCCATTAAAAATGCAGATGGTAACACATTCAATCAGGAGTTTGGGGCGGGACGGTGGCTCAGTGGTAGAGCATCTGCTTGGTAAGCAGAAGGTCCCAGGTTCAATCCCTGGCATCTCCAAAAATGGGTCCAGGCAAATAAGTGTGAAAAACCTCAGCTTGAGACCCTGGAGAGCCGCTGCCATTCTGACAAGACAATACTGACTTTGATGGACCAAGGGTCTGATTCAGTATAAGGCAGCTCCATACGTTCATATGTTCATGTCATTTTGTAGAAAATGAGGTGCTGGAGTTCATTGACACAACTCATTTACCCATGCCACACACCCCTGCCATCACCAGAAGGCGTAGTAAATTTTATCAGCTCAGCATCTACCTTAAAATGCTTCTTGAATTATAATTGTCACGATAAAGCCTTACTCTCATACTTTTTATGTTACTTTCTCCTACGTGGCCACAGTGGCATGATGAATATTTCCATCTTTCCTTGAAGGTCGGGGACAAAGGGTCGCGATTGGGGGGGAACTATCCCAGAGGCGCTCACTTAACTGTAGGGTGCCCCAGGGAGCGGTTCTCTCCCCGATGTTATTTAACATCTATATGCGGCCTCTTGCCCAGATTGCCCGAAGGTATGGGCTGGGGTGCCACCAATATGCTGATGACACCCAGCTCTATCTACTCATGGACGGCCGACCGGTCTGCGCCCCAGATAACCTAGATCGGGCATTACAGGCCATGGCTGAGTGGCTCAGACTGAGTGGACTGACACTGAACCCTGCGAAGACAGAGGTCCTTTGTTTGGGCCGTCGGGGGCCGGGGGGTGGGAAATCCCCCTGCCAGCTTTTGGTGGTGTTCTGCTGAGGCCGGCGGACAGGGTCAAGAGCTTGGGGTGCTACTGGAGCCGTCCCTAAATATGGAGGCTCAGATAGCGACCACTGCCAAGTCCGCGTTTTTTCATCTTAGACGGGCAAGGCAGTTGGCCCCCTTCCTGGACCCCGACGACCTAGCAACAGTGATCCATGCTACGGTCACCTCAAGGTTGGATTACTGCAATGCCCTCTACATGGGGCTGCCCCTGTGCCGGACCCGGAAATTGCAGCTGGTGCAGAATGCCGCGGCCTGGCTGTTATTGGGCCTCCCAAGATGGGGGCACATCCGGCCGGGTCTTCGGGCTCTGCACTGGCTTCCAATAATATACCGAGTCCGGTACAAGGTGCTGGTCATTACCTTTAAAGCCCTATATGGTCTGGGACCTGCCTGCCTGAGGGACCGTCTCTCCCCACACGTTCCCCAGAGAGTACTGAGGTCTGGGACTCAAAATCTTCTCACCATCCCGGGGCCCAAGGAAGTGCGTCTCAAAACAACTAGAGACAGGGCCTTTTCCACAATGGCCCCTATGTGGTGGAACCAGCTACCGGAAGAGGTGAGGGCCCTGCGGGATCTTACTCAGTTCCGCAGGGCCTGTAAGACGACCCTCTTCCGGTTAGCCTACGCCTGATTGGACAAATGTAGCTTTCTAGATTTTTTGTAATTATACTGTATAGTTTCAATGTAAAAATTTTAAGGTTTTTAGGTTTTAAATGCTTGATTTTAAATGTAATAACTTTGTTCCGATTTTATTGTTTTATTGTTTGTTGTAAGCCGCCCTGAGCCACTTGTGGGAAGGGCGGGATATAAGTTACGGAATAAATAAATAAATCTGTCTGCCTGATACGTTTGGGTTATTTTCCCAATTTTTGGGATGTGTGTGTGTGGAAGGATATTAGAATTTTTTTTTCCAGATCTTAGAGTTCAGCAAAATTCTCCCAGGGGGTTTCAACGATGGAGCCCAGAAGCAAGTATTGGGGGTGGGGGTGGGGGTTAAGAAAGAAAGAGCACAATAAAATTGAGAGGCTTTGGAGCTCTGCTTTTGTGGACTCCAGCCCAAAATGAGGCCTGCATTCAGCCATGCTAATATAAATGCTCTTCTCCACCTGAGTATTGTCAGTGGGAGAAAATATATTGGCATTTTAACTGGAGGGGTAACCCCGCTTGTAAAAACAGCTGTCCCGGGCTCTAGTGGTCAGGCTTCTGTAGTCTAGATCCTTCAAACGACATTTTATCAAATTGCTCAGTTCCTGGTTTTCACAGCCAACAGGGCAGTCCTAAGCAGAGTTACACCCTCCTAAGCCCCATTGAAATCAAGGGGCTTAGAACACCGTAACTCTCTTAAGGATTGTACTGTCAGACGAGCCCTGAGCAGCACGAACTTTTGAAAGGCAGCACTTCTGATCAATTTGGATAGTGTGTGACCAATCTATTTAAACAAGGGCCTGCTGAGCGGAGCAGCAGTGTAGCAAGGATGGGGAGGAGGGGGGCGGGAAGCAGAATTCAACCGGGCATTGCAGCTGATTTGTGCCATGCTACCCTGTTAGGAAGCGACAGAGCGAAGCAACCTGCTAACCAGACACAAATGGGTGGACAAATGGACGTATATTCTGTAAAAAAAAAAAAAAAATCGGTTCCCTATTTGCAATCAGTGAACAGGAAGTGATCTGAACCAAGGCTTTTTTTGTAGCAGGAACTCCTTTTGTAGCAGGAACTCCTTTTTTTTTGTAGCAGGAACTCCAAGGCTATACCCCCTTGATATAGCCAATCCTCCAAGAACTTACAGTAGACCCTGTAAGAAGAGCCCTGTAAGCTCTTGGAAGATTCATTATATCCGGGGGATGTAGCCTAATATGCAAAGGAGTTCCTGCTACAAAAAAAGCCCTGATTGGAACCCATGGGTTGTTGAGCATCCCTAAGTCCGATTTCCCACTAGTCTTATGCTGTTCTCTCACTCTCCTCTTCTCTGCGGGGCTTCCATCAGTTTTCACACTATCTGCCCCGGGGCTGCAACTCGCTTTGCCTCTTTTGCACGGCAAACGAGTTCCCCTAAAAACCAGTTTCTATTTCCCATGCAAAAAAAAAGGTGAAGCCAGTTGCAGCCCTGGGGCAGATACTGTGAAATCTGATGGAAGCCCCGCCGAGAAGAGGAGCGTGAGATTGGCGTAAGGCTAGTGGGAAGTCAGTCTAACTATCACAGTACTGACCATGGAAGACCAACTCAGTATAAGGCAGTTTCAAAGGTGTTCACTGTTCAGATCAGACAAGGCATCTTCAACATGCTGCGTCATCCTTAGTCCACATTTCCATTATGGCTTTGGTTGTGCGGTCCATCTGAAGTGAGTAGACGATATGGTGGGTGGAAAGTGCTGTCAACTTGCAGCTGACTTATGGCTGACTTAAGTAAGCTGACTTGCAGCTGACTTACAGCCAGAGATGAAGAGAGGTGATTTGCCATTGCATGCCTCTGCATAGAAATCCAGGACTTCCTTGGTGGTCTCCCACTCTGCTTAGCTTCCAAGATCTGACAAACATGTAGCCCTTCGTCTGATACATGGTGCCTGCTCATGTTCTTGACCAGTGCAAGAAGCAACTTATGTACAAAAGCTTGCAATGCCCAGCCATTTCATGTTTTCCTCCAGGTCTTAGGCTCAAAGCATTGACCATGAGATTTCTGAAATGAATGTCAATTAATTAAAAGTAGGTTTGCAACTTACAGATAAACATCTGAACAACACCTGAACAGCATACTCAGGATTGCTACAGCACAGACATTGTCTCCAGACCCATCCAAGTCAGAGCAGAATCCAGGGGTGTCAAACTCATTTCTTATGAGGGCTGGATCTGATATAAATTAGACCTCCTCAAGCCAGGCCACTTGTGTGTCATAAAATGTAATGCCTGGTAGCAGAGATGTAAATTTTATAAAGGACACAGACAAACACAATTAAAGATTTTTTAAGACTTAAAATAAAACAGGCTTAAAACAGTAGCTCTCTTGTAATGTTTGGTTTAGCAGCCCCGTGGTGCAGAGTGGTAAAGCTGCAGTGTTGCAGTCCTAAGCTCTGCTCACGACCTGAGTTCGATCCCAGCAGAAGGTGGGTTCGGGTAGCTGGCTCAAGGATGACTCAACCTTCCATCCTTCTGAGGTCATCCTTCTGAGGTCAGCTTGCCAGGGGTAAAGTGTAGATGACTGGAGAAGGCAATGGCAAACCACCCCATTAAAAAAAAATCTGCCATGAAAACGTCATGATGTGACGTCACCCCAGAGTTGGAAACAACTGGTGCTTGCACAGGGGACTACCTTTTACCTAATATTTGGTTTATTTAACAGTCTCTGATAACTGACATCTCTTGCTCTGAATTATAGCATCAAAACCTGGAGACAATGTCTGTGCTGTAGCAATCCTGAGTGTGCTGTTCAGGTGTTTATCTGTAAGTTGCAAACCTACTTTTAATTAATTGACATTCATTACAGAAATCTCATGGTCAATGCTTTGAGCTTAAGACCTGGAGGAGAACATGAAATGGCTGGTCATTGCAAGCTTTTGTACATGTTGCTTCTTGCACCGGTCAAGAACATGAGCAGGCACCATGTATCAGACGAAGGGCTATGTGTTTGTCTACAAAACTATAGTCTTCCTTAAGGAAAAAACTACAGCTCCTATGTGGTAGTGCAAGAATGAAGAGACAGCAATATATCAGCCTACAATCTGGGAAATCTAAATTCAAATCCCCACTCTGCAAAGGAAATGTGCTGGCTTGTTATTTCTCATCTAAATACTTCACATTTCTTTCCTACTGAGAAAGGCTGAATCATGAGAGCATTAATACAGTGAAAACTGGTGGGGAACCCAGTTCTTAAACTCTCTTTCTCTAGCAAGACAAAAAGCTCATACCTTAGATAAAACTTTCTTGGTCTTAAAGGTTCTTTATTTGTTTCTCTCCCATGCAATTGTGGAACTGGGCAAAGTAAGCTCTCACTATTTCCCTCCCTTCCCAGAAGACAAGAAGGAGGAGGAGCCTACAGCAATGGAGGGCTTGGCTCAGTAGCTCTGCTGTGCAATTGAGAGCGCCTGGCAAAGCAAGCTCTCTGGCTCTGTAGCTTCTGTGCAATTGAGAGAGCCTAGCAAAGCAAACTACTGTGAAGAAGAAGAAGATGATGATGATGAAGAGGAAGAAGGAGAAGAGGAGGAAATTGGATTTATACCCCACCCTCCATCCCAAATCTCAGAGCAGCTTACAATCTCCTTTACCTTCCTCTCCCACAACAGACACCCTGTAAGGTGGGTGGGACTGAGAGAGTCTCACAGAAGTTGCCCTTTCAAGAACAGCTCTGCAAGAGCTATGGCTCGCCAAAGGCTGCAAGCGGAGGCCTGGGGAATCAAACCTGGTTCTTCCAGATAAGAGCCTGCACACTTAACCCCTACACCAAACTGACTCTCAGCTAGAGAACAGAAGAAAGAGGCAGATGACAGTGAGTTGCTTGTGGGACACCTGCAAGGTCTTTGGAAGATGGATACAGCCCGCAAGCCACATACAAGCCCTTTGGGGGGCAATTATGGCCCATGGGCCACATGTTTGACAACCCTGAAGTAGACAGTTATGGGGCTGGATTTTAGGCACTAAGCCACATGTGAGGGAACACATGTTAGGGAGAAGGCCAGCCTAGAACTCTTCTCTTTGCTGATCTTCTAAATGCACATCAGGGCACTTTTTGTAGCAGGAGCTTTTTTGCATATTTGGCCACACCTCCTTGATGTAGCCAATCATCCAAGGGCTTACAGTAGGCCCCGTAAGAAGAGCCCTGTGAGCTCTTGGAGGATTGGCTGCATCAAGGAGGTGTGGCCTAATATGCAAAGGAGCTCCTGCTCCAAAAAAAGCCCCCGGGACACATCATCATGCACAGAACCTCTGCACTGCCTACATAGCTTCTGTTCGCCGCTATGCAGGCCAACTCAAGGCTGCATAATGATGTCCGCAGCCCATGTTGTTTGGCTCTGCTGAAAGCTCAGCAGCTGCAGGATAAACCTGGATACGGCTCCAAGTTCCGTCAAGTCTGCTGGCCGTCTGGGGCCAGTTCTTTCTGCAGCAAGAGCTCGTCAGCCCACTCAAGACGTTGAACAGAGACTGCAGGAACAGCCAGGCGAATCCCCCCCCCCCCAATCTATTAGTGGAACTTCCATAATTATGTGTTGAATCATATCGATGCAGGAGGGACAGAGGACTCTGAAATCTCTTCTCCTCTCTCCGATCGGCGAAGGGATAAATATAAGATATGTTTTCAGAGCCTGGCTCCCAACAGTTTGGGTAATGACATTTCATAAGAATATTTCCAGGAGGATAGCACAGCTTGTCAGGGGGGAAAAGCAGGCTGTCGTGTATGTCAAACTGTTCCTGTACCATGCTGAAGAGGGTGGGGTGTGGTGGGGGGGACTGGGAAAGAATTTTGTACCCAACAGTTTCAGTGATGAGGACTCTCGCAGTGAATCCCAAGAAGTTATGAATCTTGGGGGGGGGGGGGGGGGGGGTTAACAGAAACGATACAGAGAAAAATCAGAGCGTTGTGTTTTCAGCCGCTGTTAGAGCCAAAATATGCTTGCTTCCGAAATATTCTCCTTGTGCTGAACTAGACCTGTGTTTCCCAAATTGATAGTTCCCACCACCATCGAATTTAGAACATGAGTTGTGCTTTGCGACTATATTCAGAATCACACATATATATCCCTACCCAGTGGTGGAATTCTATCTAGCAGGAGCAACTTTGCTTATTAGGCCACACCCCCCTGATGTAGCCAATCCTCCCTGTGCTTACAAAAAAGAGCCTTGTGAGCTCTTGGAGGGTTGGGTGCATCAGGGGTGTGTGGCCTAATATGCAAAGGAGCTCCTGCTAGAATGCCACCCCCCCTCTCTCTCTAGGGGTGCCAACATCCAGGTGATGGCTGGAGATCTCCTGAGATTACAACTGATCTCTGGGTGACAGGAATCAGTTCACCTGGAGGAAACGTCCACCTTGGAAGGTGGGCTCTATGGCATTATACCCCATTGAAGCCCCTCCCCTTTCCAAAGCCCACCCTCCTTGGACTCCATCCCCCAAATTCTCCAGATATTTCTCAACCCAGTGCTGGCAACTCTATCTCTGCTAGATCATAAACAGGGGTGGCCAAACATGCTTAATGTAAGAGCCACATAGAAAAAATGTCAGATGTTTGAGAGCTGCAAGATATGAACGTCAGATGTTGGATAGAGGGGGGAAGGAAGGAAGATGAAGAAGAAGATATTGGATTTATACCCTGCCCTTCACTCTGAATCTGAGTGACTTACAATCTCCTTTATCTTCCTCCCCCACAACAGACACCCTGTGAGGTGGGTGGGGCTGAGAGGGCTCTCACAGCAGCTACCCTTTCGAGGACGTCCTCTGCCAGAGCTATGGCTGACCCAAGGCCATTCCAAAAGCTGCAAGTGGAGGAGTGAGGAATCAAACTATGATTCCCAGATAAGAGTCCATGCACTTAACCACTACACCAAACTGGCTCTCCAGCAGAGTTCTTTGCTTGGGAAGAAGCAGAATAGGACCAAGAGGTCTCATCATAGCAATTAGATTGGTTTACTAAGCCCCTAATTAAGCTCTGAAGCCCAGAAGAAAGCTGTAGCAAAAAATGGAGGATGTATCAAATATCCTAATCAGTGTCATCTCTGCCTAGTTCCTAAGCCAAAGGTTACATCTCCAGTTGGAAAGATCTCTCTTGGATCTAGCCCTCATCACCGTCCTAGCATGCAACTAGCACAATTTCTTTCTGGGCATAAAGAGACTATGAGAGTAGTCATTTTACCATCGGGCTGTATCCATTACTTTCCTGGTTGGCTGGTCACCCAGTATCTCCTCCAACCCTCCAGATGGATAGGGCTGGGCTGCAAATAATAGAGGTCACTGAGATGTATAGAATTTTCAGTATGGCCCTGACCTAGATGGGCCAGACTAGTTCAGTCTCATTAGATCTTGGAAGCTAAGTAGGGTCAGCCTTGGTGGGATGGGAGACCACCAAGGAAGTCCAGGGTCAATATGCAAAGGAAGGCAATGCCCAACTATCTCTGAATGCCTCTTGCCTGGAAAACCCTATGGAGTTATCCTGTTGGCTGTGACTCTCTCTCTCTCTCTCTCCCTCCTTCCCTCCCTCCCTCCCTCCCTCCCTCCATCCATCCATCTGTCTATCCATCCATTCATCTATCCCTCATCCATCCATCCATCCATCCATCCATCTGTCCATCCATCCATCCATCATCCATCCATCCATCCATCCACCCATCCATCCATCCATCCATCCATCCATCCATCCATCCATCCATCCATCCATCCATCCATCCATCCATCCAGTAGGCTTATATTCCACCCTTTCCCATAACAGGCTCAGGGAAGATCACAATATGAATGAACAACAATAAAAAAACCCCTACCATTTAAATTTAAAAACAATACAAAAAATAGCAAATCAAAATGATAGAACAATAAAACAAATAAGGTGCATTGTCAGGCAGGAAGGGCACATTTCACAGGATACAGCAGTTTTCGGCACAAGACGAAATGATAATGATGATAAATAGGATAGCACTATAGTCTGTAATGCATGATGTCCTGACAAGGGAGTCCAACTGATGGAATGGTTGCTGGAATTGGACGCCTGCTGCCTCAGCCAAAGGCCCAGCAGAACAGCTCTGTCTTACAGGCCCTACAAAATGATAGTAATTCAGGTAGGGCCTGGATCTCCATAGGGAGCTGATTCCACCAGGCAGGGGCCAGAGGCGAGAAGGCCCTGGCCCTGGTTGAGGCAAAACAGATGTCCTTTGGGCCAGGGGTGGTCAGGAGGTGTTGTGTAGCAGACCACAATGAACTCTGGGGCATGTATGGGGAAAGGTGGTCTCTCAAGTATGTCGGTCCCAGGCTGTGTACAGCATGGTTACAGCACATTACACACACTCAAAGGGATAACAAACTACGGTAAATCAGTTGGCAGAAACCAATTCTAGTAATTATACCAGATCTGGCCAATCCTGAGTCATTATAACGCTTACGTATCAGAAGGACCAACATCACATATCCTAATTTTCCACTGTTCTGAAGTGGGCTCTCGGTTCCACACAGCTCCTAGAGCAGGGGTGTCAAACTCATGAGGGCCGGATCTGACATAAATGAGACCTTGTTGGGCCAGGCCATGTTGGGTTGGGCCGAGCCATGGTGGGCAGGGTCATGTGTGTACCTATTTAAGATTAGGTAGCAGAGATATAAATTTTATAAAGAACACAGACAAACCCATATATTTACTGTATATTTAAAAAAACTTAAAACATGCTTATAACATTAGACTCATTAGGTTTTAAAGATGCTTTCTTTGTATTTCTCCCATGGGATCCAGGGAACTGGGCAAAGGAAGCTCTGGCTCTTTCCTTCCTGCCCCGGGGGACTGGGGGCGGGGAGGAGCCTCAGCCAATAGAAGAGGGCTTGGCTCAGTAACTCTGCTGTGCAATTGAGAGAGCCTGGCAAAGCAAGCTATCCCTCCCCCCTTCCTCCCCAAGGGAGGAGCCTCAGCCAATGGAGAAAATAGAGGTTTTGCTCTGTAGCTCCTGTGTAATTAGGCAAGCTTTGCAAAGCAAGTTGTGATGCAGAAGGGAGCAAGATATAAGGAGAAGGAAGCAGATGATGGCCAATTGCTTGGGAGCCTGATAGGAGCCTTCCGGGGGCCTGATTCGGCCCCCAAACTGCATAAGAACTTAACATAAGAACATAAGAGAAGCCATGTTGGATCAGGCCAATGGCCCATCCAGTCCAACACTCTGTGTCACACAGTGGCAAAAAATGTTATACATACACGCACACACTGTGGCTAATAGCCACTGATGGACCTCTGCTCCATATTTTTATCTAAACCCCTCTTGAAGGTGGCTATGCTTGTGGCCGCGACGACCTCCTGTGGCAGTGAATTCCACATGTTAATCATCCTTTGGGTGAAGAAGTACTTCCTTTTATCTGTTTTAACCTATCTGCTCAGCAATTTCATCGAATGCCCACGAGTTCTTGTATTGTGAGAAAGGGAGAAAAGTACTTCTTTCTCTACTTTCTCCATCCCATGCATTATCTTGTAAACCTCTATCATGTCACCCCGCAGTCGACGTTTCTCCAAGCTAAAGAGTCCCAAGCGTTTCAACCTTTCTTCATAGGGAAAGTGTTCCAGCCGTTTAATCATTCTAGTTGCCCTTTTCTGGACTTTCTCCAATGCTATAATATCCTTTTTGATGTGCGGTGACCAGAACTGCACACAGTACTCCAAATGAGACCGCACCATCGATTTATACAGGGACATTATGATACTGGCTGATTTGTTTTCAATTCCCTTCCTAATAATTCCCAGAATGGCGTTGGCCTTTTTTATTGCAAACGCACACTGTCTTGACATTTTCAGTGAGTTATCTACCACGACCCCAAGATCTCTCTCTTGGTCAGTCTCTGCCAGTTCACACCCCATCAACTTGTATTTGTAGCTGGGATTCTTGGCCCCAATGTGCATTACTTTGCTCTTGGCCACATTGAACCTCATCTGCCACGTTGACGCCCACTCACCCAGCCTCAACAGATCCCTTTGGAGTTCCTCACAATCCTCTCTGGTTCTCACCACCCTGAACAATTTAGTGTCATCCGCAAACTTGGCCACTTCACTGCTCACTCCCAACTCTAAATCATTTATGAACAAGTTAAAGAGCATGGGACCCAGTACCAAGCCCTGCGGCACCCCACTGCTTACCGTCCTCCACTGCGAAGACTGCCCATTTATACTCACTCTCTGCTTCCTATTACTCAGCCAGTTTTTGATCCACAAGAGGACCTGTCCTTTTACTCCATGACTCTCAAGCTTTCTAAGGAGTCTTTGATGAGGAACTTTATCAAAAGCTTTCTGGAAGTCAAGGTAAACAACATCTATCGGGTCTCCTTTGTCTACATGTTTGTTCACCCCCTCAAAGAAATGTAACAGGTTAGTGAGGCAAGATCTTCCCTTGCAGAACCCATGCTTAGTCTTCCTCAATAACCCGTGTTCATCAATGTGCCTACTCATTCTGTCCTTGATAATGGTTTCTACCAACTTTCCCGGTATTGAAGTCAGACTGATAGGCCTGTAATTTCTCGGATCTCCTCTGGAACCCTTTTTAAAGATGGGAGTGACATTTGCTACCTTCCAGTCCTCAGGAACGGAGGCAGATTTCAATGAAAGATTACAGATTTTTGTTAGAAGATCCACAAGTTCAAATTTGAGTTCTTTCAGAACTCTCGGATGTATGCCTTCCGGACCCGGTGACTTATTAGTTTTTAATTTGTCTATCAGTTGTAAGACCTCCTCTTTTGTCACCTCAATCTGACTCAGGTCTTTCAACACCCCTTCCAAAATTAGTGGTTCTGGGGCGGGCAAAAAGTTCTCGTCTTCCACAGTGAAGACGGAGGAGGCAAAAAATTCATTCAGCTTCTCAGCCATTTCCCTATCCTCCTTCAGTAATCCTTTTACCCCATGGTCATCCAAGGGCCCCACTGCCTCCCTGGCTGGTTTCCTACTTCTAATATATTTGAAGAAAGTTTTATTGTTGGTCTTTATGTTTTTTGCAATATGCTCCTCATAGTCCCTTTTTGCCTGCCTGATCACAGTCTTGCATTTGATTTGCCACAGCCTGTGTTCCCTTTTACTAATCTCACTTGGACTGGTTTTCCACCGCTTAAAGGAGTCCTTCTTACCTTTTACAGCTTCCATTACTTTGTTTGTTAACCATGCAGGCCTTTTCTTATGCCTGTTTGGGCCTTGTTATGCATGTTCAACACCCCTGTCTAGACTGTCCTGGCCTTTGCCTAGTTCGATTCACAGATGCCCCTAAAGTTTTCTTCCTTTTTTTACATCACAGAGGTATATCTATTCCATGGTAAAAATCCTCTGGTTCAATTCATAGATGCCCGTAAAGGTTCCTTCCTTTTTTACATCACAGAGCTATATCTATTCCATGGTAAAAGTTTGAAAGAACAAGAATGAACGCCTATGTTCTCCATAAAGGTACACGATGCATTGATAAATAATGAAAGATGAGCATCTTTTGTCGTTATTAATCCCCATTAGCATGAGAAATGCCACACAGAACTCCACACGTGGGTTGGGGAAAAAGTAATGAGCTGAACAAACCCTTATGGGTCGTGCTGTTAAAAAAATAAATCAAGTATTAGTCTTAGCGGCACAGAACCTTAAAGAAAGTACAGTGTCGCGTTCTCATGACATAAAGTATCTTGCAATCTCCCTGCGGCGAGGATTACAGTTATTGCCCAGTGGCAAACACCAGAGAACAATCATATAAACCTTTCACAAAGAAGCGTTTTAACATCCTTCTCTGGGGCAAAATAAACATTTCTTTATTTTATTCAAATAGAACGACTTCAGGCCTTTTGCTGGGGTTGAACTTTCTTATTGGTTAGCAAATGCAATTCTTTTCCTCGCGGAGCGGCAGATCCCCCAGTGATTATGACTGAAGACTCACCTTTCATAGTCTTTGGTAATAAGGTGCATGGTGAGGTGGGGAAACATCCAAACACCTTCATCTTAGGCATGAATATGCTATTTCCACAGAGCAGGCCAAAGATTAAGCCATTGTTTTGGATCGCTGGGGTTAATTTAAGACTCAAAAACTAGAAACTGTTACTTAAAGCAACAACCACAACTGAAGTCCAAACTAGAGTAGGGTTGCCAATCCCCAGGTGAGGGCAGGGGATCCCCCGGTTTGGAGGCCCTCCCCCCGCTTCAGGGTCATCAGAAAGCGGGGGGGAGGGGGGAATGTCTGCTGGGCACTCCATTATTCCCTATGGAAACTTATTCCCATAGGAAATAATAGAGAATTGATCCATGGGTATCTGGGGCTCTGGGGGGAGGGGGTGCTGTTTTTTTGAGGCAGAGGCACTAAAGTTTCAGTATAGCATTCGGTGCCTCTCCCCGAAATACCTCCCAAGTTTCAAAAAGATTGGACCTGGGGGTTCGATTCTACGAGCCCCAAAAGAAGGTGCCCCTATTTCCTATGGAAGGAAGGCATCTAAAAAGGTGTGCGGTCCCTTTAAATGTGATGGTCAGAACTCCCTTTGGAGTTCAATTATGCTTGTCATGCCCTTGCTCTTGGCTCTACCTTCAAAGTCCCCTGGCTCCACCCCCAAAGTCCCCTGGCTCCACCCTCAAAGTCCCCTGGCTCCACCCCCAAGTCCCCAGATATTTCTTGAATTGGACTTTTTAACCCTAAACTAGAGCCAGGGGCAAGAGGAGAGACCATGAAAAAGTTGGGGGGGGGAGGGATCTTACAGCAAATATTGCAACAAGTCTAAGAACAAGAGAATATGAGAACACTTCTGAAACGGAGCAAAGACATAACACAACAATTTCATTGTAGGCAGGGCTTTCTTTGTAGCAAGAACTCCTTTGCATATTAGGCCACACCCTCCTGTTGTAGTCAATCCTCCAAGATCT
Organism: Heteronotia binoei; assembly: GCF_032191835.1. Taxonomy (NCBI): domain Eukaryota; kingdom Metazoa; phylum Chordata; class Lepidosauria; order Squamata; family Gekkonidae; genus Heteronotia; species Heteronotia binoei. The sequence continues at coordinate 11,983,850 of NC_083228.1, forward strand.
TACAGTAGGCCCTGTAAGAACAGCCCTGTAAGCTCTTGGAGGGTTGGCTACATCAGGGGTGCATGACCTAATATGCAAAGGGGTTGCTGCTACAAAAAAAGCCCTGATTGTAGACAGGGGTGGAATTCTAGCCGGAGCTCCTTTGCATATTGGGCCACGCCCCTCTGATATAGCCAATCCTCTTGGAGCTTGCAGTAGGCCCTGAAAAAAGAGCCCTGTAAGCTCTTGGAGGATTGGCTACTACAGGAGGGTGTGGCCTAATATGCAAAGGAGTTCCTGCTAGGATAGATAGATAGATAGATAGATAGATAGATAGATAGATAGATAGATAGATAGATAGATAGATAGATAGATAGATAGATAGATAAATTTATTGTCATTGTTCTCAAAAAGGAAAATGAGAGCAACGAAATGAGGTGCTCTTCCACAAACATACCAACACATCAACACCCCCCCCCCCCAAAAAAGGACATATACATAGACCATTTAAATGCATCTGAAAACAAATAACCATTCATAACCCTGCATTTAGCCTAACCACGGCACTTGGGTAGAAGCTGCCCTTGAATCTATTTGTCTTTGCCTTCAACACTCTATATCGCCTACCTGACGGTAAGATCTCAAATAGCAAGTGGCCAGGATGTGAAGGGTCCCTTAAGATCATTTGTATCTTCCTTTTACATCCCATATTATACAGATCCACCAATGAGGGGAGAGAACATCCACAAATCTTCTGTGCTCTTACCATCACTCTTTGGAGCACCCTTCTCTCTGCTTCCGTGCAGCTCCCAAACCACGCGCAGAGGCAATAAGATAAAATGCTCTCAATGGAACTACGATAAAAGGCAACCAGCAGACTCCCTGACAGTTGTTGTGATCTTAAGAGTCTTAAATAGTATAGTCGTTGCTGGGCCTTTTTCTCTAGAGCTAAAGTATTTGCCCCCCCATGTTAGATCCTGTTTCATAGTAATTCCCAAAAACTTCCATTCTGTCACCTGTTCTACCATAACCCCATCAATAAACAACGGCTGAATGTCCAGACTACTCTTCCTATAATCCACTATAATTTCCTTCGTCTTATTTACATTAAAAATAAGATTATTTTCTTTACTCCAGAGGGACAGCTGATGAACTTCCCTCCTATATGCAGACTCATCATTCTCAGAGATGAGCCCCACTAACTCCCTGAATCCCACCCCGGATTGTAGGTCAACTTTGGGGGAGCCCTAGTATTGACCTTTAAGACCTTGAGAGATCTGGCAACCAATGTATCTGCAGGACCATCTCATCAGATTTGTCCGCAGGAGAGCATTGCGCTCTGCGGACAACAATGCGTTGGTGATCACTAGCCCCGAAGAGGTCTAGCTGACCCTGACCAGGCCGGGGCCTTTTCGGTCCTGGCCCTGACCTGGTGGAACTCTCTGCCTAATACTGTGAGAGCTCTGTGGGATCTTATGCAATTTCCCAGGGCCTGTAAGGCAGAGATGTCCCACCAGGCTTTTGGTTAGGGGCAGTGATGGGTGGCTGACACCCATTCCATCCCCCCAAACTCCAAACTGTGTTCCCTCTCCCCCTTACCCAGGTCATGTCCAGGCAGTTCGAAATTCCAGATGTGAAACATTTAGGTATGCCATATTGAATCTCATTGAAGGAATCATATTGAAGGAAAGCACTGACAGCCCGTGTGGTATAGTGGTTAGAGTGTTGTCGACATTCTCGTTTTCCTCGTTGTGTTTTCCTCTTGGTTGGGGTTTCCTCTTGGAGAGCCAGTTTGGTGTAGTGGTTAAGTGTGTGGACTCTTATCTGGGAGAACCGGGTTTGATTCCCCACTCCTCCACTTGCACCTGCTAGCATGGCCTTGGGTCAGCCATAGCTCTGGCAGAGGTTGTCCTTGAAAGGGCAGCTGCTGTGAGAGCCCTCTCCAGCCGGACCCACCTCACAGGGTGTCTGTTGTGGGGGAGGAAGGTAAAGGAGATTGTGAGCCGCTCTGAGACTCTTCGGAGTGGAGGGCAGGATATAAATCCAATATCTTCTTGGTTTGGGATTCCCCCCCGCCCCGCTCCACACACGTTTGGTTACTCTAGCAGCCAATTCAATATTGCATTGCTTTATGTCATAAGAACATAAGAGAAGCCATGTTGGATCAGGCCAATGGCCCATCCAGTCCAACACTCTGTGTCACACAGTGGCCAAAAAACAAAACCAAACTCAAGTGCCATCAGGAGGTTCACAAGTGGGGCTAGAAGCCCTTCCACTTTGCCCCCCCCCAATCACCAAGAATGGAGCATCACTGCCCCAGACAGAGAATTCCAACAATACGCAGGGGCTAATAGCCGCTGATGGACCTCTGCTCCATATTTTTATCCAATCCCCTCTTGAAGCTGTCTATGATTGTAGCTGCCACCACCTCCTGTGGCAGTGAATTTCACATGTAAATCATCCTTTGGGTGAAGAAGTACTTCCTTTTATCAGTTCTAACCCGACTGCTCAGCAATTTCATTGAATGCCCATGAGTTCTTGTATTGTGAGAAAGGGAGAAAAGTACTTCTTTCTCTACTTTCTCCATCCCATGAATAATCTTGTAAACCTCCATTATGCCACCCCGAGGTCGACGTTTCTCCAAGCTAAAAAGCCCCAAGCGTTTTAACCTTTCTTCATAGGGAAAGTGTTCCAACCCTTTAATCATTCTAGTTGTCCTTCTCTGGACTTTTTTCCAATGCTATTTGAGGTGTGGTGACCAGAATTGTACATGGTATTCCAAAAAACTGCAGGTGGTTATGCCGGACATAAAGTGATGTAATGTCAAATTGACCACTAGAGGGTAGCAAAATATGTCTGGGACAGGACCCCCTCCCCCAGCAACAGGACCGTACAAGCTAGGGAAAGACTCATTGGAAGACCCAGGATTGAACACCCACTTTTTTTTTTATGGAAGCTCACTGAATGACCTTGGCTTAGTCACCTTCTGTCAGCCTGGCCTGCTTCATGGGGTGTGTTGTGAAGATAACATGGAGGAGAGGAGACTGCCATGAGTCATTTTGGGTCCCCCCCTGGGGGAAAAGGTGGGATATAAAAGAAATAAAGAAAATAAAAATATAACCATATGGAATTCACAGGCATGTCAGGCAACTGAAGACCGACCGAATCAATTTTTTTTGACAGGTTAAATTTGAGGTGGCCTGTGATTTGAATGCACGTTAGACCTTCTAAACCTTCTTTTGCTTCCTTCTCAGTTAAAAGATTTACCTCACAATTAGAAAAAAGTTGGCCTTGCAAGTCCACCCAATGAGTATTGAACACTCTTATTGTTACCGGGAGGGCTTTTTTTGTAGCAGGAACTTCTTTGCATATTAGGCCACACACCCCTGATGTAGCCAATCCTCCTGGAGCTTACAGTAGGCCTTCTACGAAGAGCCCTGGAAGCTCTTGGAGGATTGACTACACCAGTGGTGTGTGGCCTAATATGCAAAGGAGTTCCTGCTCCCTGGTTGCTGGCCCAAACCATTGCGAGTGTTGTCCTCTTACCACCAATTCCTATTTCGCAAAGGCTCCGTTCATAATTTCTTTCATCGTGCTCCATGTCTTAATGACAAATTGCAGCCACTTAAAAACAGTCCTAGCTGACGAGAGAATCAGCTACTGAATCTTAATAATTGATTGGGGGTGTGTGTGTGTGTGTGTGTGAATCCATTATCATTGCAACTTCCAAGATGAGAGAAAGAGCCAAATGACACGAATGTGAAAACTACAGTGGTTTTACAAAGTCTGCCACTACTGCAATAGGCCTGTTTTAATACCATCCTCTATAAGCTCAGGAATTACTCATTGATCCACCCGCTCATTCCTTCCTAAGATCTACTCTCCTCTGGGGAATGCCTCGAAGCTTTGATAGTGTTCGCACACCTTCAAGCTTATATATATGACTGCGGCTTTCATGCTTAGAAGGTGCAGAGTCACTGGTGTATGTTTTGGGTCAGACACTCAGCAGGTGGAAATTAGCATGAGGCATTGACGTTCCAGAAGTTCAATGGACGGGTAATAGCTTTAGACCCAGGTTTTTAGGCCCAATTCAGACTTTTAAAACCTTAAATGCCTCATGCTGTGTTGCTTTGTGTCGCAGTATGGATCACAACTCCGGCTTTGCCCTCTTCTATTTAGGTAGAAAACACAGTGCAATTTATTTATTTATTTAAAGAAAGGCTTTCTGTACTCTTCTATACATACTGTATCTTTAAAACCTTTGTTTGTTTATTTGTTCATTTACGTTATATTTATATCCGGCCCATTTAGGGTTGCCAAGTCCAATTTAAGAACTATCTGGGGACTTTGGGGGTGGAGCCAGGAGACTTTGGGGGTGGAGCCAAGATCAAGGCTATGACAAGCATAATTGAACTCCAAAGGGAGTTCTGGCCATCACATTTAAAGGGACGGTACACCTTTTCAATGCCCTCCTTCCATAGGAAATAATGAAGGATAGGGGCACCTTCTTTTGAGGCTCATAGAATTGGACCCCCTGGTCCAATCTTTTTGAAACTTAGGGGGTATTTTGGGGAGGGGCACTAGATACTATACTGAAAATTTGGTGCCTCTACCTCCAAAAACAGCCCCCCCAGAGCCCCAGATACCCGCGGATCAATTCTCCATGATTTTCTATGGGAATCAATCTCCATAGGGAATAACAGAGTTCCCAGCAGACATTTCCCTCCCCTCCCCCCGCCTTCTGACGACCCTCCAAACTGGGGGATCCCCTGCCCCCACCTGGGGATTGGCAACCCTAGGCCCATTCTATGCAGACTCAAGGCGGCTAACAACCTAAAATACAAAAGACACAAGAAGCAATATTTAAACAATCAATCAGATAAAATTGCAACGGGGTACTTCATCTTTTCAGGCGGACCGTGCCATATTTCCCTTTCTCAGCGCGTACAGATCCTAGGCAGTTAGTAAAAAAAGTGCGATAGATCCAGATGCGGTGGCAGCCCTCTCCCATGAGATGTTATATGCCATCCGAAACGGTTCAGGCTTGAAGGCCCTGCAGAACTGCGATAAATCCTGCAGGGTCCTGATGGCTTCTGGGAGGGTGTTCCAAAGTCTTGGGGCCACAACCAAGAAGGCTCTTGCTCCAGTGGAGTTGAGCCTAGCCTCCTTTAGCCCAGGGACAGCCAAAAGATTTTGAGAACTTTCTCATAGTGCTCTCTGGGGAACATGTGGGGCAAGGCAGTCCCGCAGATAGGTAGGTCCTAGGCCATATAGGGCTTTGAAGATTAATACCAGGACCTTGAAATTAGGCTTCCCAAATCCCCCGCCTGGGTGGGGGACCCCAGTTTTGGAGCCTCCTCCCCCCCGCTGGCCAAAAATTCAGAAAGCGGGGGGGGGGGGAATGGGAGCCCTTCCCACCCAGCCCCGATCCCAGCAGCTTCTCCTCTCCCCTTAACACCGATCCCCGATGCTTCTACTCCTCCCTTCCCTTCCCTTCTTACCTCGGATTGCAGCAGCTTCTCCTTGCCCCTCCCCTTCCCACCCAGCTCCATCGCAGCAGCTGGAGCTTTCCCAGGCTGCTTCCTGCCCCGCCCCAAAGGACCATGGGCCTTTGCACCTCCGGAGGTGGTGAAAGGCTTCAACTTCCTGTGTCTGTGAAGAAGCTGGCTGGTGAGTAGAGAGGCCAATCCCCTACATTTGCGAGAAGGGGTGTGTGTGTGTGTGTGGAGGAGAGGGAAACGTCTTCATTATTCCCTATTTGTGAATTGTTTCTCATAGGGTATAATGGGGAATTGATCTGGAGGTTTCGGGGACTCTGGGGGAGCTATTTTTTGAGGTAGAAGCACCAAATTTTCAGTATAGTATCTAGTGCCTCTTCCCAAAGTACCCTCCAAGTTTAAAAACGATTGGACCAGGGGGTCCAATTCTATGAGCCCCAAAAGAAGGTGCCCCTATCCTTCATTATTTCCTATGGAAGGAAGGCATTTTAAAAAGTGTGCTGTCCCTTTAAATGTGATGGCCAGAACTCCCTTGGAGTTCAGTTATGCTTGTCACACCCTTGTTCCTGGCTCCGCCCGCAATGTCTCCTGGCTCCACCCCCAAAGTCTCCTGGCTCCACGCCCAAAGTCCCCAGATATTTCTTGAATTGGACTTGGCAACCCTACTTGAAATGGATTCAGTACGCAACAGGCAGCCAGTGCAGCGCTCTCAGCACAGGCTAAATGTGCTCCTGCTGGGGAAGCCCCATTAGTAGCCTGGCTGCAGCATTCTGCACCAGCTGCAGCTTCCGAATCTGAGTCAAGGGCAGCCCCATGTAGAGAGCGTTACAGTAATCATAAGAACATAAGAGAAGCCATGTTGGATCAGGCCAGTGGCCCATCCAGTCCGACACTCTGTGTCACAAAAGAACATAAGAGAAGCCCTGTTGGATCAGGCCAGTGGCCCATCCAGTCCAACACTCTGTGTCACATAAGAACATAAGAGAAGCCCTGTTGGATCAGGCCAATGGCCCATCCAGTTCAACACTCTGTGTCACATAAGGGAAGCCATGTTGGATCAGGCCAATGGCCCTTCCAGTCCAACACTCTGTGTCACATAAGAGAAGCCATGTTGGATCAGGCCAATGGCCCATCCAGTCCAACACTCTGGGTCACGTAAGAACATAAGAGAAGCCCTGCTGGATCAGGCCAGTGGCCCATCCAGTCCAACACTCTGTGTCACATAAGAACATAAGAGAAGCCCTGTTGGATGAGGCCAGTGGCCCATCCAGTCCAACACTCTGCGTCACGTAAGAACATAACAGAAGCCCTGTTGGATCAGGCCAGTGGCCCATCCAGTCCAACACACTGTGTCACATAAGAACATAAGAGAAGCCCTGCTGGATCAGGCCATTGGCCCATCCAGTCCAACACTCTGTGTCACGTAAGAACATAAGAGAAGCCCTGCTGGATCAGGCCAGTGGCCCATCCAGTCCAACACTCTGTGTCACGTAAGAACATAAGAGAAGCCCTGCTGGATCAGGCCAGTGGCCCATCCAGTCCAACACTCTGTGTCACGTAAGAACATAAGAGAAGCCCTGCTGGATCAGGCCAGCGGCCCATCCAGTCCAACACTCTGTGTCACGTAAGAACATAAGAGAAGCCCTGCTGGATCAGGCCAGTGGCCCATCCAGTCCAACACTCTGTGTCACGTAAGAACATAAGAGAAGCCCTGTTGGATCAGGCCAGTGGCCCATCCAGTCCAACACTCTGTGTCACACAGTGGCCAATATGTGTGTGTGTATACACACACACACACACACACATATATATATATACTGTGGCTAATAATAGGCACTGATGGACCTCTGCTCCAATCAATTTTTGGGATTTCTACCCCACATCCCTGCACAGCTAAATGCTCTGTGGAAGCTATCCTTTAGTCATTTTAGGTGTTTGCTACCTAAATAGCAGAGGACAAACCCAGAGTAGTAGTAGTGGTGGTGGTGGTGGTGGTGGTGGTGGTGGTAGTAGTGGTAGAAGAAGAAGAGGAGGAGGAGATTGGATTTACACCCTACCCTTCGCTCGGAGACTCAGAGAGGCTATCTCCTTTCCTTTCCCTTCCCCTCCCCACAACAGACACCCTGTGAGGTAGGTGGGACTGAGAGAGCTCTGAGAAAACTCCTTTTGAGAGAACAGCTCTGAGAAAACTATGACTAACCCGAGGTCACACCAGCAGATGCATGTGGAAGAGTGGGGGAATCAAACCTGGTTCTCCCAAATTAGAGTATGTTTAATAAGAGCACAAGAGAAGCCATGTTGGATCAGGCCAATGACCCAACTGGTCCAACAGTGGCCCAAAAAACCAGGTGCCATCAGGAGGTCCATCAGTGGGGCCAGGACACTAGAAGCCCACCCACTGTTGCCCCTCCCAAGCACCAAGAACAGGAATTCATTTGCATATTAAGCCACACCTCTTGACTTCAGCATTGTTTCACACAGGACTTTTTTGTAGAAAAAGCTCAGCAGGAACTCATTGACATATTAGGCCACACCCCTGACAACCGGCCAGCCAAAACTACGTTCCTGTGCATTCCTGCTCAAAAAAAGCAGAAGAATACAGAACATCACTGCCCCAGACAGAGAGTATGCTCTCTTAACCACTAAACCAAATGAGCTGTAGTGATGCATACTGAAATGTGATCTATACTGAGAAACAACGTGGCAGAACGTCTTACCAATGAGCTGGACTAATTCCAGAGCAGTATATCCCTCAGAGATGCAGCAGGCAACCTCCTCTCTGAGTGGGCACAAGGAGCTCACGAAAACCTTTATTTCTCAAGGGAGGTTTACCCATTTTCTCAGTGCACCCTTGTGGGAACAATTGCTCCCCCCCCAAAAAAAAATGATTCAGGCAAATTGAACAAAACAATGTTATAGAGCTGCATAAACATTATTGATTTCTTTAAGGGAGACCATGGGGATTGATTACTCTGATAATCGCAATTCGTATTTCTCCATCACAGACTAAAAGGGCATGCGCACGGGCTGCGGAATGCTTGCACATATGCAGTGATCGTTTTGTAGGGAAAAAAAGGTGGTGGAGCTCATTAGAATAACTCATTAGGATATGCCACACACCCCAGAAGACGAAGTAGTGAAATCTCAAATGATAAAATGGGCAATTAATGTAAATAAAGAAATAAAGATGGAATCTTGGGAATATTTGTGGAAGAACTCTATGAAACTCGCAACATGTCAAAGTATCAAAGAAAATTGTTTTAAGATGATGTATAGATGGTACATGACTCCAAAAAAATTATCAAGGATGAACAACAAGATGCCAGACAGGTGTTGGAAATGTAAAAAGCATGAAGGTTCTTTCTACCATATGTGGTGGACTTGTGAAAGAGCGAAAATGTTTTGGCAAATGATTCAGCAAGAGATTTCTAAGATTTTGGGATATGAATTCAACAAAGATGCGGAGACTTTTCTGCTGGGATTACAAATGGAAAAATTTCCAAAAGAAGATAGAACTTTAATTTGGTACTTGTTCTCAGCGGCTAGGACATTGTATGCGCAGCTGTGGAAGCAAGAAAAAATACCAGAGAAAAGGGACTGGATTATAAAAGTTATGTCACGGAGTGAAATGGACAAATTAACAAGAAAATTAAGAGACTATGATTTGGAGCTTTTTAAGTTGGAGTGGAAGAAGTTCAGAAGATGCGTAGAAAAAGAGTGGAAAATTAAAAAAAAAAACATTGGACAATTTTTGATAATGATTAAGTTTTTTTATTTTTTTTAAAAAAACAAAAGTATAATTTTTGGTTTTTTAATCGTTAAAGTTACTTTTAATATTTGTGTTTTTTTTAAGTAAATAACACCGGCGGAGGTCAAGAAACGGGGGGAGGGGTGGGGGAAAAGTAAGATATGGGGTAGAAGAATTTCTCCTTTTTAAGTCTTTATAAGATGTAGATATAGTTTTGCTACCATATGTTACTAATAAAAATTGTTTATTACCCCCCCCAAAAGGATATGCCACACACCCCTGCCAGCCAAAAAGCAAACTGATGCAAGAAAGGAGAGTAGGGTTGCCAAGTCCAATTCAAGAAATATCCGGGGACTTTGGGGGTGGAGCCAGGAGACTTTGGGGGTGGAGCCAGGAGACATTGGGGGCGGAGCCAATATCAAGGCAGTGACAAGCGTAATTGAACTCCAAAGGGAGTTCTGGCCATCACATTTAAAGGGACGGCACACCTTTTCAATGCCTTCCTTCCATAGGAAATCATGAAGGATAGGGGCACCTTATTTTGGGGCTCATAGAATTGGACCCCCTGGTCCAATCTTTTTGAAACTTGGGGGGTATTTTGGGGAGAGGCACTAGATGCTGTACTGAAAATTTGGTGCCTCTACCTAAAAAAACAGCCCCCCCCCAGAGCCCCAGATACCCGCAGATCAATTCTCCATGATTTTCTATAGGGATAAATCGCCACAGGGAATAATAGAGTTCCCAGCAGACATTTCCCTTCTCTCCCCCCGCTTTCTGGCGACCCTGAAGCGGGGGGATTGCCTCCAAACTGGGTGATCCCCTGCCCCCACCTGGGGATTGGCAACCCTAAAGGAGAGCCCCAGGTGAGTGAGGCCTGCTTGGACTGGCTAGAGATCCAGCCAGCACAAGCAGGCCTTGCTCTCCTGGGGCTCTCCTTGGCAGCCCCACCCCAACAGCCAAAAGGCCAGCAAGCCACCTGACACCCAAAATTCCATAAGAAGTAGGGTTGCCAATCCCCAGGTGGGGGCAGGGGATCCCCCGGTTTGGAAGCCCTCCCCCCCGCTTCAGGGTCATCAGAAAGCGGGGGGGAGGGGAGGGAAATGTCTGCTGGGAACTCTGTTACTCCCTATGGAGATTTGTTCCCATAGAAAATCATGGAGAATTGATCCGCGGGTATCTGGGGCTCTGGGGGGGGGCTGTTTTTTGCGGTAGAGGCACCAAATTTTCAGTATAGCATCTAGTCCCTCTCCCCAAAATACCCCCCCCCCCAAGTTTCAAAATGATTGGACCGGGGGGTCCAATTCTATGAGCCCCAAAAGAAGGTGCCCCTATCTTTCATGATTTCCTATGGAAGGCATCGAAAAGGTGTGCCGTCCCTTTAAATGTGATGGCTAGAACTCCCTTTGGAGTTCAATTATGCTTGTCACAGCCTTGATCTTTGCTCCACCCCTAATGTCTCCTGGCTCCACCCCAAAGTCTCCTGGCTCCACCCCCAAAGTCCCCAGATATTTCTTGAATTGGACTTGGCAACCCTAATAAGAAGTGAAGAAAGGGTGGTGTGGGCTTCTCCAGGGGTTAATGAAGGCTTCTGGGGTGGGGGGTGTCAAAGCCCCTGATGGCTGCCTGCGCTGCCCCGCTCTCCTAATCCAGGGATTGTTATGCAGCTGCACCTCCTATTCAATGGACAAGGTAGGTGGGGAGGGGGGCATCAGAAAGTTTCAGGAGCTGTGCTCCTGTGAGCTCCTGCTGAATCTGAGGCCTGCACGTATGCACGCCCCAGTCTCGCTCCACACAACAGCTTGGGGAAGTGATCAAAATGAAGGCCTTCGTTGTGCATTCATGGTCAGCGTGGCAACATCTGGGCCAGGATTCAGTTCCAGCGTATTGGTCCCACCCCAGCCTTCTGCTCCGTGGGCAGATGTTCCCGGGGGATGCTTTGCGTGCCCGACTCTGCGTTTCGCCCCGGCTCCTCATCATTACTTGGCTGTAAATTAGCTCAGAACATACTGCTGGGTGTCATTCCTGCCTTCCCAGTTTTAATTAGCTAAGTGCCAGTCTCTGCTTAAGCACTCAAAGGCACTTCTCCGAAATTCTTCAGCGAGGAGCTTTCCTGCACGGACAAGGAGACGAAAGAAGGCAGCGGTTGTGTGCCTCTGTTTTCAGCGAGCGTCTCTGGGGACCTCAGGGGTGAGTGGAAGGATTTGCCTAGAGCCAAAGTTATGATGTTTTAGTAGTTAATAGCATCTTTAGATGTATTCCACCAATCAACCAGGCTTGCCCAGTTTCAAAGCAGGGTCAGCCCTGATTAGTATTTCAATAGGAATCTTTAGTCTGAAAGATAAGTTATAATTCCAGGCATCTGACTCCACATTGTGGAAATGAATGCTATCAAATCTAACCTCTCCCCACCTGAGAGGTTCTTAACCCGCAGGCCCACATTGGGCTGGCGGGAAGAACGTCCCCCGACATCGTTGGCGCGATGATGTCACCCGGAAGTAACGTTGTCATGCTGCCGACGTCGCGCGGTGGCCACTCAAGGCATTTCCGGGGAAACTATGGCTTTCCTGGATGCTCTAGCCATTTGGGAGGGAAAACTCTATGGTGCGATAGGTACCATAGAGTTTTCCCCTCCCAAATGGCTAGAGCAGCCGAGAAAACCATAGAGTTTCCCCAGAAATGCCTAGAACAGCCGTGAGCGATGTCGCCGGCGTGATGACACCACTTTTGGGTGACATCATTGCATTGTGTGCTCGCACAGCGCAGGCATAAAAGTCCCCTGCCAGCCTATGCTGGGGAAGAAGAAGATTATATTGGATTTATATCCCGCCCCTCCAAAGTCTCAGAGCGGCTCACTATCTCCTTTACCTTCCTCCCCCACAACAGACACCCTGTGAGGTGGGTGGGGCTGGAGAGGGCTCTCACAGTAGCTGCCCTTTCAAGGACAACCTCTGCCAGAGCTATGGCTGACCAAAGGCCATTCCAGCAGGTGCAAGCGGAAGAGTGGGGGAATCAAACCCGGTTCTCCCAGATAAGAATCCGCACACTTAACCACTACACCAAACTGGCTCTCCTAATCTGGATTTGGCAACCCTAATCTGAACAGATCTCTTTTGATTCCCATCCAAATACGCCAAAAAAAATATTATCGCATTCAAAAATATGCAAAAAAGGCAACTGAAATGATTAAGGGGATGGAACACTTTCCCCATGAAGAATGGTTAAAGAGGTCAAGGCTCTTTAGCTTGGAAGAAATGAGGACATGATAGAGGTTTGCAAGATTATGCTCAGGATATAGAAGATAGAGAAAGAAGTGCTTTTCTCCTTTTCTCAGAATTCAAGAACTCACGGGCACTCAATGAAATTGATGAGCAGTAGGTTTAGAACTGGAGCCCCGTGGCGCAGAGTGGTAAGCTGCGGTACAGTAGTCTGAGCTCTGCTCACAACCTGAGTTCGATCCCGGTGGAAACTGGGTTCAAGTAGCCAGCTAAAGGTTGACTCAACCTTCCATCCTTCAGAGGTTGGATAAAATAAGTACCCAGCTTACTGGGGGTAATGTGTAGCTGACTGGGGAAGGCAAGGGCAAAGCACCCCATAACAAGAAGTCTGCCAAGAAAATGTTGTGATGGGACATCACCCCATAGGTCGGGAATGACTCAGTGCTTACACAGGGGACTACCTTTACTTTTAGATTTAGAACAGATAAAAGGAAGTACTTCTTCATTCAAAGAGTCGTTACAGTGTGGAATTCACTGCCACGGGAAGCTACAAGCATAAACAGCTTCAAGAATGGATTGGATGACTTTATGGAGCTGAAATCAATCAATGGCTATTAGCTACAAGGTACAGAGGGAACACTATCTGTGGGGCCTTGCTTCTTTGTATTCTTGGTGCTTGGGTGGCCAAAGTGGGAGAATGTATGTGATCCTGTAGCCAGGGGGTACTTTGCAGCCCTACTACTGGGTAAGGTAGGGTAAGGTGCCTGCAACTGGATGGCCTTTTCTGCCTCCAAGTCCCCAACCTGTCAACCTAATTAGCTGAATGTGATTTTGTGAATCTAGTACTTTCTGGAGACTCCCTTTCAGGTTTTAAACATGCAATTAAATTACAGCCATTCCTTATTGCGCTCGCAAGATCTTATGCCATCCTAAGCAGAGCTATACCTTTCTGAGCATGTTGAAGTCAACAGGCTTACAAGGGAGTAAGTCCTCTTAGGATTGCATCGCAGCTCTCCACATATCCTCTCCTTGCTTTTGTAAAGGTTCCTATCCAGGCAGTATATTGCTATTGACAGGGCTTTTTTAAAATAGAAGAAGCCCAGCAGGAACTAATTTGCATATTTGGCCACGACCCCTGACATCACCATTGTGTCATACATGGCTTGTAGGGGAAAAGCCCAGCAGGAACTCATTTGCATATTAGGCCGCACTCCCTGACAGCATCATTGTCTCGCACAGGGCTTTGTTTGTAGAAAAAAGCCCAGCAGGAACTCATTTGCATATTAGGCCACACCCTTGCCATCACCATTGTATCACACATGGGTTTCTTGTAGAAAAAAGCCAAGCAGGAACATTTGCATATTAGGCCACACCCCAGTGTCACTATTGTTTTGCATAGCCCAGCAGGAATGAATTTGTATATTAGGCCACACCCCCTGACATCACCATTGTTTGACACAGGGCTTTGTTTGTAGAGAAAGCCCAGCAGTAACTCATTTGCATATTAGGCCACACCCTTTGACACCAAACCAGCTGGAACTGCGTTCCTGCGCAAAAAAAGCCCCGGCTATTGAATCTGAAATTGCAGCAGATCTGGAAAATGCTCAAATCCCTCTCGCGAATATTTACTTCTGCTCCACTCTGTAGGCCTTTTCTTTTTTCATTCTCCTCCGCGTCTGCCCAGCCTCTGTGTTAACAGCTATTGATAACTCAATCAATCTGTTCAGCGGTGCAAGGATACTCAAAATAAAATGAATCACTGGAGTTATTTCTCAGCCAGCACCTGTCTTTACTGCACTGTAATAAATGATTGCAACGTTGCTAGTTGGAGTATGCACACACAAATTACGTACATAGCAACAAGACGCGTTTGACGTTCCAACGAAGAGATCTGTTCCCGGGCTGCTGGAAATGATCTTCCCAATTCAAGGATGCAAGGATGGAACTCCTGCTGTAGCTCATGGCTAGAGCTTCCGCTATGGCCCCATATGCATGCAGATGCCCCCAGGTTCCATCTCTGGTGTTTCCAACCAAGAGGACCTGGTAGTTGGTGATGCGGAAGATGATGGAAAGCAGCGGGTGACCAGCGTAGGCAATTCTGACCTTGATAGACTAATAGTCTTCATATAAGGCAGCTAAGGGGAGGCACATGGCTTAGTGTGATTGCCTCTGCTTTTGCATGCAGGAAGTCCAGGGTTCAATCTCTGGCATCTCCAGTTAAGAAGATCAGTTAGGAAATGATGTCAAAGACCTCAGCCTAAGATCCTGGAGAGCTGCTGCCTGTCAGAGTAGGCAATATAGACCAGGGGTGGCCAAACTGTGGCTCAAGACATATATTGGCCACTGTGTGACACAGTGTGTTGGTCTGGATGGGCCATTGACCTGATCCAATATGGCTTGTCTTATGTTCTTATGTGACACAGAGTGTTGGACTGGATGAGCCATTGGCCTGAGCCAACACAGCTTCTCTTATGTTCTTATGTGACACAGAGTGTTGAACTGGATGGGACATTGGCCTGATCCAACATGGCTTCTCTTATGTTCTTATGTGACACAGAATGTTGGACTGGATGGGCCATTGGCCTGATCCAACATGGCTTCTCTTATGTTCTTCTGTGTGTCAGGCGGAAGTTCATTGAAGCTCACAAATAAGCAGGCTTGTTATTTGAAACAAAGTTGCATTTATTGGATACTCCAGAGTTACTCCAGCTTGATAGGCATTGGAACTGATGGAGAACAGTTCAAATCATTGGTATTTAACATTCTACATCAAAGCAATTGCCTCTACCCCCCAATTTCCAAAACAAAGGATGCTTTTGCATGTGAGAGTTTTCCCAACGTTCCCCCCTTATCTTTTCAGTTGGTGGTTACATTTTCCCAGAGGCAATGTCCTTGCCGCCTCTAGGGAGGAGGTGAGAACCTGGCCCATACTTCCTACTTCAAAGAGGACTTGGCAACCTTTGATATTCCTGGGAAGCTACTCTCTACTTTCCCCCCACCCTCTTCACTATTCCATTCCTCTGTGTTAGTGAGCATATCTAGGCATTAATCAATATAGTTAGTAATCAGCATTTGGCAATAGTATTAATGAACAGAGCCTGACAATGTGACCCAGAGTGTTGGACTGGAGGGGCCATTGGCCTGATCCAACATGGCTTCTCTTATGTTGCTCTTTCACACATATTGTGTAGCTCTTGAAGCTCCCACTGCCCTGTTGGCTGGCATCTTGGAGAATGTATTTAAAGTCAAAGTTGCTTTCTTTCCATCTCTCCCTTCCTCTTCCCTGACCATCTCCCTCCCTGCCCATCTCCTTCCTTCCCTCCCTCCCTTCCTTCTCTCAAACATCTGACGTCCATGTGTTGCAGCTCTCAGACATATGGCATTTAATGTATATGGCTCTTACGTTAAGCAGGTTTGACCACACCTGATTTAGACCTTGACGGACAAATGGTCTGACTCGGTGTAGGCTGGGCTGTCAGAGAGTGATTAGCTCAAAGTCACCAGTTTACAATGGAAGAGCGGGGATTCGAATCCAGGTCTCTCGGCTCCGAATCGCCATTGGCTGTAATTAAAATTGCTAAGACCAGGGTTTTGTTTTGTTTTTAAAAGCAGGAATGCATAGGAATGCCGTTCTGGCTGGCGTGGTGTCAGGGGATGTGGCCTAAAATGACTTCCTGCTGGGCTTTTTCTACAAAAAAAATAAAAATAAAATTAAAACCTGTGTGAAACAATGGTGATTCCAGGGGGCATGGCCTAATATCCAATTGAGTTCCTGCTGGACTTTTCCTACCCCTGCCCCCACCCCTCCAAAAAAACACCCTGGCTGGGACACTTCCACAACAGATAGGGAGCTCCAAATCGATAATCTTGTCGAGTAAGAACCTCTATTATTAGAATTTTTTAAAAAAAACACCCAATAATGGTTAAATTAAAGTTCTGAGATTCAGACTGATTCCTCACTAGTCTTTGTCCCGGTCTCAAGCTCCTTCCCCCCCCCCACCCCCCCCGCCCAGTTCTTCTGCCTGATTTTGCACCATCTGTGGCAGGTCTGTGATTTGTCCTCTTTCCAAGTTGACTCTGCTGTTTCAGGATCCGGATGGGTCCCACTACAAGAAGGTGATGTCCCTAGCCAATAGAAGTCAATCCCCTATGCAACTTATGTTTCTTAGTGGTCTCTTCTCTCTCTTCTTCCCCCTCCCCTTGTCTCTATTCTCGCTTTCGTTTGCCCTCGTTCCTCTCAGCTTCATTTGCCCTCACTGCTCTCTATTTGGTTGACTTGTCTGGGGACAATCTATGGGTGCGTTTGCACACACTACATAACGTGCTTTGCAGCTGGATGTTTGCTACGCAAGGAGCAGCCAAATCCACTTGCAAACGGTCGCTGTGTGAAAGCACCCTCTGTGACTTTGCCACTGATATAATGCTATCTGACCTGGTGAAAGCATGGGTACATGTACAGTTGCAGAGGAGGTAAACAGTTTCACAGAGAGAATGGCAGTGAGGACAAATGTGCCCAAGATAGTGGGGGAGTGAGAGAGGGACAGAGAGAGACAGAGAGAGACAGAGACAGAGACACAGAGAGAGAGAAGACGAAGAAGAAGAAGGAGGAGGAGGAGGAGGAGGAGAAGGAGAAGAGAGAAGAAGAGGAGGAGAAGGAAGAAGAATGGTGTTAAAAATGCATTTATGAAAGAATATTTTCTCTTCCAGTTTTTTTACCTTGAATTTTTGTGTCAGACAATGAGGAATGCTTTCCTCTTTCTCCACATCATTCATGATTTTATAAATGACAATCATGTATTTTTTTCTTTTTTTTTCTAAACCGAAAATCTCAGATGCTTCAGCTTTTTCTCACATTATCCTTATGCCTGACCCCCTTTTTTCTTCTTACTGCCTGTATTTGCTTTTGAACATGAATTGCAAAGTACCTAATTCGCCTGTGGCGGAGGCATGTTCCTCTCATTCGTTAATGGAGAATTCCACCCCCCTCACACACACACACACTTTGAAGTTTGATAAACATTTTGTTTGAGTAGAGAAGAACTGTCTGGAAATGTATCTATTCACGAATTGGGAAGAAGAAGAAGAAGAAGAAGAAGAAGAAGAAGAAGGAGGAGGAGGAGGAGGAGGAGGAGGAGGAGGAGGAGAGAGAAGAAGAAGAAGAAGAAGAAGAAGAAGAAGAAGAAGAAGAAGAAGAAGAAGAAGAAGAAGAAGAAGAAGAAGAAGAAGAAGAAGAAGAAGAAGAAGAAGAAGAAGAAGAAGAAGAAGAAGAAGAATGGTGTTAAGAAATTGAGGTTTAAAAGCATGCTGGCTAATATCAATAAAATGTTTGGTGAGGGGCACATGCAAAGACATATTTTTCAGCGGAATATGCTAGTTTCAAAACAGACGTTAAAATTAGCCATTACACAGTGCAGCCCCCACTTTTTCTACCCCATTAATTGATGATGGAAACAGATGATCATTGCTTCTCTCAGACCTCAGATTCAGCAGGAGCTCACAGGAGCCTCCCCCTCCCCCAACCTACCTTGTCCACTGAATAGGAGATGCAGCTGCATAACAATCCCTGGATTAGGAGAGCGGGCAGCCAGCCAGCCAGCCAGCCACCAGGGGCTTTGTCAGACCCCCAGCAGCCCTCATTAACCTCTGGAGAAGCCCACCCTACCCTTTCTCCACTTCTTATGTGATTTTGAGCAGCGGGTGGCTTGCTGGCCTTTGGACTGGGGTGGGGGGCAGCCCAGAAGAGCCCTAGGCAAGTGAGGCCTGCTTGGGCTGGATCTCTAGCCAGCCCAAGCAGGCCTCGCCCGCCCGGGGCTCTCCTTTCTTGCATTAGGCTGCTTTTGGCTGGGGTGGTGGTGGCATATGCTAACGAGTTATGCTAATGTGCTCCACCGCCTATTTTGCTACAAAATGACCCCTGGTTTTATTATATACTTTACTACAATGGGTCCTGAAATGTGAGGCATCATGGGCATGTTTTGAATTTTCAGAAAAAAAGCCATGAATACAAACCCTAAATGGCTGCCATGGGCAGCAAGGCCAATCACAAAATGGCCTCCGTGATAGAGGGAAATCACACCTTTTGGGGAGGTTCTAAGCCAGGGATGAAGGCAGCTTCTTTTGAATGGGAGCTCCCCGAAGAGGCAAATGTGGGTGCTCCCTGGGGGCCTTCAGAAGCTCCTCCTGTTCTACTGAAGTGGTTCAAAGCCAGGACTGGCACTTTTGAGAAGAAGCAAGGGGGCACCACAAAACACATTGGCAGGTGTCACTCTGGGGAACCCTGCTGTACCACGTGTCTGGCATGTGATGCACTCCTCCTTACCACTTGGCCCTGCCAAGGAGGGTTGCCAAGTCCAATTCAAGAAATAGCTGGGGACTTTGGGGGCGGAGCCAGGAGACTCTGGGGGCGGAGCCAGGAGACTTTGGGGGTGGAGCCAGGAGACATTCGGGTGCAGCTAGGAGCAAGGGTGTGACAAGCATAATTGAACTCCCAAGGAAGTTCTGGCCATCACATTTAAAGGGACGGCACACCTTTTAAATGTCTTCCTTCCATAGGAAATAATGAAGGATAGGGGCACCTTCTTTGGGGGCTCATAGAATTGGAACCCCTGGTCCAATCTTTTTGAAACTTAGGGGGTATATTGGGGAGAGCCACTGGATACTATACTGAAAATCCGGTGCCTCTACCTCAAAAAACAGGGCCCCCAGAGCCCTAGATACCCGCAGATCAATTCTCCATTATTTTCTATGGGAATAAGCCTCCTTAGGAAATCATGAGTTCCCTCCCTTCCCCCCGCTTTCTGATTACTCTGAAGCGGGAGGAGGGTCTCCAAACCAGGGGATCCCCTGCCCCCACCTCGGGATTAGCAACCCTACTGCCAAGCTACCACTATTTGGTGTAGTGGTTAGGAGCACAGACTCTAATCTGGGTGAACCGAGTTTGATGCCCCACTCCTCCCATGCACTTGCTGATGTGAGCTTAAGTCAGTCACAAGTTCTCTCAAGGCTGTTCTCTCAAGAGCAGTCCTCAAAAGACCTCTCTCAGCCCCATCTACCATATAGGGTGTCCGTTGTGGGGACGGAAAGGAAAAGGAGATTGTAAGCCACTCTGAGACTCTGGGTGAAGGGTGGGGTATAAATCCAACTCCTCCTCCACCTCCTCCCCTTGTAGCTGCTGAAATGGCCTTGAAAAGGCAGCTTCTGTGAGAGCTCTTTCAGCCCCACCCATCTCACAGGGTGCCTGTTGTGGGGGAGGAATGTAAAAAAGATTGCAAGCTGTTCTGAGACTCCGAGATTCAGGGCCAAGGGTGGGGTATAAGTTCAATATCACCAACATCACCTCTTCCTCCTCCTCCTCCACCACCACCACCACCACCACCACCTCCTCCTCCTCTTCTTAATTTAATTTAATTTGCAATTTATACCCCGCCTTATCCCGCAAGGCGGGCTCAGGGTGGCTTACAGCATTAAAACATTGCAATAATAAATAAAACATGTCTAATTAAACACAACAAATTTAAAATATCTCATAAACAGAATACATAAATAGAGGGCCATAACTCCAACAATAATACAGCCAGAGGCCACATTTTAGCAGTTGGTATGACTTCAGCTAGTGAATACCACATAGCACAGCTTCAGGTCATTGACAACACTTAAGGTCGCAACTCAGACCCTTGACCCAGCTCAAATACATGGATAATGAAGTGCTGGGGGAAGGTTTCAGAGGATGCCCGGTAGGTTAAAAGCCTGGTGGAAGAGCTCCGTGTTACAGGCCCTGTGAAACTTAGGTAAGTCCTGCAGGGCCTGGATCTCCAACGGGAGTTCATTCCACCAGGTAGGGGCCCGTATTGAAAAGGCCCTGGCCCTCCTCCTCCTCCTTCTTTTTCTGCCTCTGGGAGGGTGTCTGTATCTGTATGTTTCACTTGTGCATGCATGGTTTTCAGAACTTTTTTTTTTGTAAAGCTAATGTTTTCCACATCACTTACAGTAGTGCTCGTCAATGTTGCTCCGCAGAGATAACGTTGGAGTAGGCAAGAAGCGCAGGATTTTCCTGCGTGTCTTCAAATGCAGGGATAATTGCATTCTAAGGCAAGGGAGATGCCAATATAAGTACGTGAAATAAACAGTAGTTGAAATGCTTCAGCCTGGATTATTTTCTTCCCCGGTATTTTGAAGACCAGCCCATTTATTTCACTTCACTTTGTTTGTCCTAAAGCTTCCGAGGGAATAGCCTCATTTGTTCCCTGACTTCAGCATCGCTAGGATGGGAGGAAAGAAGAACTCAGAGACTTTCACGACAAAAGAGATTAATGCCTCTGCCTTTAATGTGCCAGATTTCTCAGTGGCTGGAAAACAGTTCTCGGGGCCACTTTGGATGGGAGTGGCAGGAAATCATTCTGATTTAAAAGCCGGGGAAGATCACCAGGTGGATTGGGAGCCTCTTCCTAGAAGAAGTCATAAATAAATCAGCTCGGAGTTGATGGGGGGAGACGACACGTGGGGTGCTTTGCTTCTGATTTTGTCGTAGAACTAAATATTGATGACAGCTGAGTTTTTTCCATACCGCAGTCTATTATACCCGAAGCCGGAAGCCCCACATTGGCTGGTGATGTCAAATCAATATGTGAATTCTTTTTCTCAGCTCAGTCTTTCCTCCAGCTCGCCTTTCCTTTTCCATAACTACTTTCTGGCCTCTGCCTTCTCCTTGGCATCCTCCATGTCCAGGGGCCAAATGACACAGCACATTTTTAATGAGTTTGCGCTTTGCTACTCTTGACCCAACTCACTTTTATGCAGAAATGGTCACTTTTAAAGCCTGCAGTAAACAATTTGACTCAGGACAGCAGCATTGGGGTGGCGGGGGGGGGGAGGATGAAGGACCTTTTCCCCCTTGTGCCTTTTTCTTCAGCCTAAACAGCTTAACTTTGCTTAACTTTGGAACAGTGCGTGGAGTGTCATGAGCACAAGCAGTCCAAAGTTAAGTGGATAACACCCCTATATATATAGTAATACAATACAATACAATACAATACAATACAATACAATACAATACAATACAATACAATACAATACAATACAATAACCTTTATTGGCATGATATTGAACATGACAAGGAACCAATCCATCCTTCAAATGGCAATTTGCAAATACATTAAGTGCCTTCTAGATGCTAAATATAAAAAATTTGTAACAGTTTCAATCAGGACCGGCCCGAGCCCTTCTGGCGCCCTAGGCAGCACAGATCCATCCCTGCCCCTGAGTCCCTGGACCTGCTGCCTACTTTTGAGTGCCTGCCACCTACTCATGAGTCTCTCTCTCGGCTTGACTTCACGAACGAAGATTTAAGAAAGGTGCAGTAGTCCACGTCTGCTGCAGGCTCGCTGGTGTCTGACAAGACCAATGCGGGACAGGCAGGTCCGGCCACAGTGGCTGCAGGGAAAAGTCTGATTTGGGGTTGGTGCTGTAGCAGTGCGATTCTTCCTCAATCTCCTTTTGTCCTCAAGACCAGCTATGCGTGCGTTCTCAAAGAGACAGCCTGGTGGATGGTGTGCCTCCATGCTTTGCGATCTGAGGCTAGGTCAGACCACTGGTGATGGTTAATGCAACAGGTACCAAGGGATTTCTTCAAGGACTACTCATGAGTACCCCCACGCCTACTGCCTACTTCACTGTTTGCTCACTCGGACAGGGGTCAGTGAGTATGGAGTGCAGGTCAGAGTAAAAAGTACAGTTTAGGAACACATGTTCTAAACTTTCTATCTCTGGACAAGCACAAGAGCACAATCTGTTGGCATAGGGGAGTTTTATGGAATCTTCCAAGAAGTATTGCAGATTGTAGCACATTGAACCTAGCTAGTGAAGAGACTCTGCACTGCCAGGGGGCAGGTGAGATATTCAGGGGACAGGTGAGATATTCAGCCCTAAACCCTATTATATAGTGAGTTCAGCCAGCTAGAGGTAAGCAAGAATGTCGATTGAACCAGAGCAGAACTGAACAGAAACAGGCCACCCCACTCCTCATATCCATTTGGGCTGAGTTAACCACACCCCCTTATGTGGGCATCAATCCACCCTATTGGAATCTCCAGGATCCTTCATTTGCATTTTTGAGATAAATGCCTCATGTCCCAATTGGCTGGTTCTAAAAGAACAGCCAACCGGAATGTAGGCATCAGGGTCCCAGAGGGCGATGAACTATGCTTCAAGGTCGACTAACAGACATAACAAAGCACCAGTCAAAACAACATCCCCACAGGCACCTTTTGGCTCGGGACAAACGTGCAGAGGGAGGCATCAGTCTTCTCCTCCCCTCGCCACTGTCCTGATTCAAATTGGCTTTTCTAGGTGTTAATCAGCAGTTACTGTGTCACTGAGATACAAGTGGATTGGGTCGATATTAGGGCTGCCGGCTCTGGGTTGGGAAATCCCTGGATATTTGGGGAGCAGAACCTGAGGAGGGATCAGTACGCAGTGGGGAGGAACCTCGGCAAAGTATAATGCCATAGAATCCGCCCTCCAGGGGAACTGATTTTCCCAGGGGAACTGATCTCTGTAGCCTGGAAATTAGCTGTAATACCAGGAGATTGAAAGCCACCACCCTGGAGGTTGGGGGCCATAATTGATACCTTCCTTGAGGCTGAGGTCCAGGAGTCAAGGCAGGAGCTGGTGCCAACAGTGCATCACAGATGTTGTTCCAGCAAAGACTGTGGGTGAACCCAGGCCTTAATTACTACACTGAGGTGGAGCCATTGGCCTCTTCCTTCCAGGAGAAGGCAATCAGTAAAAGGAGTTCTGTCTCATTATAGCAGCGAGCACTGCAATGGAACTGAGGAGGTTCAGGGCTTGGAGGGGCTTGTGGGTCAGCTTGGGAGAGGCTTTCTGATTCAGCAGCAGGCTCTGGGGTGGCAGGTTCTGAGTCCAAGTCTGAATCTAAAGTCTGGGCTGTTTCCTAGGGCTGTTTCCTAGGCTTACTCAGGCCCTTAGGGCTTTTCCTACATATGAAACGGTAAGTAGGGATGCCCAGGACTTTTTTTGTAGCAGGAACTCCTTTGCATATTAGGCCACGCACCCCTGAACTCATGAACACCCCTGAACTCATGAACACGACGCTGGGCACCCCTTAAACAGCCTGATCTTATCAGATCTTGGCAGCTAAGCAGGGCTGGTACCTGGATGGGCAACCACTAAGGAAGAGTATATCGGAAGGCATTGGTAAATCACCTCCGCCTCTCACTTACCTCGAAAGCCCTTTGCTGGGGTTGCCGTAAGTCAGTTGTGGCTTGATGTCATTTACATGCCTGCATCATTTCCTATGTTGATCTCCCCCCCCCACCCCCTTAGGGAAGTGTACAAATATGCAGCTCCCATCCCTTGTGCTTGTTTAAGCGCTGCCATCCAGAAAAAAAAAGCTTTCTCCCATCATTCCGTTGACCTCCAGACAGTTTAAATATCATCACTTGGATATGCTCGGTAATACTGTAGCATCAATTACATTCTAAATCCGACTATCAGAGGAATGTCATATCAGACAAGCGGGCGAAAAAAAATGTATGTGACAAGTTGCATTTTGGAGAAATTAAAAACAACAAACCCCTGACAACAGGAGAGAATCTAGATTAATATGTCAACATCTCTTTTGATTTTCCAAAGAGCTTCGGGGAAGGGGGTGTGTGCAAGACAAGTTATCAATTCTTCAGTTGGCGCATTTCCCACATATTTGATGCTGTTGGATTAATAAGAAATAAAAAAGGGAGATATTGGTTTCTTTGCGAGGAAAGCGTTAGGCGGCTTTAGTGTTTTCATTTTCAGCCTCTTTGGTGCGCCTCCGGAACATTACATAGTGCCTCAAAACATGCTCCAAAATGTACACAGAAATTCTCATAATCGTATAGCCCAGAGGTCCCCAACCTTTTTGGCACCAAGGACCAGTTTTGTGGAAGACAATTTTTCCAGGGATCCGGAGGCGGGAAGGATGGTTTCAGGATGACACAATTGTGCACTTTATTTCTATTAGTTTGATGTGGTGGCTAACTGCGTAGACTCTTATCTGGGAGAACTGGGTTTGATTCCCCACTCCTCCACTTGCACCTGCTGGAATGCCCTTGGGTCAGCCATAGCTCTCACAGAGTTGTCCTTGAAAGGGCAGCTGCTGTAAGAGCTCTCTCAGCCCCACCCACCACACAGGGTGTCTGTTGGTGGGGGGGGGGGGAGATAAAGAAGATTGTGAGTCACTCTGAGACTCTGAAGTTTGGAGTGGAGGGCAGGATATAAATCCGATGTCATTGTCTTCTTCTTATTATTACTACATTGTAATATATAATGACATAATTATACAACTCACGGCCTGGTTGCTAACAGGCCACAGACTGGTACTGGTCCATGGACTGGTGGTTGGGGACCCCTGGTATAACTGGTGAATGCCATAAATCCCAAATTAGGTTAAGTGTGCACAAAGCCATCAAGCCTCCCTATATTTGACACCACCGTGTGTCAATGTTACCAGAGGTCAGATCAAATCAAGTTGATTTCATGCCTGCTTTCGTATAGAGTGATTAAATGCATGCATGTTTCTCTCATTCTGAACCTTTTGGACCATTTGTGTTATAAAAACGAGACAGGGAGCTGCTCTGTTTTGAATAGAAAACAATAATCCCTGAGGCTCAGAAATAAGAACATAAGAACATAAGAGAAGCCATGTTGGATCAGGCCAATGGCCCATCCAGTCCAACACTCTGTGTCACACAGTGGCCAAAAATTTTTATTTATATATATATATATATATATATATATATATATATATATATATATATATATATATATATATATATATATATATATATATATATACACACTGTGGCTAATAGCCACTGATGGTCCTCTGCTCCATATTTTTATCTAAACCCCTCTCAGAAATTTTTTCTAAACCCCTCTAATTTTATCTAAACCCCTCTCAGAATAAACACTCAGAAATTTTTTTTGCACAGAGATGACAATAATCAGGGCTCTTTTTTTAGCGGGAATGCACAGGAACACAGTTCTGGCTGGCTTGGCATATGCAAATGAGTTCCTGCTGGGCTTTTTTTGCAAAAAATCTCTTTGCAAAACAATGGTGATGTTGGGGGTGTGGCCTAATTTGCAAATGAGTTCTTGATGTTTTTTTTCTGAAGAAAATAAATTACTGGATCAGCTCAGAATCTTCATGATGCGTGGCACCAATCTCCAATGTGGTGCTCATGTGTACCGTGATATCTGTGGATGGGCTGCCTAATGCCCATTTGCTCCTTCAGCAAAACATCTCTCTTTTAAAGCAAAAAGGCAGTTCTGGAGTTTTCTCCACCTGCTCCCCTGATGTGGGGTTTTGACAGAATACAAGAGGCCTCACTTTTATGTCTACGGAGAATGTCTGGTTGGAAACAGGGCTTCTCGCTGTTCATTTGCTCCTTCGGCAGTCATTTTGTGATGGGCTCCCGGCAGCAGCCTTTTTGTGGTGGTGCTCAATCCCCATTCTCAAAATTTAAAAGGGTCCACAGACTCAGCAATATTGTGAGCTCCAGTGGCACAGAAAACAAAGTCTAGATTTGTCCAACCCTATGCTAGATATTGCATTTTCTCCTGTCATTACTACTATGCAGACAGACATTGTAGATGCAAGTTTGGAATTCCCCCCCCCCCCCCAATAATTTCAAACATTAAGCATAAGCATGAGTTTATTTATTTTATTTATCAGATTTATATCCCGCCCTCCCCTGACGGGCAAACATTAATAATAAACTAACATAAAATATATAAATAAACATTTCCATACTTATCCACAATCACCAATCCATTCATTAAAAGTCCAAGATGGCAGGTTTCTGATTTCCATGATATTAATTCAGTGAGATCGTTGATGCTGTAAGGTAATAGCCACCTCCCCCTAACTGTTGAAGGCGAGTTTGAATAATTCAGTCTTACAGGCCCTGTGAAACTGTGGCAGGTCCCACAGGGCCCTGATGTTTTCGGGCAGGGCATTCCACAAAGCGGGGGGCATTACCAAGAACGCTCTGGTGATGGATAATCGTGCTTCTTTTGGTCCAGGGATCTTAAGGAGATTTTGAGACCCTGAACGTAGTGCTCTCTGGGGTACATATGGGGAAAGGCGGTCCCAAAGGTAGACAGGTCCAAGGCCATATAGGGCTTTAAAGGTTATAACCAGCACCTTGAAGCGAATCTGGAATGCCACAGGCATTAGTGAAAACAGTTAGTGAAAAGAGTGACTATTCTCCTGCATATCAACTCTCCACCTCAGTTTATCGTGTTAAATTTTAAACACCCCAAGGCATGGAGAAGTCTTTTTAGTAAATTGGCCACCACGAGGGATAGCAATAATCCCAGAGCGGCTTTCATGGGGGATGGTGGCAATCACAAAATATTTGGCGGTTCCTAGCCCAAATGATGGATTTCCTCCTATGATGAAAGTAGCTGTTTTCATACGGGTACTCCCTGCAGGAAAAAAAAAGCTGATGCTTCCTGTGATCTTTTGAAGCACCTTCTGATCCAAGGAGGTGGAAAGCCTGGATTATCTCTTTGTCTTGAGGAAGAGATGCTGTTTGATTTCAGTTTCCAAGAGAAGTGTGCGGGGATTTACTGCTCAACAAATCACACACAGAGGCCTCCAAGCCAAAAGACGTGTCTGTGTCTGTGGTTAAATGTCCTGGAGCATCAATCAAGATGTGATGTGAAGCAGAAAGACCAGAACTGATTAAATAGCACTCTGAGTTAGAACAAGAGGATCACTCCATTCAGTCATTCGTAACTTCTTTTGTCTACCAGTTTTCTAGAGGGTTCCCAACACTGTGGCTGGGTCCAGATGGCCGATTTGACCTTCTCAGGAATGCCCCACATCCAAATTGAAATTGAGTGGTCAAACCCGTACATCTGGGTCCCGCCTCACTCCTGCCCTTGGTGTAGTGGTTAAGTGTGCGGACTCTTATCTAGGAGAACTGGGTTTGATTCCCCACTCCTCCACTTGCAGCTGCTGGAATGGCTTTGGGTCAACCGTAGCTATCTCAGGAGTTGTCCTTGAAAGGGCAGCTGCTGTAAGAGCCCTCTCAGACCCACCCACCTCACAGGGTGTCTGTTGCAGGGGGAGAAGGTATAGGAGATTGTAAGCCACTCAGAGTCTCTGATTCAGAGAGAAGGGTGGGGTATAAATCTGCAGTCTTCTTCTTTTTAAATACTGAGTTCAGTGCATAAGGATAATCACTGCATAGTGATCAAACCTCTTTATTAGTGATAAAGGACCTTACTGGTAAAATTAAGACCACTGAACTGGGCCAACGGGGCCAACTATATGCAGTTCCAGTTCCCGCACTTAAACGTTATTGGCTCATTTGAACTAGTACGGGGCTGCGATTGGTTCGGGGATGCGAAAATTTCGATCCTGCTTCCCATTGTTTCAGTGACCCCAAGCGCAGTCCTAAATGGCTCCAATGAGCCAGGGGAGAACTGCAACCCTGAAACCAGGCATAGCTTCACATAAATAACACCTTACCTTGTCCTTTGCCATTTCCCTGCCGCTTCAAAAAGCTACCACTTATGAAGTGGTAACAAAACACTAAAGTGCTTCCAGGGCACCTTTCCCAGCTGTCTGAATGGCTGGGGAGCGCCAGAGAAGCACCTCTCCTTTGCTTGAGAGGTGTGACTGCTCCTCCCCAATGCATGTGGCCTGTCCCTATTCCAGCAGTGGGCCACACACCATCTGACTGCCCCTGGGGCGCTTTCCCCTTGGACAGCTTTCTTCTGGGATGGGAGGCTGCCAGTCTGAACACAGCCTGAGTTGGCAAACACCAAAAGATATGGGTGTCAGTGCCTAGGGAGGAAAGTTTGGAGAGGATGTGATGTCTCATGTGAACAATACTCTAGACTTCCTGTGCTAGTCTCTATAGTCATTATCAGGCTTCATTTTGGGCAGGAGCTCACAGGAGCAGAGCTCCAGAACCTCTAAATTTTATTCTTCTCTCTCTCTCTCCCTCTCCCCCCCTCTCTCTTTCTCTCTCTCTCTCTCTCTCCCTCTTTCTTTCTTTCTCTCTCTCTCCCTCCCCCCCCCTCATACTTGCTTCTGGGCTCCATTGCTCAAACCCCCTGTGAGAATTTTGCTGAACTCTTAAGATTTGAGAAATTTTCTAATATTTTCCCCCACAAAAAAATGAGGAAATAACCAAAACATGCAAAGCAAACTGATGGAAATCTTTATCATGTCACTTTGGCCACAGAGGAGAAAGTATTTTATTTTATTTTTTAAAAAAAATCATTACCGCAGAGAGTAGGAGAAATAATCAGAGAGTCAGTTTTTGGAGGTAACCCCCCTCTCCCGCTCAATTCCTGTGGGTAGAAAATTTGGGCTGGTGAGTAAACGGGAGGCCTACCTTCATATCCAGTTGATTCTAAGAGAAGTGTTAAATAACCCACACTGAAACCTGCACAGAATAGAAGGGAGTAATGTGCACCTCATAGGGCTGGCAGACAGCTGTTACATCAACACCCTGAGTAGTAAAGCTGCCTCCTGGCACCAGGTAAATACTCCCACCAGCCTTCTGTATCTATAACTTATTTTGTTCCAAAGCTAACCGTTATGAAGGACTAGCTTCCACACCTTTGAGTATCCAACTTAATCATTAAGAATCTCCTCCATGGTACCTCATGGATTTTTATTAATGAGATCCTACCAGTGACATTTGGTTGGAGGTCCTGTATATCTGTCATAGTTGTGGGCTCAAGTTGCCAACTCACCGTGAGGGAAGCATGTTTGTTTGCCATAAATTGACAGTGCTCATTATGCATGCCAGGAAACTTGGACTACGGGTACTTTTTTACTACTCCTACTCCAGTGTTCCCTCTAGACCGAGCTAGTGTGAGCTACCTCACAGCTTTTTAGCCTTTGTATAATATAGTGGGCTCAATGCAAGGAGGAGACGCGGTCGCCGTGATCATAACTCTCTTATTCAGTACAGCGTAATAATGGCTGAACTCTTAGACTGCTCAACTGGGCCGGGCCCCATTCTATAAAGTTCAAGGCTCCCGCACTAGGATGCCATTGGAGCATTCAAACCACCAGGGGGCCCGTAATTGGAGCAGGGCAGCAGGGGTTTGGATCCTACTGTCCATTGTTCCTGAGTCCCCAAGCTCAGTCCAACAGACTCCAATGAGCCAGGCAGGAACCCCAGTAAAACATATTAGTTTACGTGCACAACACTTTGGCTCACAACATTTTTGTCTTAGCTCAGGAAAAATGGCCCCAGAGCAAGCTAATTTATGCAGGAGCTCACAGCTTTCATGCCATTAGCTCATGGAGTAGAATTTTTTTACTCACAAGACTTCACAGTGAAGAAGAAGAAGAAGAAGAAGAAGAAGAAGAAGAAGAAGAAGAAGAAGAAGAAGAAGAAGATGAAGAAGATATTGGATTTATATCCCGCCCTCCACTCCGAAGAGTCTCAGAGCGGCTCACAATCTCCTTTATCTCCCTCCCCCACAACAGACACCCTGTGAGGTGGGTGGGGCTGAGAGGGCTCTCACAGCAGCTGCCCTTTCAAGGACAGAGTCTCAGAGCGGCTCACAATCTCCTTTCCCTTCCTCCCCCACAACAGACACCTGTGAGATAGGTGGGGCTGAGAGAGCTCTCCCAGAAGCTGCCCTTTCAAGGACAGAGTCTCAGAGCGGCTCACAATCTCCTTTATCTTCCTCCCCCACAACAGACACCCTATGAGATGGGTGGGGCTGAGAGGACTCTCACAGCAGCTGCCCTTTCAAGGACAACCTCTGCCAGAGCTATGGCTGACCCAAGGCCATGCTAGCAGGTGCAAGTGGAGGAGTGGGGAATCAAACCCGGTTCTCCCAGAGTAGCGTCCGCACACTTAATCACTACACCAAACTGAGTATTGATGATGACGACGACTACTACTAGCCACCCTACTACTTCTACTGCTATTACTAAACATTGTTGGTGCCAGGTAGGTGTGTAGGTGCTCTACAGTGTTAATTTTCCAACCCATGGGCTCATTTAATACATACCATTAGCAATACTCTTGTGAGGAAGCAATCTGGTTACTGCATAAATTAGTTTGCTCCGGGGTCATCCTTCCTGAGCTGTGAGATAAAAATGTGTGAGACAAAGGATAAAAAACCGTGAGCTAGCTCACGCTAACTCAGCTTAGAGGAACACTGGCCACTAGTAACATGGAAGGCGCAATGAGAACTCCTAATCCTAGAACTCGTGTCCCTCCAATGTGATTACTCCTCTTCCTCTTGGCCAGGGAACAAATGAGTAGAAATTACTCTCATATCCATGGAGTTCTATTATCTACACAGTACGTTTGCCAAGTCCAATTCAAGAAATAAGTGGGGACTTTAGGGGTGGAGCCAGGAGGAAGTGTGTGACAAGCATAATTGAACTCCAAGGGAGTTCTGGCCATCACATTTAAAGGAGCCGCATATCTTTTAAATGCCTTCCCTCCATTGGAAATAATGAAGGATAGGGGCACCTTTTTGGGGGGCTCATAGAACTGGACCCCCTGGTTCAACCTTTTTGCAACTTGGAGGGTATTTTGGAGAGAGGCACTGAATCCCATGCTGAAAATTTGGTGTCTCTATCTCAAGACACAGGCCCCCCAGAGCCCCAGATACCCACAGATCAATTCTCAATTTTACTCTATGGGAATCAGTCTCCATAAGGAATAATGGAGTGCCCAGCAGACATTTCCCTCCATCCCCCCACCCCGCTTTCTGATAGCCCTGAAGTGGGGGAAGGGCCTCCAAACCAGGGGATCCCCTGCCCCTACTTGGGGATTGGCAATCCTACTACACAGCAAGGAAGAAGCAGGTGTGACCCTAAGCAGTTGAGTGCATAAAACTACATGTTATGAGGCAAAAAAGAAAATAACCCTGTGGTGAGTTCCCACATCTCACCATTGTCCTGACACCGTTATGGGTCTCCTTCCTTCACTCAACATCATTGAATGGTAGATGTGGAGAGATGCGTTGAGATCTGCTGCTCAACATCTTCTTGTGGTCCATGGTCCTAAGAACATCCGGTTGGCTTCAATGAGGACTAGGACCTTTTTGGTCCAGGCCCCTACCTGGTAGAACAAGCTCCCCCTAGAGATCTGGGCCCTGCAGGACTTACTGAAGTTTCGCAGGACCCATAAGACGAAGCTCTTCTGCTCGGCTTTTAATAGATCAGACAGGCATCCTCTTCTTACTAGTTGCCTCCCCAACATTTTTACCATTACTATGATCGTGTTATGCTGCCAGATATTGGCCTATATCAGGGGTGGCCAAACTGTGCCTCGGGAGCCACATGTGGTTCTTTCACACATATTGTGTGGCTCCTGAAGCCCTCACTGTCCCATCAGCCATATTGGAGAAGACATTTCTCTCTTTAAATCACTTCTCCAACTTAAGCCAGCCAGTGGCTTGGAGAATGCTTTTAAAGTTGGTTGCCTTCCACCTCCTTCCCCCAACTATTTCCTTCCTTCCTTCCTTCCTTCCTTCCTTCCTTCCTTCCTTCCTTCCTTCCTTCCTTCCTTCCTTCCTTCCTTCCTTCCTTCCTTCCTTCCTTCCTTCCTTCCTTCTTGTGGCTCTCAAACATCTGACGTCCATGTCTTGTGGCTCTCAAAGAACTTATTCTGTGTAGCTCTTATGTCAAGAAAGTTTGGCCACCCCTGACCTATATGCTGTTGTAGTGGCCATGTCTTCCTAGGTCTGATTGTTGATATGTTGTACTGCCCTCAGACTTTTATATTTTTATGTTTTTTTATGATGTTCCTATACTTTAATCTGTAATACGTGTTAAATTTTGTTGTAAGCCACCCTGAGCCTGCTTGTGAAAAAGGGCAGGGTATAAAACCAAAAATTAAATTTAAATTTATAAATGTGCATCGTATTGATATCAGGATACGGGGTAAGTCATTCTATACGCTTTACAGAGTTGGAGAACTTGGCATAGGGTGATGGTTTTTAGCAGCAGCTTATAGTGGCTTAGAAATCTGCAAAATTGGACTTCGCCCAATAGAAAATGAAAGATGATCAAAAACTGAGTGATCAAAAATTGGAGTTCATCCAGGAGAAGATGAAGCCTGATCAAAAAGCTGGTCGTATGAATCCCAGCTTTTAAGTACAAACGGAGAGCTGTGGGAATGGAAGGAAAGCCAGATACATGGATGGGGACCAAGAGCACAAGTTTCGACAGCATCACCCCTTCTGAAGTGATATAATGATGACTTTCCTCAGCATCTTTGTTTTGGCTCCCTAAGATGCAGCTAAAATAACATGGTGTCATTTTTAGTTATAGATAAGGAAGAATCCACGAGTTGTGACTTAATGTGATTTGCGATGCAGGCCCTGTTTTTGATTTGATAATAGGGGTGTGCAATTTTCTTCCCTTTATTTCGTTTTGATACATTCATTACTAAAATATATATTATAGTGTCATTTTAAGTAGAGTTATGTCATAAGCCTATTTACAGTGGATTTAGAAGGGTGTATTTCAGTTTAGGGTGGCACTGCTAAGTTAGTTAATTCTCTCTCTCTCTCTTCTAAAAAAAACAATTTATGCTTCTAACATTTGTTCCCTTGTTCATTCTCAGAGACTGTGTTCCTCTGCCAAAGGATATTCCTTGCTGTGTTTCTGACAGATGAGAAAGTACCACCATTTTATAGAGAGAGCAGACATGAAGAAGAGGAAGAAGAAGAAGAAGAAGAAGAAGAAGAAGAAGAAGAAGGTGGTGGTGAGTTGGGTTTTTTTTATCCCACTTTCCACTACCCAAAGGAGTCTCAGAGTGGATTCTGTTCACCTTCCCTCCTTCTCCCCACAACAGACACCCTGTGAGGTAGGTGGGGCTGAGACAATGGTGATTGACCCAAAGACACCCAGCTGGATTCATGTGGAGGAGTGGAGATTTAAACCCAGTCTCCAGATTAGAATTTGCCATTCTTAACCACTGCACTATGAAGAAGAAGACATTGGATTGATATCCCGCCCTTCACTCAAGAGTCTCAGAATGGCTTACAATCTCCTTTCCCTTCCCCTCCCCACAACAGACACTCTGTATGGTATGTGAGACTGAGGGAGCTCTGAAAGAACTGCTCTTGAGAGAACAGCTCCGAGAGAACTGTGACTGACCCAAGGTCACTCAGCAGCTGCAGGTGGAGGAGTGGGGAATCGAACCCGGTTCTCCAGATTAGACTCCATCACTCTTAACCGTACACCAAACTGGCAAGAAAGGTGCGAGAAAGAAAGTAGCATGGCACAGCACACATGCAAACAGAATGGCAACACAGGAAAACAAGCAGCGGTGCAAAATGAGCGTAAGCAATCCAAAAATATAAATGAACTATCAGTGGGCAAGAGCTCTTAGTAGCAGGAATAGGAGTCTATGTCCAGGCAATGGAATCAGGAGAGAATGCAGCTTGTTAAACCACCCCCAGACTTCTCTGCAGGCTCTATGGCAGTGGTCTTCAACTCACAGAGCTAGGGCTGCCAAGTTCCTGGGCCAGGAAGGGGTTCCCCCACCCCAGAGGTTCCCAACCTGCCTGCTCGTATTGGGCTGGTGGGGGGGGAATCCTCCTCTGACGTTGCCGGCATGATGACATCACACACAAGTCACATCATTGTGCTGGTGACTGCATGCGACAGCCGCTCTAGGATCTTCTGGGAAAACTCTATGGTTTCCCCAGATGCTCTAGCAGTTTGGGAGGGAAAACTCTGTGGTGCCTATTGCATTCACTCCTGGTTCCTGGTTCCCCTCACCTTCCCACACATCCACGTGACCTCTTCCTGCTTCCTGATTCTTCACTTGGACTTGGACTTGGCAACCCTAAGCCTTAAGGAATTGTTGTAGTGATCGTTTGGGAGAGAGAAAAGCATCCTGTGTTCCTTTAATTTGATGTCTAATTTGCATTGCACTAAATAAGAACACATACACACACTTGATGTGTGAAGCTGTCATTGCTTACCGGTGATTATTACTGCATCCAGGATCTTTAAATCAACAGCTTGTGACTGCCTTCCACCCGGGAGATGGGGGAGGGTTCCGGGTTATGTTTCTGTCCACCAACCCAGAGGAACTCCTTCTCCAGAGAAGGCCGCTCCTGCACCCAACAGCCAACTCCAGCCTAGGCAATAATCTTCTGGCCAGGCCCGCACATGGGGCTTGTTGCCCCCTACCCTGCTTTCTACCTTTGTTCTCCTAGATTTGGGCAGCTCAACTCACAACTCAGAGGCTTCATGTGTGGAACTTGTAGACTTGCCAGTCCTCAGGTCCTGGCCAGGGACTCCCTAGTTTTGCAGGCTCCTCCCCAATGCCAGCCAGCTGGTTGTAGGGGGGAAGCCCCACCCTGACAGCTGCCATGTGCCTTTCCACCTTGGAAGGCTTAGAAGAAGCTTGGAATAGGGTTGCCAAGTCCCCTGTGGCCTCCGTCTCCCATGACCATAGAGTTTTCCTCCCAAATTACTAGACCGTTCAGGAAAACCATAGAGTTTTCTTGGATGCTCCTAGAGTGGCCGGAGCATGACATCGCCAGTGCGATGACATCACTTCCCAGCGATGTCAGGGGAGGATCCCCCCATCGGCCCAATGTAGGCCGGAGGGTTGGGAACCTTCAGGGCGGGAGAACCCCCACCAGGCCTGGGAACTTGGCAGCCCTAGCTTGGAATGTGTTTGTGCCTTCAAGGTTTTTTGGGGGGCGGGACCGCACAGGACTCTGGCTGGCACATTGAGGAAGGCACAGGGAGCCATCTTTCAATGCCTCCCTGATGGCTTCAGCCTTCTCCGGAGTGCCCCCTGCAGCAGGCACAAAGGTAGGGTTGCCAATCCCCAGGTGGGGACAGGGGATCCCCCGGTTTGGAGGACCTCCCCCCACTTCATAGTCATCAGAATGTTGGGGTGGGGAGGGAAATGTCTGCTGGGCACTCCATTATTTGCTATGGAGACCGATTCCCGTAGGGCATAATGGAAAATTGATGCATTAATATCTGGGACTCTGAGGGGGGGGCTGTTTTTTTGAAGTAGAGGCACCAAATTTGCAGGATAGCATCCAAAGCCTCTCCTCAAAACACCCTCCAAGTTTCAAAAGGATTGGACAGGGGTATCCAATACCATGAGCCCCAATCCTTCATTATTTCCAATGGAGGGAAGGCATTTAAAAGGTGCACAGTCTCTTTAAATGTGATGGGGAATCAAACCCGGTTCTCACAGATAAGAGTCCACGCACTTAACCGCTACACCAAACTGGCTCTCAATGGTGTGGCCTCATTTGGAATACTGTGTACAATTCTGGTCACCGCACCTCAAAAAGACATTCTAGCAATGGAGAAAGTGCAGAAAAGGGCAACTAGAATGATTAAAGGGTTGGAACGCTGTCCCTATGAAGAAAGGTTAAAAAGCTCTTTACCTTGGAGGAACATTGACTGAGGGGTGACATGATAGAGGTTTACAAGATTATGCATGGGATAGAGAAGGTAGAGAAAGAAGGACTTTTCTCCCTTCCTCACAATACGAGAACTTGTGAGCACTCCATGAAATTGCTGATCAATCGGGTTAGAACGGTTAAAAGGAAGTACTTCTTTACCCAAACGGTGATTAACACATGGAACTCACTGCCACAGGAGGTGGCAGTGGCTACAAGCATAGACAGCTTCAAGAGGGGATTGGATAAGCATATGGAGCAGAGGTCCATCAGTGGCTATTTGCCACAGCTTATTGTTGAAACTCTCTGTTTGGGGCAGTGATGGTCTGTATTTTTGGTGCTTGGGGGGCAGTGTGAGGGCTTCTAATGTCCCGGTCCCACTGATGGACCTCCTGATGGCACCTAGGTCTTTTGCCCACTGTGTGACACTGAGTGTTGGACTGGATGGGCCACTGGCCTGATCCAACATGGCTTCTCTTATGTTTTGGATATTTCCCAATCCAGAGCTGGTGACCCTATCTCAGCTTCAGACTGGCAGGAGCTGTGGCTAACAGCAGGGGTGGCCTACGGTAGCTCTCCAGATGGTTTTTTTGCCTACAACTTCCATCAGCCCCAGCCAGCATGGCCAATGGCTGGGGCTGACGGGAGTTGTAGGCAAAAACATCTGGAGAGCTACTGTTGGCCACCCCTGGCTTACAGCACCCTGGTAGCATCATTTTTAAATGTTTACTTTTTTCTTTAAAAAGGAAAATACTTTAAAGGGAAATATTTCTGTTTCTAGTTTCTTACTGGAAGGCACGAAACAGCAGAAGGAAATCAAGAGAATCCAACGTACATGCAAATGAGTTGGAAATGTTTTGCTTGACATGGAATATCAACAGTGCCTCATGGACATGGTGTGCTGCTAAATAATTCTGATCCCTGCATGCTGGAGCTTTCTCCTCTGTTCTCCCTAGCTCTCGCTCTCTCCCCTCCCCCATCTAGTCCCCTCAATTAACACGCATGCTAAAAATTCAAAAGGCAATCAGTCACTTGTGTTTACGAAGCACCCTTCGTGCAAACATCACTGAGTGCTTTCCAGTCATTAAGATCAAATTTAAAAACCATCTCGGTAAACACAGGAACACGCATATTAATGTCGGTTTTAATATTAACCCCGACTAGGTGCTGATAATGCATTTCCTTTCGAGCCATGTTTCTAGCTAAGCTTGCAAGTGGGTTACAGCACCATTACACCCTGACTGGTCATGTAGATAAATCACTTCCATTTAAGGCATTTGTATTTAACTTGGGAGCAGGATTGCTAGTTAGATGCTCCAGATTATCCCATGATATTTGGTTGCCTAAGGCCTACCTCACCCATGGGGCTACCGCTTCTGGTTTGAGAAATACCTGGAGATTTTGAGGGTGGGGCCTAAGGACGGCTAGCTTTGGGGAGGAGATGGGCTTCCAAGCTGCAGAATGCCCTAAAGCAGGGGTGGCCAACGGCAGCTCTCCAGATGTTTTTTGCCTACACCTCCCATCAGCCCCAGCCATTGGCCATGCTGGCTGGGGCTGATGGGAGTTGTAGGCAAAAAAAACATCTGGAGAGCTACTGTTGGCCACCCCTGCCCTAGAGTCCACCTTCCAAAGTGGTCACTTTCTCAAGGTGAACTAACCTCTGTCCCCTGAAGATCAGTTGTAATCTCAGGAGACCTCCAGCCACCGCCTAGAGCAGGGTGGGGAACCTTTTTTCTGCCAAGGGCCATATGGCTATTTATAACATCATTCGCGGGCCATAAAAAATATCAACTTAAAAAACACACACACAGTCCATTGCCTTAGGCAAATGCCTAGGTTCAGGGCTTTTTTGTAGAAAAAGCCCAGCAGGAACTCAGTAGCATATTACAAGGGTGGCCAACGGTAGCTCTCCAGATGTTTCTTGCCTATAACTCCCATCAGCCCCAGCCAGCATGGCCAATGGCTGGGGCTGATGGGAGGTGTAGGCAAAAAACATCTGGAGATGTTTGGCCACCTTTGGCATATTAGATCACATCCCCTAACATTAGCATATTAGGTCACACACTCATTAGGATATTAGAGTCTTAGACCACATCATCTGGGATAATCGTGCAAACTGAACTGTGACAGTAACTTTTTCAGACCCTGCAGCAATTCTGGCCAGACAGCCAGGCCCCAGGAGGCTGCCACATTGTTCAATTCAGTCCAGCAATCCCCGAGGACCACACCAAGTGACCTCGAGGGCTGCATATGGCCCTTGGAACGGAGGTTCCCCACCCCTGATCTAGAGGCTGGTATCCCTACTAGCAGATCGAGTAACAAAGCCTCTACAAAGGTTTGCCTTTGAAATTGAATTGGTGTAGACTATAGAGTCCTCTCAGTCCCACCCACCTCACAGGGTGTCTGTTGTGGGGGAGGAAGATAAAGGAGATTGTGAGCCGCTCTGAGACTCTTCTGAGTGGAGGGGGGGATATAAATCCGGTATCTTCATCTACCTCACAGGGTGTCTGTTGTGGGAGCGGGGGGAGGTAAAGGAGATTGTGAGCCGCTCTGAGACTCTTCTGAGTGGAGGGGGGAATATAAATCCGGTATCTTCATCTATCTCACAGGGTGTCTGTTGTGGGGTGGGGGGGAAGGGGAAGGAGATTGTGAGCTGCTCTGAGACTCTTCGGAGTGGAGGTGCCAATCCCCAGGAGGGGCAGGGGAGCCCCGGTTTGGAGGCCCTCCAGAGCTTCAGGGTCATCAGAAATGGGAGGGAGGGAGGGAAATGTCTGCTGGACCATAGGGTATAATGGAGAATTAATCCCGGGGTATCTGGAACTCTGGAGGGGAGGTTTTTTGAGGTAGAGGTACCAAATTTTCAATGTAGCATCTGATGAGTCTCCTCAAAATGCTCTCCAAGTTTCAAAAAGGTTGGACCAGGGGTCCATTTTTATGAGCCCCCAAAGAAGGTTCCCCTATCCTTCATTATTTCTAATGTAAGAAAGGCATTAAAAAGGTATGTGGTCCCCTTAAATGTGATGACCAGAACTTCCTTTGGAGTTCAATTGGTGCAAAGAAACAGCAGCCCTGATGCATTTAGCTAGACATTCCCTGCTCTAATACCAAAACTCACCACCTTCTTTGGGTGAGGGATCTCTTCCCAGCTGCAGCCTCTCTAGAATACAGCCTGCCTCCAGCTTAGCCTTCCAGAGAGAACCCCCCTGCCTGCAGCCTTTTCAGGAAAGAACATACCCTATCTGTTCTTGGCCTTGTTATGCTTTCCGCCCAGGTCCCACTCCTCTCTGGGCTAGTTTCTCTCAAAAACTTTGCCACCCAATCAGAGGGACAGGAGGGATCCTGGGAAATGTAGACTTTCTGTAATAACTCCTAGACAGGCTTCTCTGGAGCCTATAAGTCTCTCTAGTCCCAGGATCATGACATAGGCAGACAGACAGGCAAACATGGATATTTTAAGTGCATTTTGAAAAAGAAATTTCACTACCCATAACAATGCTGCTCCTAGATGTACGAGGAACGTCATGCAAGGATTTTCTCAGTTTGGTGTGGGTGTGCCAGTTAGGAACAGGTGCTCTCTTAGTGGTCACCCATGTTAGTCCATGTGCGCCAATGGAATTCTGACGACAGTCATCATAGTCACTGAATAAGCAGGTGCTGGAACTATTTTTATTGCTGTTGCTATGCTCCTACTATTGCTGTTGTTATTATTTAGCTCTATTTAAATCACACTTGTAGAAGTTTTGTTTCAATGTGGTTGAAACGCCTTGGAATACCGAGTCTTTGAAGAAGGAAAACTGGAAACTGTACAAAGTGAAGGATGCTGCTAGCTCTAAAGAAAGAAGGCTTAGCAGTGCAGCATCACTCCTAGAACTATGCAACAAAGAATCTGATATCATCTATAACCATGAATAAAGGAGAGAAGGTGGCATGGTATAGCTCAGTCTTTGAAGATCTCAGAAACTAAGCAGGTTGATACTTGGAATGAAGTTCTCTTTCCAGCCGTCATTTCACTTTTCTCTCATCCTTCTGAGAGCCAGTTCGGTGCAGTGCTTAAGTGCGCCAGCTCTTATCTGGGAGAACTTGGTTTGATTCTCCACTCCCCCACTTGCAGCTTCTGGAATGGCCTTGGGTCAGCCAGAGCTCTCTTATCTGGGAGAACCGGGTTTGATTCCCCACTCCTCCACTTGCAGCTGCTGCAATGGCCTTGGGTCAGCCAGAGCTCTCTTATCTGGGAGAACCGGGTTTGATTCTCCCACTCCTCCACTTGCAGCTGCTGGAATGGCCTTGGGTCAGTCATAGCTCTCTTATCTGGGAGAACCGGGTTTGATTCTCCCACTCCTCCATT
This sequence comes from Heteronotia binoei, assembly GCF_032191835.1. Lineage (NCBI taxonomy): Eukaryota > Metazoa > Chordata > Lepidosauria > Squamata > Gekkonidae > Heteronotia > Heteronotia binoei. The sequence goes on from NC_083228.1 coordinate 12,024,077, forward strand.
TGCAGCTGCTGCAATGGCCTTGGGTCAGCCAGAGCTCTCTTATCTGGGAGAACCGGGTTTGATTCTCCCACTCCTCCACTTGCAGCTGCTGGAATGGCCTTGGGTCAGTCATAGCTCTCTTATCTGGGAGAACTGGGTTTGATTCCCCACTCCTCCACTTGTACCTGCTGGAATGGCCTTGGGTCAGCCATAGCTCACTTATCTGGGAGAACCGGGTTTGATTCCCCACTCCTCCACTTGCACCTGCTGGTATGGCCTTGGGTCAGTCATAGCTTTCACAGGAGCTGTCCTTGAAAGGGCAGCTGCTGTAAGAGCTCTCTCAGCCTCACCTACCTCACAGGGTGTCTGTTGTGGGGAGGCGAAGGTAAAGAAGATTGGGACCACTCTGAGATTCAGAGTATAGGGGGGGGATATAAATCCAATATCATCATCTTCTTCTTCTTCTTCTTCTTCTTCTTCTTCTTCTTCTTCTTCTTCTTCTTCTTCTTCTTCTTCTTCTTCTTCTTCTTCTTCTTCTTCTTCTTCTTCTCTCCTCAAGAAAAGGCTATAGTTGCTGGATCACAGTCAAGGAAAAGGAGTTCCTCAGAAATTCCATTACAGGATTATTGTTAGGGGTTCCAGACCCCCTGGTGGAGGCAGGGGTCCCCTGCTTCCAGAACCCAGCTTCCCACAGCCAATCAGCTGGTCAGTGGGGGGGATAATTTACCCCCCAATAGAGGGAGAGCCTCTTCCCATACAACCTGGAAATGACATCATCACATCTGGGATGTCAGTGTGATATTCTGGTATTTGGGCAAAAACTCTATGGTAGATGCCAAATTTACCATAGAGTTTTTGCCCAAATACCAGAGTGTCTCCCTGATGTCCCAGACATGATGCCACTTTGGGGTCACGGTAATGTAGACACATTGCTGTATGTCAGATGGGCCTTCCTGCTGCTCTCGGTAAGTCCCTCCGCTGCCCGTTGTCAGGCAGGACCTGGCAGCCGTAATTCTTGCTCATAATGGAACGGAAGAACCATTGGAAGCGACCTCATTTTGAAAGCATAATGTCCAACTCTTGGCACATAGGCTCTGACCTGACACCTATCTAGATCAATTCTGAACCATGCGGCATACAATAAGACACCGGATGCGATATGTATGCCCTTGGTTAAGACATAAGGCTGTAGAACAAGAGGCCTCGAGAATATCCAAAAGCCTTTGTCACTTCATCAAATTTCCTTGTGGTCCAGCATGGTTCTATTGTTTTATTCTATTCTGTATTATGAGCCAATACTTACCTTTCTGACCTCTGAAGAAGACCAGTCTAGGTTGAAACTCGCCAGGTCAAGTTGAGTGGCTTCCCATTGTGGTTTTATGATTGTACATAGGAGAGAGGCTAATGATGGGCCCTTAAATGGTTTTAGCTTTCTACAATAAATGCATGTATGTTGGTTTATGATTTATTTTAGGTTTTCAGGTTTCTTTCAGGTTTCTTACGAAAGCATCATGCCCACTGAGACATGGCTCCTCAATGGTAATTCCACCTGCAGCTAATGTGGGAACAGTGATGATTTGATTACAAAGCCTGACTCCCAATCAACGGGGGTCCCCAGGGTTCAGGTGGGCCCTGGAGATGTCCTGGAATTGTGACTGGTCTATAGAGATCACTTCCTGTGGAGGAAATCTCTTTGGGAAGCTCTTTATGGCAGGGGTGTCAAACATGCAGCCCGGGGCCCAAATTAGGCCCCTGGAGGGCTCCTATCAGGCCCCCGAGCAACTGGCTCTTGTTGGTTTCTTTCTCCCTCTCTCTTGTTTCCTTTTGCATCTCAGCTTGCTCAAGGCTTGCTCAATTGCACAGGAGCTACAAAGCAAAACCTCTATTTCCTCCATTGGCTGAGGCTCCTCCCCCTCCTGGTCCTCTGGGGAAAGAAGGAAAGAGCCAGAGCTTCCTTTGCCCAGTTGCCTGGATCCCATGGGAGAAATACAAAGAAAGCACTTTTTAAGACCAAGAAGTGCTAATGTTTTAAGCATGTTTTAAGATTTTAAAAAATAAACAAACACATTAGTCATGCTTGTGTCCCTTAAAAAGCTTATATCTCTGCTATCTAATCTTAAATAGGTGCATACGTGGCCCAGCCCAAAATGGCCTTGCCTGACCTGGCCTGACAAAGTCTCATTTATGTCAGATCCTGCCCTCATAACGTATGAGTTTGACACACCTGCTTTATGGCATTATACCCTGCTGAAGTCCTTCCCCTCCCCAAACCCCACCCTTTCTGGGCTCCATTCCCCTCCCCCCCCCATTATCTAGGAATTTTACAACCCAGAGCTGGCAATCCTATTCCATTTCAAGAGGAGATTTTCTGGGAGAAGTGTGGAGGTGACTCTAAGAACGGGAAGATGGCAAAGATCTCTTCTGTGAGGTGGTGACATTTGTAGGGTTCCCAACCTCCAGGTGGGCCCTTGAGACCTCCCAGAAACACAGTTGATTTCCCTCTGGAGGAAATGACTGCTTTGGAGGCCGGACTGTATGGTATCATACCCAGTTGAGAACATTACGTAACAGAAGTCATGTTGGATCAGGCCAGTGGCCCATCCAGTCCAATGCTCTGTGTCACACAGTGGTCAGAAAAACCAGATGTCATCAGGAGGTCATCAGTGGGGCCAGGACACTAGGAGCCCTCCCACTGTTTCCTCCCCCAAGCACCAAGAATACAGAGCTTCACTGCCCCAGACAGTTCCATCAATACTCTGAGGCTAATAGCCACTGATGGACCTCTGCTCCATATGTTTATCCAGTCCCCTCTTGAAGCCATCTATGCTTGTAGCTGCCGCCACCTCCTGTGGCAGTGAATTCCATGTGTTAATCACCCTTTGGGTGAAGAAGAACTTCCTTTTATCCTTTTATTGAGGACCTTGCCCTTCCCTGGTTCCACCTTACAGAAATTTCCCTACCAAAAGCTGGCAGCCCAAGTCATTCACAGAAAGTTGGACCCAGCCTGGCACACCTCAGTTGCTGTTGAAAAGGCAGTTACAACTGATGTTAATCAAAGTAAGTTGATCTGGTTCTACTGACGCCGACGTTCATCTTCCCTGGCAGCAATTAACAAGACTTCTCTGATGCGAATCCTTTTTCTAATGCCCGGTGTAGCTGACATTTCATCAAACTGGCGTCTGACCTTTACCTTTCAAAACAGTGTAATTGGGAAGCGGCTGTCTAATTAGAGATTAAGTATTGTTTATGCCTTTTCCTAATGGAAGTCTAACCACCGGCCAGGGGTTGAAAGGAGAGCCCATTAAAAACTGCCCCCCCACCCTACTTCCTGCGCTAAGCCAGAATGCGTCCTGTTTTGGAAAACACAAAAGGTGCATTTTTGCCGCCCTCCGCAATTACTCCAGTCACCTAATAGTCACCATTGTAAAGACCTGCCTCTTCCAGCTAACTAGTCGGCTGTGTCGAGCCTGCCTCATCCACCGTAATGAGTGCGACATGCAGACAGATGGCACAGTGGTGGGTTCACATGTCCTGAGCGCAATGACAAAGATTTACACATTTTACTTCGATGGTAACACACTATAGTAAGAATGCCAAGCAGATTTTTTTTTTAAAGCAGGTGGAAAACTCAGGCAGTCCAGAGATATTTTAAAGCATTTGGGTGTGTGTGTGTGTGTGTATTCAACGGTTCTTCCAAACTGCAGCCGCAAGGAAGGTTTGATGCGACAGTGCAGTAAACCTCAAATGTTGGAGAAGTCAAAAAGAGGCTTTGGACTCTATGAAGGGCGTTATGGCATTGGGAAAGGTGCAGAAAAGGGCACCTAACATGGTTAAGGAGCTGGAACACCTTCCTTGTGAAGAAACATTAAAGAAGTTAGGATTCTTTAGCTTGGAGCAGGGCTTTTTTCTTTTCTTTTTTTTTTGAGCAGGAATGCAATTCTGGCTGACTTGCTGCCAAGGAATGTTGGCGTAATATGCAGATAAGTTCTTGCTGGGCTTTTTCTACAAAAAAAGCCCTGCTAACATCCAAGTGGGGTGATGCCAAGCCAGCCGGAACTGTGTTCCTGGGCATTCCTGCTACAAAAAAAGCCAAGGAAGGAAGGAGGGTGGGTTCCGGGGAGGGAGAGGTGGAAAGAAAGCTGCTGGTTGGCTTGGCTTGGAGAAGTGATTTAAAGAGACAAATACTTTACATTCAGTTTGATCCAGAGTTTTAGAGTCTTCAAATCGCCTGCCACCATTCTGCTTTAATTATTTTCCTTTTACATTTGTGGATTTGCTCTGCTCATTTTGCGTAGCCAAACTTCTATATTTCCTGCTGAAAGCATTTCAATTTGGGGGAAGGGGGTCTCTGATCAGAGGGCAGATGGAATACCAGTGCTTAGTTAAATGTATAGGATTGCTTGGAAATCGTGTCAACAATGCAAAAACAATACAAATTTAAAGATGAGGCAAGCAATAACAATTTCATGTACTGACAGTTCTCATGCAAATTACTGCACCTTGTGGTGGCTTTTGGAGGAGTCTTTTAAAACGCATGAAAACCTCTACAATACAAGTTTGAAACGCCTGTAGAGAAGTGTCCGGATCAAAACTAATTTTGAAAAAAACGTTGCAGCAGCAGCACCGGAATTCATCGCAAAGCAGTTGTGAGAACGTTAGGTAATGTAAAAGGTGAGTTTCCAATGCAGTGATAGTAAAAAACTGTCAGTGTAAAAACACCCAATATGAGCCAGATATGACCCTGAAGCACAGTTTGGCCACCCCTCGTCTAATGCTGTAGTAAGCATTTTCCCAAGCTGCCATTTTTCTCCAGAAAAACTGGTCTTTGTATCTGGATGTCAGTTGTAGCTCCAGGCAATCTCCAGGCCCTGCCTGGAATTTGGCAACCGTATCTGTGTGCATGCCCACGATGCCTTGCAAAAGCCACTCCATTGCTTAGTCCTGAAGTTTGGTGGTTTCTGCTCCATCTCCAGGAAGGTGAATGGGGCAATTATGAGCATTCCTAGAAATCATATTCAACCTATTAAGAACTTCAAGGGTCTTGATTGCAAATAAGGAAATTCCATCAGTCAGGCAATGGCTAATTACATTTCGGCACTTTGATTTACGTACAGTTCAATTTTATTGAAAATTATGTATTACGTGAGGTTTAGAAACAGGAAAGTGAAATCTGCGAATCCATTTGTAGAGCAATATAGCTTATTTGTGCAATAATGGGAAGTAGATTCTAATGATTGTATCCAAATGAATTTATGGAGGGAATTGACTCTTCTTTTTTATGGTAAAGTCACCGAGAAATTACTTAGTGAAATTAGCACTGTACCATTTGGAGTTGGGATTTCCCCCCTCCTCAGTTTTTCAAGCTTGCCTTTTGTCTTGTAAGAGGAATTCTGATCGAATCTGATAGAACTGGGAGCATGCGACATAATTGGATAATTGAATGCAGCCCTCCTAGCCTAATTGAAATGTTGTATGGAAAATCAAATACATTATTTTTTTTTAAAAAAAGAAGATGTTTGCCCAGAAAAGATTTCAATCTACGAGGAAAGGAGTTTTCTATTTGATCTTTCCAACCTACCATCTTCAAGTACTCGAAGGGCTGTCATATAGAGGCTGGTGTGGAATTGTTCTCTGTGGCTCCAGAAGGTAGGACCGGATACAACAGGTTGAAATTAAATCAAAAGAGTTTCCAGCTCAACTTTAGGAAGAACTTCCTGACTATTAGAGCGGTTCATCGGTAGAACAGGCTTCCTCGGGAGGTGGTGGACTCTCCTTCCTTGAAGGTTTCTAAACAGAGGCTAGATGGCCACCAGACAGCAATGAGGATCCTGTGAATTTAGGGGGAGGTATTTGTGAGTCAAAGCGATGGTATTCCCAGTAGTAATGTGTAACGTACTCGAAGCGGAGACGAGAGTAGGGCAACATGGTTTATTAGGAGCACGTTGCAAGAGAGAGAACACGCGGGCCGGGTCCCGCTTATGTACAATCCCGGGTACAGCCTACTGGGTTGGTTGGGCCAATCCAGCCCCATTGAACTTCCCGCCACAGCTGGAGATAGGCGGGGACAGTTGCCCCCCCCGTCGGGTCGCATGACATTTCTTGATACACTACACCCCTCCCCCCCTGGTTAATGTACAAAGTCCTGTAAGTATGCGGGGGGCCGGCGCTCCCGAGTGGACCGTCTGGGGGGTCCCGGTGGCGGCGGCGCGGCCGCCGAGGATGGTGCCTCGGTAGGTCCTGGAGTGGACGGGGGCGGCCCGTCCGGTTCCGCGGATCCCTCGGTTTCGGTCGGTTCCGGTACCTCCGGCGCCCGCATCACGGATGTTGGGATCGCGTCATCTAGGCGGTCTCCGTTAGGCTCCTCGCTGGATATAGCCTCGTCCGTGTCCGTGGGGGCCTCCGGAAGGGTGCGGCGCCTCAACTGATCAATGTGCCGCCGTAGTACCTGGCCCCCCTCCGTTGATATGTCGTAGTGGCGGGACCCGGTTACCCTCAGTACCCGCCCCGCCACCCAATCGGGGCCCCTTGCATAGTTTCGGGCGAAAACTGGGTCGCCCGCGAAGAAGCCCCGGGCGGCGTCTCGGACTTCGGGGCTCCCGCGGGTGTCTGAAGCCCGGTCGGGATGCAGCCGGTCCAGCCGGGTTATGAGTTTGTGTCCCATGAGGAGCTCAGCCGGGCTGACTCCTGTGACCGGGTTAGGGGTGATCCGATTATCGAAGAGGAACGCGGCCAGCCTGTGGTCCCAGTCCCCCTGTACAATTCGGCCGAGGGCCTCCTTTGTTGTGCGGACCATCCGCTCCGCCTGGCCGTTGGTGGCCGGATGGAAGGGAGCCGACCTTATGTGCCTGATCAGGTATCTTTGCAGGAACGCCTGGAAGTCGGCTGAGGTGAAGGCGGCCCCGTTATCAGAGACTATGGTGTCCGGGATGCCATGTGTGCATAGGACCCTGCGCAGAGCTCTGATCGCGGCTGTGGACGAGGTGGACCCTACGGGGATGACCTCCAGCCATTTGGTGTAGGAGTCCACTATTATGATGAAGGTCTGCCCCTGGAATGGGCCCGCAAAGTCGATATGGAGCCTCGACCATGGTTTCCGGGTGGACTCCCACCTAGTGACGGGGGCGCTGGGCGGCTCGGGCCGGGATTCCTGGCAGGTCTGGCACCCGCGGACCCAGCCCTCGATCTCCCCGTCCATTCCCGGCCACCAGACGTAGCTCCTGGCCAGAGCCTTCATTCGCACTATGCCGGGATGAGTCTCGTGTAGGGATTCTAGAACACGCTTTTGGAGCGGAGGTGGAATCACTACCCTACTGCCCCAAAGTATGCAGCCCTTGTGTGCGGCTAATTCCTCCCTCCTCGCCTTGTAAGGCTTGAATTCTTCCCCCATGTTTCCCTCTGGCCACCCCCTCACCACCCAGTCGAGCACCCGTGCCAGTGTCTTGTGTTTCTGGGTGGCCTTGGCCACCTCCGTTGCGTGGAGGGGCGGCTCTGGGAGGCTCTCTATCATCATGACCTGGTGTGCGGGTGCGGGGTCCGGACCCGTCTCCGGAAGCGGCAAACGGCTAAGCGCATCCGCGTGTCCCATAGCCTTGCCGGCCCTTTGAACCAGTGTGTACGTGTATGAGTTGAGGAATTGGTTTCACCTCAACACGCGCTGTGAGAGTATTTGGGGGGTTTGTCGGTCTGGGGCCAGTAGACCTAAGAGGGGCTTGTGGTCCGTGGCGATGGTGAACCTTCTCCCATATAGATACTCGTGGAACTTTCGGACCCCTGCCACGATTGCCAGGGCCTCTTTATCTATCTGCGCGTAGTTGCGCTCGGCTGAAGTGAGCGTGCGGGAGTAATATGCGACCGGTACCTCCCTCCCGTCCGGAAGCTGGTGCCCCAGGACTGCTCCCACCCCATACGGTGACGCATCGCAGGCCAGGATGACGGGGAGGGCCTCGTCAAAATGGTGGAGCACCGCATTGGACACCAGGACGTCCTTGACCGCCTGAAACGCCGCGGCCTGTCGTTTGCCCCAAACCCAAGGGGCTTTTTTGTCCAGCAGCCGGTGAAGGGGCTCCGCCAGGGCTGCCTTGTGGGGGAGGAAGGAGTGGTAAAAGTTGAGCACCCCCAAGAAGCTTTGGAGCTCCGCTTTACAAGTGGGAGCCGGGGCTTGCACGATGGCTCGGGTCTTTTCTTCCGTGGGGTGGATTCCTGCTGCGTCAACGGCGAACCCCAGAAACTCTACCCGTGGAACCCCCAGCAAGCATTTCTCTCTCTTGACCTTGAGCCCCGCTGCCTGGAACCGGCGGAGCACCTCTCGAAGGCGGTTGCCGAATTCCTCGGGGTCCGGGGCGGCGACTAAAACGTCGTCGAAAAACGGCTGGACTCCTGGGATCCCTTTAAGGAGAGCGTCCATTAGGCTCTGGAAAATCCCCGGAGCGACGCTAACCCCAAACTGAAGCCTCTTTACCCGGAAAGCCCCCCTGTGGGTCACGATCGTTTGGGCCTCCGCCGTCTTATTGTCTACTGGGAGCTGCTGGTAGGCCTGGGCCAGGTCTAGCTTCCCAAATATCCTAGCCCCCGCTAGGGCGGCCAGGACATGGCTCACCACCGGCACTGGATAGGGGTTGTCCTGTAGTGCCTTGTTTATGGTGCATTTATAATCGGCACAGATCCGCACCTCCCCGTTTGGCTTGATGGGGGTAACGATGGGGGTTTCCCAGGTGGCGTAGTCCACCGGCTCCAGGACGCCTTGTGCCGTGAGGCGGTCTAACTCTGCCTCGATCTTAGGTTTCAAGGCGAACGGAACCCTCCTGGCCTTGAGCCGAATCGGTCTGACCGTGGGGTCTAGGGGCAGGGAGATGGGCGGCCCCCGGTAGCTCCCTAGGGACCCATCGAATACCTCGGGGAATTCCTTGCAAATCTCCCCGAACCCCCGGGGCGTTATGGTCTGGCCCACCCCCTCCACGCGGATTCCCAAGGGTTTGAACCAGGCTAGACCTAGCAGGGTGGCCAGCTGGCGCTTAACCACCAGGATGTCCAGCGGGCCGTGGAAGGACCCCCGCTCGACTTGTACCCGCGCCCACCCCGCAATTTGCACCGGGTTCTTCTGGAAGTCCCGGAGTATGAAGTCTGCCGGCCGAAGTTGCAGCCGCTGGCGGGGACACAGTTCTCTTAGGGTTTCTTCCACAATAAGGGAAATGGAGGACCCTGAGTCCACCTCCATTTGGCAGGGGTTCCCCTCTATAAGGACCGCCACTTTGATTTTATCGGGGGAATCGTGGGGCAAGTTCAGTACCTGTAGGGACGTGGAGTCTACCGCGTGGGACTCCGCGGACTCGTGGTACGTGGTCGGCTTCCTGCGGTTGGGCTTGGCTCGGCAAGCCCTGGCAATGTGGCCGGTCTTTCCGCAGCTCCTGCAGTCCCAGGTCCGGTATTGGCAGTCTCTCCGCTCGTGGGGGCCGCCGCAGCTGGCGCACTTGGTGGCCGGGGCTCTCTCCGACGCTGGTGGTCGGTCGGTCGCTCGGGGGTGTTGGGTCGCTCTGTTGGGTGGCCCGGCTGGGCGGCGTAGCTGATGGGCTTCCTCCTCCTCGGGGCCGTCTTGGTCCAGCTCTCCGTGGTGGGCAGCTTCCATCTTGGCCCGGGGAAACGTTCGTGCGGTTCGTTCCCATGCCACCGCTTCGCTGAAGGCGGCCTGGAGAGTAAGCTCTTCTTTGGCGAAGAGCTTCTGCTGGAGCCTCTCGTCGCGGAGGCCCCACGTGAATCTGTCCGCCAGGGCTTCCTCCAGTTGGGGGAGGTTGCAGTTCCCGGCGAGTTTACGGAGGGCCGCCAGGTAGTCTGCGGCGGACTCGCCCGCGATCTGGTCCCGTTTGTGGAACAGGAACCTGCGAGCCACCCGCGAAGGCTGTGGTGAGAAGTGTCCCGTGAGGAGTCGGATGATCTCGTCGTAGGATTTCTCTGCCAGACGGGCGGGTGCCGAGAGACCCTTGGCGATCTCGAACGTGGCAGGCCCGCAGACGCTCATGAGAACGTCCCTCTTCGCTCCGGCGTCAGTGATCTTGTTGGCCCGGAGGTAGAACTCGACCCGCTCCGCGTAGGACTCCCATCCCTCTGGATTGGTTGGGTCGAAGGGCTCGAGGTAGCCGGTGATTCCGCTTTGGTTGGCCATGATGGCGGCGACAGTCGCTTGTTGCCCAGATCTCCGTCGTAGCCGCTGCGGCTAGGATCCCACCTTCGTCGCCAGTGTAACGTACTCGAAGCGGAGACGAGAGTAGGGCAACATGGTTTATTAGGAGCACGTTGCAAGAGAGAGAACACGCGGGCCGGGTCCCGCTTATGTACAATCCCGGGTACAGCCTACTGGGTTGGTTGGGCCAATCCAGCCCCGTTGAACTTCCCGCCACAGCTGGAGATAGGCGGGGACAGTTGCCCCCCCCCGTCGGGTCGCATGACATTTCTTGATACACTACATAATGTATGGCTGTGAGAGCTGGACCATAAGGAAAGCCAAGTGCAGAAGAATAGATGCTTCTGAGCTGTAGTGCTGGAGAAGAATCTTGAGGGTGTCTTGGACTGCAAGAAGATCCAATCGGTCAGTCCTAAGGGAAATCAATCCAGACTGCTCCCTGGAAGGTCGGATGCTGAAGCTGAAGCTCAAAGACTTTGGCCACCAAATGAGAAGGGAGCACTCGCTGGAGAAGACTCTCATGCTGGGAAAGACAGAAGGCAAAAGAAGAAGGGGACGGCAAAAGATGAGATGGCTGGACAGCGTTACTGATGTAACAAACACGAATTTGAGCAGACTTCGGAGGATGGTGGAAGACAGGAGGGCCTGGCGTTACTTGGTCCATGGGGTCGCAAAGAGTCGGACTCGACTGTGCGACTGAACAACAACAATTTGTGAGTTTCCTGCATTGTGCAGGGGGCTGGACTAGATGACCCTGGAGATCCCTTCCATGATTCTACCAGTAGGGCTGAGTCCTGCTTTAAGTAGTTAGCCTAGGGCTACCAGCTCTGGTTTGGGAAATACCTAGAGATTTGGGGAGTGGAGCCTGGAGAGGGCAAAGTTTGGGGAAGGAAAGGAAGGGACCTCAGCTAGTGTTGCCACAGCCCTCCCAGCAACCAGTGGGGAAGGGGGCGGGACCTCACAGGGAGCAGCAGGGAGGCCCTTCCAAGTACAGTGATGTGTCCAGGTCATCGCCCATGTGTCCTGGAAGCAATGTTCCCTCTAAGCTGTGGCGTCTTGTGAGCGAAAATTCTACTTTGTTAGCTACTGACATTAAACTGGGAGAGCCAGTTTGGTGTAGTGGTGAAGTGCGCGGACTCTTATTTGGGAGAACCGGGTTTGATTCCCCACTCCTCTACTTACAGCTGCTGGAATGGCCTTGGGTCAGCCATAGCTCTAACAGGAATTGCCCCATCCATCTCACAGGGTGTCTGTTGCAGGGGGAGAAGATATAGAAGATTGTAAGCTGCTCTGAGTCTCTGATTCAGAGAGAAGGGCGGGGTATAAATCTGTAGTCTTCTTCTTCTTCAAGTTGTGAGCTGCTGCATAAATTAGTGTGCTCTAGGGCCATTTTTCCTGAACCGAGACAAAAGTGTGTGAGCTGGAGGCTTAAAAAATTGTCAACTAGTTCACACTAACTCAGCTTAGAAGGAACGCTGCCTGGAAGTGACATCATCATGTCCAGGATGTTGGAGTGATGCTCTGGTATTTGGGCAAACACTCTACATAAATTTTTCTATGCCAAGCCAGCAGATTTTGATGCCAAGCCATCAGGATCTTTGTTCCTGTGCATTCCTGCTCAAGAAAAGCCCTGTGTAAAGTCTGTGTAAAGAGCCCCGTGGCGCAGAGTGGTAAAGCTGCAGTACTGCAGTCAGAGCCCTCTGCTCACAACCTGAGTTTGATCCCAGCAGAAGCCGGTTCAGGTAGCTGGCTCCAGGTTGACTCAGCCTTCCATCCTTCCGAGGTCGGTAAAATGAGTACCCAGCTTGCTGGGGGGGGGGGAAGTGTAGATGACTGGGGAAGGCAATGGCAAACCACCCCATAAAAAGTCTACCGTGAAAACATTGTGAAAGCAACATCACCCCACAGTCAGAAACGACTGGTGCTTGCACAGGGGACAGCCTTTTTTAAAATAATAATAATAATAATAATATTTGTGGCAGTTAAGAGATCTGTGGATGCTGTCAAGCATGGTGAAATTCCATTGATAATTGATTGTTTTAGGGTCCTGCCTAACCTGGTCTGTGAAGTATCATGGAGGATCCAACTTTGCTAGCTTGTTATTCTTTCCCTTCCCCCCATCTTGCTTTATGGCTTATAATTAGAAGTCGTGAGAACTGAAACCAAGTAATCAGCACCTTCCCATACATTCCTGTAAGGGAGTACGAGACATCTGGGGAAAGCAAGGACGCAGTCCTGATAACACTATGGGAACGTAGACATCTATAATAGTTTATGTGTGAATGCTACCCCGCAACCCCATCCCTTGGAATCCCTTTGAAGTAGGCCTTAAAAGTATTGTATCAATGTATGGTCAGCATTACTCTCAAGAACCTATTCCCAAAGTATCGGTTTATCAATAAACGTAGTCTTTGTATCAACTTCGACTCGTCATTGAACCCACATGCTTGACATATGCCCCCAAGAAACTGCTTTAGACAAAACTTGGTGTTAACTCTGGGCAGAGCAGGCATCTGAAACATAGCAAGGGGGAGCATGGGAAATACAAGAAGCCAAGGGAAAGAGCAATAGTTCAACCGCTTGCCAGCTGTTTAATTTGCAACAGATAAGCCCTAAAGGACTGATAGTATTTCCACACCGCTTTTACCTTTCCTTGCCCCTGGGCCATTCTGTGATGCTGGGTCATTCTGTGATGAAGAAGTAACACCCAGTGTTGTGTCTGGCGTTCGTCCCGGAAAGTACAGCACAGCGCATCTGTGGGCAGTGCCTGGATGGGACAAACGCAGCCCGCCTATGACGATCAGTGGTGGGAAGTTTAACTGGCCAGGATTGGACCTGACCAGGAAGAAGGTTGTTCCGGGAAATGTATATAATAGGGGACCAGGTCGCGCCATGTTGTCTTTGTGATGTACTCGCTAATAAAGCACGCTGCCATCTGAACGTCTCCGACTTCAGTACATTACACCCAGGGACTGGACAAGTACAAATGGCTGTGTGATTGGATCACATCCTGACCTGTTCCATTGACACTGCTTCAGTGCTTCTGTCACAAGCCAACCTTCGTTATAGAGGTACCTTAAGCGGGGCTGAGGTGGCGTGACGGAAAGGGAGAGTCAAAAGCACCAGGCAGTGAGAGGAGCGACCATTTCCAGAAGTTAGCTGTTATATAGAGGGCGAGATAATCAGTAAGGGGTGGGGTTGTCAGCAAAACCTCTGAGGGATTTCCCCTCTTATGTTCTTATTTCGCTGCTGCAGGAAATGGAGGCAGTTACAAGCATAGACAGCTTCAAGAGGGAACTGGATAAACATACAGCGAAGAGGTCCATCAGCGGCCATTAGCCACAAGGTATAGATGGAACACTATGTTTGAGGTACTGGTGCTCTGTATTTGTGGTATTTTGCGGGGGTGGGGCAACAGCAGTTCTGGAGTTCTGGCCCCACTGGTGGACCTCCTGATGGTATCTGGGCTTTGTCCATTGAGAGACACAGAGACCGATTTCCCACTCACCCTACGCCACTCTGATGTTCCTCTTTTCAGCGCGGCGTCCTTCCAGTTTCCCACAATCTGCCCCAGGGCTTCAGCAAAGATCGGCATTTTTACGTAGCAAGGAGAAACTGGTTTTTAGCGGTTTCTCTTTGCCATGCAAAAATGCTGACACAGGCTGAAGCTCCAGGGCAGGATGCTGTGCTGAAAAGAGGAACATCAGAGTGGCGTAGGGTGATTTCAAAACCAGTCAGTGTTCGATTGAGTGGGCCATTAATCTGATCCAATATGGCTCCTCTTATGTTCTTATGGACTCACATCCATAAAATCCACACAATCCAGCTGTTTTCATTAGCAGATGGGGATAAACCATGACAACAGCTGAAGTTCCCTCATTAAAAGTTAAAGTTGCTTTCTTTCCACCTATCCCTCTTTCCCCATCTTCCTTCCTTCCTTCCTTCCTTCCTTCCTTCCTTCCTTCCTTCCTTCCTTCCTTCCTTCCTTCCTTCCTTCCTTCCTTCCTTCCTTCCTGTCTTGTGACTCTCAAACATCTGACGTTTATTCTATGTGTCTCTTACATTAAGCAAGTTTGGTCAGCCCTGACCTTAACAGACAGGAAAAACAACCTGTTTGCTTCCAGAACTCTTCCTTACACTTACCTAGGAGTAAGCCCATTGCACACAATGGTCGTTTTCGCACTTAGCGTTTGCTCCCCTTATTCCGCGGCGCAATTATGTCCGGATCATTTTTCTCGTTTTCCCACTAGTGACTCTTTGCAGAGTCGCCTTCCCTGAAGCCCCGGCTCAAATCGTTTTCCCACTGGCATCGACTTGAGTTCGATGCCCTGTCAATCATTTTTTTTTTAAGCGCAAGTCTGGTTGCGTAAGGACATACTAACGTACTAACGTAACATCGAGCTGTTCCCTCCCCTTCTTTTCGTGGACAAACCGCATCACGTGTGCTGCTGCTGCTTATGGATTGGCTGCAGCTGTAGAATCCTCCACAGCCCTTTATGTATTAACAGAAGCATTCACAGTGGAGAATCCTAGCACTAGATTCCCCCCCCAAATTCTGAAGTTGCGAAGGGTTTGTGTGTGTGTGTGTGTGTGTGTGTGGCAGCTCCCTCCCGGGTGGCGAAGCTGGGATTTCCTCCGCTCTCTTTCCCCTCCCCGGCTGGCGCTTGCAACGGGGACCTGACTGATTCCTGCTGCCAGAGCTCCCCCCCCCCCCGTCCCATTCTCTCCTTCCCCTTCTGTGGCGCGTGTGAAGAGCGAGGTTGCGTCTATTTTCTAACCGAGCGGAATGTAGCCAGGGAGAAGAATGCAGGACTCCAACTTCCCATTTTATACATGGCGATTTTGTGCAGGTCCAGAAATCCTGGTGGCACAGCTGAGGGAGGCATTCCCTTTTTAAAACACACACACATGAACGCTTTGGCCCGCACCAGCACTAGATTCCCCCCCCCCAACAATGGTCGTTTTCGCATTATCGAGATAACGCAACAGCGAAATAACGCAACTAAAGTCAATAATAATAAAAAAAAATTCTAACGAAACCAATTGAAGTGGCAATTGAGGCTATTCCAGGAGGGTTTTTTTTTTTCTATTTGTTAATTTCGAAATATCGCTATTACGCAAAACTGTGAAGTTTAAAAAAAAAATGGCCGTGCCGGCACTTTGGGGAAGCGCCGCGAAAGGCTGATGATTGGCCAAGGGGGTGGATGGGGTGGGAGGACGGAAAGGGAGAGGGTGCCGCCCACACAGCAGTCGATCCGGCGTGGATGGATTTCCCACAGAAAACTCCGCGGAGTGGATCCGGAGTGGATCCGGAGGTTTTCAAAAACTCCGGAAGGAGGTGGATCTAGATACTCCGGCGTGAAACCCCTGCAGCGCCGGAGCAAACCGCAGCGCCGGAGCAACAGGTGGGAAAACCAGGAAAAGATCCGGAGGTAAATGGGGTGCTACGCCGGAGTAAACGCTAGTGCGAAAACGGCCAATCACATTTTCTTCACAATAAACATGAATGAGAGTGGGTTAAAGGAGGAGAGGAAAAATTCCCACATTCAATTCTCATTATTTCCCACAATATCCTTTAAAAAAAATCAATCCATTGAAGAGTTATGATAAATGATGTTTATATGTATGTTCCATGTTAAAAGGTAAATTATTTGGACAGAAAAAACTTCTGAGAAAGAAATGCCCTCATTTTGGCCCAGGCTTACTAGCAATCGAATAATTAACAGACGTTCCCACATTCTGATAAGTGACTGTTTTCCTGATTTCCCACCCTAATGCTACCCAGATCAAAGGTTTTCTTAATTTGTTAATTCTACTATTCTGCCGTTGGATTTTTAACTTTGTACCATTTTGCATTCTAAACCACTGCCTATATGTAGCTCTGCTCACTGTACCTCATTCCTCCTCTGAAGAAGTGTGCATGCACACGAAAGCTGACATTCTGAATAAAACTTTGTTGGTCTTAAAGGTGCTACTGGACTCCTACTTTGTTCTGTTGCTTCAGACCAACACGACTACCCATCTGGATCTATCTACACAGAATGGACCACATTAAGCCGCTTGGACTAGAACTCCATCAACCTTACAAAGAAACTTGCACAGGTACAGACTGACATTTCCTTTCCTTTTCTTTATTAGCTTCCATGACCATAGGTCTTAAGCTCAACCAGGATATAGCAATTATCGAAACGTATGTGACTATATAACATTACTCACAATATTCACAGAATTCAAATGTTACAGTCAAAATTATCCAATCTAAAAGTGAATAAAATATGAAAACAGGGATTTCTAATAAAATCTATTGTTCACCTAAAATCATCATGTTAGTCAAATACATACCAGATTCTATTACAATCAGATCAATTCAGATTTTTGCCGTTTTACAGATAAAATTATCGTTAAAAATTTTGTAACGAAATAGGTGGTTTTAGGATTGACATCTGCCAACAAGTAGGGGAACACCCAAAGTTCAGTTGGTAATTGGTGTTTGGTAAGAATGGGAGTTATCCAAATTGACCAGCGATGACAAAATAATAGAAGATGGCCAAGTGTTTCTACAGTTCCAGACTCACAATCGCATAAGCGATCCGAGTACAGGACTTTAGAAAACCGACCTGTCATTCAACAGTAGGAAAAGAATTAAGCCTAGCAAGAGTGAAAGCACATTTATGACTAGGTGTTTTTAGGGCTCTAGTATACAAAGGAAGAGACGCAGGAGAAAGAATACCTAGGGCTAGAGTGGAACATTCACGTCTTACTCGATCTAAAGTACTGGCCCGGTCAAGATCGATCACCTTCATCTGACATTTCCTTTCCTACAAAACGCAAATACTTGAACATCATACGTAAGGGACTGAGATTTATGATAAATACGTTTGCTTTCAGGTGACTTTTTAAAAAGTGGTTCTCAAATTTTTTCTAATGGCAATCTAGAATGTATTTTTCTTTTAGAACAGCGTATCAGAATATTGTGGTTTTTTGTACTGACATACTCAAATAAGGGATATTGGCTGTTTATCTTATTATAAATACATTACATATACTAACCCATCTTCCACTATATTTCAATGTATTCTTTTTTTCTAATGGCAAACAAGAATGATGTTTAAACTTCTTGAGAAACGAATGCCCTCTATTTAAACTAACAACAAACTATTATTTATGGCACATAATAATAATAATAATAATAATAATAATAATAATAATAATAATAATAATAATAATAATAAATTTATTCTTATATGCCGCCCTCCCCTGCCAAAGGCAGGCTCAGGGCGGCTCACTTTACACCTACGACATCCATCTGCCTTTTATCACCCTCCATTGTTGTTTCAGCCCAGTTAAAAACACTAACTAGCAAACACAGACCCCCAATTTGTGATTCTTTTAATCTGCTAAAACATTTCCATGACTCTACATACTAACTCACTGTCCACTTTTTCTATATTTAGGACTGCTTGCCATTCCATTTTTGTCTGATGAAGTCTGCTTAGAGCACACGAAAGCTGACAATCTGAATAAAACTTTGTTGGTCTTAAAGGTGCAACTTGACTCAAAAAGGCATTACCCTGCTGCAGGATTCCACCCTCTATCCCCCGCAACGCTCCAGCATAGCTACCTGCAATTTTTATTTCAGTCATGCAAACGGAATGCTCTCTTTCCAGTTGCGCTGTCCTGGGGTGGATCTCTCGGGGAACGGAGAACAAATTCGATGCGCGAGTAAGTGAAAACCCAACACCAGAACAAAGACTAATAGCTTCTGCTTCCGAATTCCTCGCCTGTAATCAATCTTGCTAAAATCCGTATTGCTCAGAGTGCAGGAAGCGATCCCTCTGAAGGGGCTGGCTCTATATTGAAAGAGCTCCACTTCATTCCACCGACTGCAGGAACTCCAGGAATAATAATAATTTAAAAAAATCCTGAACGGCATGATTAAACAGAAATGCCCTATTAAATATTATTTGAAGTCTCATTTGTACAGCAGCTTCTTTATAGATTTGAAATCTTTTTTTTTTTTGAAAGCAGAAAGAGCAGAGAGAGAAAGAGAGCGAGAGAAGAACATAGGGCTCACATTGTTTTACAAAGGCTTAAACAACCAGGGATTCACAACATGCTCTGAGGCGGACCTATCACGGTGCTTTTAAGTCTGCAAGCCTACTCAGTTATGAGGATAATACGCATGCAGTATAGACCCACAGCATGGGGCCTCTCATCTAAATGGATTTCCAGCCACCTGGAGAACGGTATCGATTTTTCTGGCTCCCGGCGAACAACTTTGATCACTACGGAAGTGCACCTGATTCTTAGGAATGTACAACAAGGGGCAGCAGTAGGGTTGCCAGGTCCCTCGTGGGTACCGGTGAGTGTTGAGGAGGGGTACAGTTGCCAGATCCAGATTGGGAAACTCTTGGAGATTTGGAGATAGAGTCTGGGGGGAATGCCAGAAATCCAACCCTCAAAAGCATCCATTTCCTCCAGAGCAGGCCTCATTTTGGGCAGGAGCTCACAGAAGCAGAGCTCCAGAACCTCTAAATTTTATTGTGCTCTTTCTTTCTTAAACCCCACCACCACTATCTATCTATCTATCTATCTATCTATCTATCTATCTATCTATCTATCTATCTATCTATCTATCTATCTATCTATCTATCTATCTATCTATCTATCTATCTATCTATCTATCTATCTGTCTGTCTGTCTGTCTGTCTGTCTGTCTGTCTGTCTGTCTGTCTGTCTGTCTGTCTGTCTGTCTGTCTGTCTGTCTGTCTGTCTGTCTGTTTGTCTGTCTGTCATCTGTCTGTCTACTTCTTGGCTCCATTGTTCACACCCCCTGTGAGAATTTTGCTGAACTCTAAGATCTGACAAACTTCCAAATATTTCACATACCCCCCCCAAAAAAATGGGGAAATACCCAAAGCGTACAAAGCAGACAGATGGAAATCTTCATAATGCCATTGTGGCCACATAGGAGAAAGTAATTTAATAAGTATGATGGGAGTAAAGTTTTATTATAACACTTCTAATTCAAGAGACCTTTTAAGGTAGATGCTGAGCTGATATAATTTAGTCCACCTTCCGGTGATGTCAGAGGTGTGTGGCATATGCCAATGCGTTATACAAATGAGTTGTGCTAATGAGCTCCAGCACCTCTTTTTCTATGAAATGACCCCTGCTCCAGAGGAACTGATCTCTGTAGTCTGGAGTGGAGCTGTAGTTCCAGGGGATCCCCAGGTCCCACTTGGAGGCTGACTTCCCTACTCTCATGCTTCCCTGCCCACCCGCTGATCCACACGCTTGTGTGTCCTTCCCCCAGTTCCTCAGAGGCTTCTTGACACTCACAGATGTCTATACCACCCACATGCCTGCTGCCTGAGGATGCTGAACAACAAGGCACAAATCCCACCCGAAACTAATTATGTGTAATATATGACAATGCACGCAATCAAGGGTGGAATTCTAGCAAGAGCTCCTTTGTATATTTGGCCACACCTCCCTGATGTAGCCACTCCTTCAAGAGCTTACAAAGCTCTCGTAGGATTGGCTACATCAGGAAGGTGTGGCCTAATATGCAAAGGAGCTCCTGCTAGAATGCCATCTCCACACACAATGATGCTATGCACTACACATTTCTTAAGGAAGGACATACAAAGAAATATGAACAATATATAATAAGCACAAATATAAAAAATACAACCATAAAAGGGATAAAGGATAAAAGGAAGTACTTCTTCACCCAAAGGGCGATTAACACATGGAATTCACTGCCACAGGACCAGAAGGTGGCAGCTACATGCATGGACAGCTTCAAGAGGGGACTGGATAAAGATATGGAGCAGAGGTCCATCAGTGGCTATTAGCCACAGCTTATCGTTGGAATTCTCTGTCTGGGACAGTGATGCTCTGTATTCTTGGTGCTTGGGGTGGGGGAGGGCAACAGTGGGAGGGCTTCTAGTGTCCTGGCCTCAGTGATGGACCTCCTGATGGCACCTGGGTTTTTTGGCTACTGTGTGACACAGAGCGTTGGACTGGATGGGCCATTGGCTTGACCCAACATGGCTTCTCTTATGTTTGTAACCATATACATATTGCCACAGCCAATAGGCAAAAAACTGATCCACTTCCAAACAAATCAGTTCTTCATTCAAGCTGCATAACATCGAAGAATATCGCAATTGAACTTTGGATCGCTTGTGGGTTTGTAAAAGTGTGAGTTGTTCTACTCTCAATATTACTTTGGGAAAAAAAAGGTGTATGGTACCAAAAACGGGTTATTTTAACGATTGAACTCCCTTGAGAACCTCTTGCCTTCGAGTCAGCTGTGGCTTGATGGCAACAGGGTGGGCAAGCTGGAGGTCGACGCGTGCAAGAGCCATTTTGAACTCAGTAACGATACAAAATGGTATCCGGTTTCTCCGCGTTCTTGGCATTTTGATTTGGAGAGATGCAGGTCTTGACCGGAACAATGCTTTAGCGCTCAGATCATAACACTGGGGGTTCCCTTTAATCATAGAGATGCCCAGGGCTTTCTTTCTGTGGGGAAAAAAAGCCCAGCAGGAACTCATTTGCATATTAGGCCACACCCCTGACATCAAGTCAGCCGGAACTGTGCTGGGGATGCCATTTGCCCTCTTCCAGCGGGAGGTCTCCTACCACTCCACCCTGGTCCTCTTCTCACCACCACTCCTCACCACCGCTTGAATAAGAAGTAAAGGGGAGGGGGAGAGGAGGAAATGGCTTCACGTTTCACGTAACACAGTAACATAATTGCTGGTCAAGAACATCACTGCGATGTAGTGACATCATGTCCATTTCTTTCCATGTCCCATGGCACCATTTCCTCCCATCCCTGCCACTCCCATTGCCAGAGCCTCAAGCCCTGGAAACTCTATTTAATAAGAAGGACTGATTCTCAGATGTCAGAGATGGGTCAACTACAGCAGAATCATGCTAGTGAGGGTAAAGTATTGGGAATTGCAATCATTCATTCATCCATTCATCCGTTCATCCGTTCATTCCCTGCCTTTCTCCACAATGAGAACCCAAAGTGGCGTGCATCATTCTCCTCTCCTCCATTTTATCCTTATGGCAACAGCCCTGTGAGGGAGGTTAGGCTGAGAGTGTTGACTGGCCCAAGGTCACCCATATTTGCATACTAGGCCACACCCCTTATGCCAAACCAGCTGGAACTGCATTCCTGTGCATTCCTGGCCAAATATATATATATATAAAAACCCTGGTAAACACTATGTCAAAGTTGCTCTTGGGGAGAGGAAATTGTATTTCAACATGTTTTAAACCCTTCTTTGAGGAACTTTGAGGAGAAAAAAGGGCTAGAAAAGGAAAAAAATACATTAAAATTTTGAACACATGGAATTCCCTTATATTGAATCAAACCGTTGGTCTATCCAGACCAGCTTTATCTACTCTTGTTGGCAGCAGCGCTCGGAGGACTTTCACATCATCTTTATCCTTAAAACTGGAGTTAAGGGGAATTGAATCCAGGACCTTCTGGGTACAGCGCAGATGCACCTTCATCGAGCCACAGCCCCCCCCCCCACCAAGTAGTCTTATAGACATACCCAGGGCTCATTTTGTAACAGGAGCTCCTTTGCATATTAGGCCATGCCCTTCTGATGTAGCCAATCCTCCAAGAGCTTGCAGTAGGCCCTGTAGTAAGAGCCCTCTAAGCTCCAGAAGGATTGGCTACATCGGGGGGAGTGGCCTAATATGCAAAGGAGCTCCTGCTACAAAATGATGCCCATACCATTATACCCAGAGTTCTACTGTTTTTAAAGTAACAATGATAACAAGAGTGATAAAGTTCTCTGCTCAAATTCTACGCCAAGCAAAAATTTAAGACATGACTGTTTCAGCAGGCTTTTATATCTGTCCTGGGCTGAGATGGAATTTTCATGTAAACTGTTATCATAAATTCTTTGCCCTGTGTGTTTTCTAAAAATATTTCATGTTGTTATTACTTTTTTAAAGAAATGATTAATGCCTGTTTTATATTTCAAGCTATTAGACGTCGCTTTCAGTCTGCTGGAGGAAAGCGCCCTATAAATACATCCTGATCAAAGTCGTAAATTTAATACGAGGCCTGACGCATTACGAATGAGACAGAGTCCATTCTTATGATGTTTCCCTGTTAGCAACCCAGAACGAGGGAGTGTTTGCTCACTCAAAGCTGATGCTAGAATAATTAGTTTGCAGAAGAAAGGAGGAAACAAAAATCAGGGCTGGGGGAAATTTAAAAAAAAAGGCTTTGAAAAGCACTCTTGGAAAAGAAAAGGAAAAATATTAGCACCGCAAATACAAAACTGTATGCCCATCTGCTGGCAATAGTAGAGTCTGGGTATGTGCACTCTGTTTTAAAGATAATAAAAATCATTGCCAAGAAAAGCTTAAATCTGTCACCTGTGAAAAGATGCAATGAAGAAAAGACGTTTCATTTTCTCTTTTGCATAGATGATTCTGGTTTGCTTTGCCATTGAGAGGAGCAAGGAGGTAATATCGGACACTGACAGGGCTGCCAACTTCAGGTTGCAAAATTCCTAGGGATTTAGGGAAGGACCCTGAAGAAGGTGGGGGGGGGGGGTAGAGAGGGGAGGGAGCTCAATGGAGTATAATGCCATAGAGTCCATCCAAAGGAACCACTTTCTCCAGGGGAACTGATCTCTGTTGTTTGGAGATCAGTTGTAATTCCAGAAGATCTCTAGCTCTCGCCTAGAAGTTGGCAACCATACCCTAGGCAGAGTCATACCCTTCTAAGCAGGGCAGTTTTTGTAGGAAAAGCCCATCCGGAACTCATTTGCATATGAGGCCATACCCCCTGACACCGAGCCAGCTGGAACTGCTTCTAAGCCCATTGACTTCAGTAAATTTGAAGACAGCAATTATGTTAAGGACTGCACTATGAATCTGAACACCCGCCACAAAGATACCGATACTGCTTTGGATTCTGAAATTGTCCATGCACTCTTATACCTATCTCTCATAACCGTGAACTTTAGAAATCCTCTCTTTTTTTCTGCAATTAGAAATGACATTCTCAAGAAACTGAATCTCTCAACCACTGCCAGATTTGGAGCTTCCCCCAAATGTGCCTGTAGAAACAGGTTTTACAGACTTCCAACAACAATGCAGTCTACATTTTATAAGTACAGATCATTTCTTGACTGTTTCAGACTGCATTTGCCCATTCAGATTTGGTGACAGGACAGAAGAATGGGTAGGGTTTTTATGGGTGGTTGTGACCTCATGTCTCTCACAACTGGATGATTATTATTCACCCTCAGGGCTCTTTTTCTATCAGGAGCTCCTCTGCATATTAGGCCACGTCCCCTGATGTAGCTAATCCTCCTGGAGCTTACAGTAGGCCCTGTACTAAGAGCCCTCTAAGCTCTTGGAGGATTGGCTACAACATGGAGGCGTGGCCTAATATGCAGAGGAGCTCCTGATAGAAAAAGAGCCTTGCCTACCCTCCAATCAGTAAGTCCAGCCGACTAATTGATAACTCTCATCCTAGAAACTTTACAAGTGAGTGGAATCTATAGCTTCAAAGGTCCAGAAGCACTCTGGCTTATGGGGGGGGGCGGGGGACACATGGCTATGGTGTCCTTCTGGCCCACTTTTCCTGACCTGGTCTAAAGATGTCAGTTTTGTGTTGGTTTCATTCTTTTCTCTTGGGCAGGAACAAGAGGGCGATGCTCAAGGACTTCTATTCAGCACCATGGACAGAGGCCTGTGGACTAAGGCAAGGTTCAGTTATACCTCCTATGCTTTTTTACATGAACATGAAGTCTCTGGGGGAGACCATCCAGAGATTTGGAACACAGCGTCATCAATAACCAGACGACTTACAAAAGTCTCTCTTTCCCCCCTTCAAAATCCATGGGCACACTGAAGTCTTAATCTGGAAACAGTAAAGGGCTGGATTGAATGAACTGAAGCTTAATCAAGACAAGACACAACTTCGTTGGGTGAGGAGTAAGGCTGATCTGGGAATGGGAGCTCTGCTAGTTTGGCAAGGGGTTACTCTCCTCCTGAAAGATCAGGTACACAGCTTTGGGTTACTACTAGGCTGTCTTCAGATAGATAGATAGATGAAGATAGATGAATTTATTGTCATTGTTCTCAACAAAAAGAGAGCAACGAAATGAGGTGCTCTTCCACAAACATACCAACACATCAAACACACACACACAACACTCAGGCAGTCGAGTGTTGCAAGTGCCCTGAAACGTATAAAAGGAAGTACTTCTTCACCCAAAGGGTGATTAACATGTGGAATTCACTGCCACAGGAGGTGGTGGCGGCCACAAGTATAGCCACCTTCAAGAAGGGTTTAGATAAATATATGGAGCACAGGTCCATCAGTGGCTATTAGCCACAGTGTATGTGTGTACATAAATTTTTTTGCCACTGTGTGACACAGAGTGTTGGACTTGATGGGCCGTTGGCCTGATCCAACATGGCTTCTCTTATGTTCTTATGAAATGCTGTTACCAAATAAGGATGATCTACCAGATGTGACCATTCTTGGACAAAGATGACCAAGCTACAGTCAAGCATTCCGTAGTAACATTCAGACCTGATTACTGTAACTTGGTCTACAGAAAATTTCCCTTGAAGACGCATCACTAGTGCAAAATGCAGCAACTAGGGTCCTTATGGGAATTCATTTGGGCCAACATATTAAGTCGATATTATACCATCTGCAATGGTTTCCATTCTGTTTATGCTATGTCTCTAAATAGCTTGGTGGAAATGGTAATCTGTCTGTCTGTCTGTCCGTCCGTCCGTCCGTCCGTCCGTCCATCCATCCATCCATCCATCCATCCATCCATCCATCTATCTATCTATCTATCTATCTATCTATCTATCTATCTATCTATCTATCTATCTGTCTGTCTGTCTGTCTGTCTGTCTGTCTGTCTGTCTGTCTGTCTGTCTGTCTCTGTCTGTCCGTCTGTCTATCTCTCTCTGTCTGTCTGTCTGTCTGTCGCTGTCTGTCTGTCTGTCTGTCTCTATCTATCTATCTATCTATCTATCTATCTATCTATCTATCTATCTATCTATCTGTCTGTCTGTCTGTCTGTCTGTCTGTACTTTTGTTGTAGCCATATTGGATTTTTTTTAAAAATATTGACTTTATTGTACTTGATGATGAATGCCATTAACAGCTTGTTGTCAACATGTGTCTTTAACTGAGCATTGCCGTCCCAAGCAAAATTAAATTCTTCTAAATCCATAGGATTAGAAAGGTGTAACTCTGTTTTGGGATCACACCATTAACAACCAAAACGTACAGGAAACTGCGCAGAGCAAGACCATCGGGACCATCAAACCTCCACAGGAAAAAACATCAACAGTAATTGAACTGCAAATAAACACAGATCAAAAATAACATTAAAATGGCTCCAGGGAAACCGTGTAGAAAAGACCATCGTATCAAAATATCCAGGCACCATTTATGGGAAAGCATGATATAGAAACTCCTGGGGAACATCAGAGCCGAGCACTAATTGAAAAGGGTTAGCAGTAATCTTATGCAGTGTGAACAGCATTTATATTGTTGATCTTTCTGACGGGACCTGGCTGTTACCACATTGTGTTTCTGCTCTCTCTATTTAGAATCCCCTCCAAACAGATATATGTATTACTACACAACAGTTTCCCTTCCCTCAGCAAAAACCCATTCTTCAGCTCCAAAGAGGGCTCAATTAAAACACAGATTGAGTTTCTATCAGGAGAGAACCAACAGGAGCCATAAAGCAACCAGGCTGAGGAAAATAACGCACACGGCAATAAAAAGGGAGCAAGCAGCCCCGCTCGTTCTCCTCACAATGCTATCACTTTCCACTGAGATGATTGATTTATTCTGGATCCATAATTTCATTCCTTCGCTGGATAGGCTGATAATGCATTTTTAATTTTGTACAATGGACATTTTTCCCTCTGGGCTGTGTAAACTGATAACCAAGGGGAAGGGGCTGTGTTTTTCAGCCTGGGGATAGATTTATGCCGTTTACAAAGAGTAGTATAACCTCCACACCTCAATGAAATCAATTAAAGGTTTTTGGGGTTTTTTTAAAAAAAGAAAGAACATAAGAACATAAGAGAAGCCATGTTGGATCAGGCCAATGGCCCATCCAGTCCAACACTCTGTGTCACACAGTGGCCAAAAAATTTATATATATATGCACTGTGGCTAATAGCCTGTATGGCGAACTCTCCACCGGCCATCGAAATAGAGGGGCACCAAAGAAGAGGTACAAGGACTCCTTGAAGAAATCCCTTAGCACCTGTCACATCAACCATCACCAGTGGTCTGACCTAGCCTCAGATCGCAAAGCATGGAGGCACACCATCCACCAGGCTGTCTCTTCCTTTGAGAACACGCGCATAGCTGGTCTTGAGGACAAAAGGAGATTGAGGAAGAATCGCACTGCTACAGGACCAACCCTAAATCAGACTTTTCCCTGCAGCCGCTGTGGCCGGACCTGCCTGTCCCACATTGGTCTTGTCAGCCACCAGCGAGCCTGCAGCAAACGTGGACTATTGCACCCTTCTTAAATCTTCGTTCGCGAAGCCAAGCCGAGAGAGAATAGCCACTGATGGACCTCTGCTCCATATTTTTATCTAACCCCCTCTTGGAGAAAATGAAGTGAAATTATAAACCAGAACAATAGTGAGGACAGGGCTTTTATTTTATTTTATTTTTCAAGCAGGAAGGCACAGGAATGCAGTTCTGGCTGGCTTGACACCAGGGTGTGTGGCCTAATATGCAAATTAGTTCCTGCTGGTTCTTTTTTAAAAAAATCCCTGAGTAAGGGATTCATCCATTGTCTTGGTGATTTGCTAAAGGAGTTCTGAACAAACGCCTCAAAGCAAACCTATTGGAAGTGACAGCCTTCTTTGGAGGGTTTCAGGTTCAACATTATTGCTGTCATCACTACTAGAGGGTCAAATTAGAAATTATGGTGGCAGCTCCAGGTGTTTAAATATGGATATGTTCTCTTTAGGAGCTCTGTGGCACAGAGAGGTAAGCTGTAGTACTGAAGTCCAAGCTGTGCTCATGACCTGAATTAGATCCCAGTGGAAGCTGGGTTCAGGTAGCTGGCTCAAGGTTGAGTCAGCCTTCTATCTTTCCGAGGTCGGTAAAATGAGTACCCAGCTTACTGGGGATAAAGTGTAGTTGACTGAGGAAGGCAATGGCAAATCACTCCGTAAAAAATCTGCCAAGAAAATGTCACAATGTTATGTGACCTTTAAAAGAAGGTAGGATGGTGTCCAATTTCACGCAAAAGGGGAACACTGGTAAAGACAGCAGACTACATCCCCATCTTCTCTCTCTCTTTCTCTCAGATAGGGTTGCCAGACCTATGGTGGGAGGCCTACTGTTTGTCAAGCATCAATATTTTGAATAATCAAGCTTTTGTTTTAAAACAAAGACTCATTTTATTGATAATTCAATATTTGCTCCAAGGACTGAAACCTTGGAAATGATACAGAATTTCATACAGCATAGAATCTTAAAGGCTACTTCAAAGGCAAAGTTGTAGATAACTTCAAAAGGATAACATATAGATGTGAATTGCATAGTGGGTTCAAAGGGTATTATCAACTATCCATTTGGTCACTACAACATCTCCTGGTTCCCACACATTCCAAGTTTACTGATAAGGAATACGGATGGGAACTCGGGGGAGAGGCATTTTGCGTTACAATGACAAGGTTACTTGCATATCCTGAATCATTGAGAGTTACCAGGTAGGGGGGCTTTGAAGAGGAGTCTTTATGTAGAAAAGGAAGAGAGGGGAAAGAGAGGGGGGAAGGGTGAACATAGAATACATATTGATTCAATAATCAGAAATATAATACTTGACACTGTGGGCCATTCTTCTTGATCACTGTTGTTCTGAGTTTTGGAGGGAGTTGGGGGGGGAGGGAACAGTTTTGTGCATGGCATGACATCACTTCTGGGGAAACCCAGAAATGATATCACATAGCTCTAGGATTCCTGGGGAGGCATGACATCATTTCCAGGTTTCCCCTGAAGCAATATGGCTGATGTGACTCCACACATCTCACACCCATGCCTCTCAAGTTTCCATGCCAGTTACCAAGCACAGCCCAGCAAACCTACTCTCAAATCTAGCAAAAAGAAACCAACATTACAATTTTAACAGAAAGGAAGAAGGCATTTTCATCCACCAATCTTGGTACCCAGCTCTGCAAAACACCCTACAGACTATAAATTGAAGAAAGTCTCAGAACAACCAGCAAATTCCACAGCACAATCAGCACAGTCAACAACCATCTTCCTTATCTTCACACCCCTTCCAACCCTCCCAGCAATTAACATGGAACAATGGCCACATTCAACAGCCAGTTTCCTTATCACTACCCTTCCAGGAAGCCCCACCAAACAATGGGCACATCCACAAACCAATTGCCCTTTCATCACACCCCCTCCAGCCTAGAAATAGCAGCTCTCCAGCAGCCCTGGCCCCACTCAATGCACAGCAGCCAAGAAGGTCAGAGCGCCTGCTCCGGCTGCAACGCCACTGAGGATGTTCTCTGCAGCTGAGAACGAAACGTCTGGAAGGAAAACTTTCTCCAGTAGAACACGGCACTTGATCCCGAAAGATTCTACAAACCCTAATGATGTTACCAGCCATGAAAACCTGAAATCTTTGACAACATTACTTACTCTGAATGTTCTGTGGCAAAAAAAGCACGTTGGTCTGGAACAAAGTTTCATTTATTGTTTTCTGTGAGGCTTTGAAGAGAACCTGCATCAGTCTTTTAGGTTGTTTTCAGCTTTCTCCAATCCTATAAATGAAACAATTGCCTCTTGTTTCTCAAAAAAAACCAAACAAACTGAAATTCCACACATCCCTCAGAAGTTTTAAAGAGAAGAAGAGATTGGATTTATACCCCACTCTTCACTACCCAAAGGAGTCTCAGAGCAGCTTACAAACTCCTTTCCCTTCCCCTCCCCGAAACAGACACCCTGTGAGGTAGGTGAGGCTGAGAGGGCTCTGACAGAAGCCTAAAAAGGAACAGCCCTGGGAGAACTTGTGACTGACTCAAGGTAACCTCAGCAGGTGCATGTGGAGCAGTGGGGGAATCGAACCCGGTTCTCCCAGATAAGAAACTTCGCACAACCACTACACAACTGGCTCTCTGGTTTTGCCTAAAATGAAATTCAAAATGTATCTATTTTTCCAGTTGGACATGTGAGGAATCCTGAAGGAAGCTGAAAAAATTCAGAAAAAAAACTGGCAAAATTAATTTCTCAGATATTTGTGCATCGCAAAAATGAGTATATTTCTTTTTAAAAATGGTGTATGTTTTCAAATTTAAATTCCAGATAAATCAAGTATAAATGTGGGTAATTATTTGGTTTTGGTGGCAGATGCACTGTGTTTCCGTCAACTTCTCAAATACTCTACATCTATTATTTTATTTGCAATATGCACATCTTTTGTTTTGCGTCATTTAATATCTGAGACATTTATAATTAACCTTGAAGTGACATATGTTGCTTGCAGCTATAAGTGCTTCAAACTACTGAATGATTTGTTCCCGTTAACAGAAAGTTAAAAAAAAAAATAAGAATGAATGAAAATAAAGCGTATAGTGAATGACAGAGGAGAGAAGAAGAACTCTAGTGTTAATGGTTTCTTCGAAGCAAAATGGAGATCTGTGCTGGAGTAATTAATGGCAAGTTATTTGAATAACAAATCGTGTCATCGCTGTTGAAAGGAGCAAAAAATGGTTTTCTCAGATCTTCAATGAAAAGTTGCCACCAGTTAGTCAACAGAAAGCGAGGGAGGGGATGTATACAGGCATATTAAAAAGCTCGTGAAACAAGATGAGGCCCTAGGGGCATATATACAATACAACTGTATAAAGAGAAATTAGGGGACTCCAGATTGAAGCTTAGATCCAAAGTAGCAAAAAGTGGAGAGGAATGGTAGTCCCCACCTCCCACTTTCCTTTGTTATTACAGACCGCTGTATCCCTTCCACAATACCAGGGGTGGCCACATGTGATTCCTTCACATATTGTATGGCTTTCTAAGTCCCCACTACCCCATCGGCTAGCTTGGAGAAGGCATTTCTCTCTTTACATCACTTCTCCAAACTGGCAGCTTGGAGAATGCATTTGAAGTTACATACGAAGCTGCCTTATACTGAATCAGACCCTCGGTCCATCAAAGTCAGTATTGTCTACTCAGACTGGCAGCGGCTCTCCAGGGTCTCAAGCTGAGGTTTTCACATCTATTTGCCTGGACCCTTTTTAGTTGGAGATGCCAGGGATTGAACCTGGGACCTTCTGCTTACCAAGCAGATGCTATACCACTGAGCCATCGTCCCTCCCATTAAGATTATTTTTGGGGGGCCTTTTGATCATATGAACATATGAAGCTGCCTTCTACTGACCCAGACCCTCCTGGGTCCATCAAAGTCAGTATTGTCTTCTCAGACTGGTAGCGGCTCTCCAGGGTCTCCAGCTGAGGTTTTTCACACCTATTTCCCTGGACCCTTTTTAGTTGGAGATGCCGGGGATTGAACCTGGGACCTTCTGCTTCTCAAGTAGATGCTCTACCACTGAGCCACCGTCCCTCCCCTCCAGCTCTCCTTCCCCCATCTTCCTTCCTTGGTCCAATCTTTTTGAAACTTGGAGGGGGGTGTTTTGAGGAGAGGCACCGGATGCTATGCTGCATATTTGGTGCATCTACCTCAAAAAGACAGCCCCCCCTGCAGAGACCCACAAATCACACATTGTACCCATGTCAATTCTCCGAAACACCCACGAATCAATTCTCCATTATACCCTATGGGAATTGTTCTCCATAGGGAATAATGGAGCAGCCAGCAGACATTTCCCTCCCCCCCCACTTTCTGATGAGAGGGCCTTCAAACCAGGGGATCCCCTGCCCCCACCTGGGGATTGGCACCTCTAGAGAAGATCCCTGTAAGCTCTTGGAGGATTGGCTACATCAGGGGCACGTGGCCTAATATGCAAAGGAGTTCCTGCTACAAAAAGAAAGGCCCGGAGGGAAGGAAATTTCTTTTCTTGAAATTCACTTTTTTAGACACAGACATTGACTCTTCAGGTTATCTTTTAAAAGAAGGTTTCTCTTTCATTTCTCTTCAATTCCTCTTTGAGGAGAAATCAATGCAGCCCTTTTCAGGGGTGGAATTCTAGCCGGAGCTCTTTTGCATCTTAGGCCACACACCCCTGATGTAGCCAATCCTCCAGGAGCTTACAAGGCTCTTTTTTGTAAGCTCTTGGAGGATTGGATACACCAGGGGTGTGTGGCCTAATATGCAAAGAAGCTCCTGCTAGAATTCCATCCCTGCCACTTTGTAACTTCAGGACTTGCAAGGGGTTTTCCATTACCCAAAGAATGGCATGCGAGAAGGATGAAAAAGTCTGAAAAGATACTTTCTACCTCTGAACAGGGAAGCCCTGGGATTTTGCAGAACCTCTCTTCCTGTCACTCCCGTTTGAGAATTTCTGTTTGATCAAAACGGAATCAATCAGAAACGGACTCCACATTCATAAATAAACCAATTGTTGGATTTGGGGAGGAATGGTAGAAGAAGAAGAAGACATCGGATTTATATTTCACCCTCCACTCAAGAGTCTCAGAGCGGCTCACAATCTCCTTTATCTCCCTCCCCCACAACAGACACCCTGTGAGGTGGGTGGGGCTGAGAGAGCTCTCCCGAAAGCTGCCCTTTCAAGGACAACCTCTGCCAGAGCTATGGCTGACCCAAGGCCATGCCAACAGGTGCAAGTGGAGGAGTGGGGGAATCAAACCTGGTTCTCCCAGATAAGAGTCCGCACACCTAACCACTACACCAAACCGGCTCTCCACACCAAACCGGCTCTCTACTCACTACACCAAACCAGCTCTACACCAAACCGGCTTTCTACTTGCAGGTAGAAAAAATTGGGTATTCTATTTTGAGGTAGAAATGTAATTGATATATTTGCTGCTTTCTTTATTTCTGGTTTCCCTATTCTGTAACTCCCCTCTCCCCTCTTATTCTTGGTTCTGTAGCTATAACCACTACACCAAACTGGCTAGAAGGGAGAGATCTCTCAGGAGAGCACTTGAGGTAATGTGAGGGTCTATCACCCTCTCCTCTCCCAGTGGGGAAGACGTTTGGATCTAAGACCTCTGTGTTCACTTTATTCACTAAGGATAATTAAGAACTCACGACTTAGACACAAAACTACTGATTTGTCCCCTCTCACCCCTAGCTGAGGCTCCAAATGCCCCAGATATGTTGCTCTTAAAAGGCAAAAGGTATTCCCCTGTGTAAGCACCAGTCGTTTCCGACTCTGGGGTGATGTCGCTTCGCAACGTTTTTACGGCAGACTTTTTACGGGGTGGTTTGCCATTGCCTTCCCCGGTCATCTACACTTTCCCCCCAGCAAGCTGGGGACTCACTTTGCTGACCTTGGAAGGATGGAAGGCTGAGTCAACCAGGAGCTGGCGACCTGACCCCAGCTTCCGCCGGGATCGAACTCAGGTCGTGAGCAGAGAGTACTGCAGCTTTACCACTCTGCACCATGGGGCTCTTGGGCAGGGCTTTTTTTGTAGCAGGAACTGCTTTGCATATTAGGCCACACACACCTGATATAGCCAATCCTCTAACAGCTTACAGGGCTCTTCTTCTCTTCTTACAGGGCCTACTGTAAGGTCCAGGAGGATTGGCTACATCAGGGGTGTGTGCCTTAATATGCAAAGGAGTTCCTGCTACAAAAAAAAAGCCCTGCTCTTGGGGGATGGGAACCTTCCCCAGGAACAATATGAGATGAGTGTAAGAAGTCTGCCTCCGGGAGGGGGAATTCATGAAACCTAGACCAATTTTGCATGAGGCTTGTTCCAGGTGGAGAGCCCTTTTGCTCCCTTTTGCACAAATTGCCCCACAGCTGTGAGCCTGTGCGGCGCTCTTCCACAACAAGCAAGATCCTCTTCCAAGTAGTTTCTGCTTGCTGTGGGAGAACCGACCAAAGCAAACATCACTGTGTATGCAAACAATAAAGAATTGAGAATTTCAGAAGTCTCGTGTTTTTGCAAAGATACCTAATATGCAGTACAAAAACTTCTAAAGGGGGTGGATACCACGACACAGATTTCTGTCCAGTTCTTTCAAAGCTTTCAAACATGTTCCAAATGCTGTTGCAGAGAAATTTCTTATAGCAGCTTTCATTCAGAACCTATAATATATAGTCATGGTCCTCTTTCTTGTGGCAAGTCCAATTCACCTAAGGGAAAGGCTCCAGTCTTCTCCTTTACGTGCCTGTCGACTTTAGGAATCACGTTTCACAGAGACGCTTTATCACAGAGCCATTCTGCAATATCAATCCATTGACATCAAGCTAAGACTTCTTAGAGATCCCTGTGGCACAGAGTGTTAAAGCTGCAGTACTCCAGTCCTAAGCTCTGCTCACGACCTGAGTTCGATCCTCGGCGGAAGCTGGGTTTTCAGGTAGCCAGCTCGAGGTTGACTCAGCCTTCTATCCTTCCGAGGTCGGTAAAATGAGTACCCAGCTTGCTGGGGGGGGAAGTGTAGACGACTGGGGAAGGCAATGGCAAACCACCCCATAAAAAGTCTGCTGTGAAAATGTGAAAGCAACGTCACCCCAGAGTCGGAAACGACTGGTGCTTGCACAGGGGACCTTTCCTTTCCTTTTTCCTAAGACTTCTTACAATTTACCAAAGGCAGAGAGAACAGTGCTGGAGAACAGTGCGCCAACCTGCAGCTCTGGGGCAACTTGTGCGAAAACAGAGGGAAACGCCGGGAGCAAAAGGGCTCTCCACCCGGAACGAGCCCTAGAGCGAAATCGGTCCTATTCTCCTGTTCCGTTTGAGGAAATTCTCAATGGGAATTCTACACACAATGCCATGCAATTCCAATTCCGGGATTACTTTAGAATAGATACCAGAATAAGTGCATGTTGCCCACTCATACTTCTAGTCAGAAAAAGCAAAGAAGGCTCAAGGAGTTGGTTATAGATTCGCCAGAAATGGAAATTTTAAGAGATGAGTTTGGATAAAAGATTATTTATGGTTTTACTGACTATTACCCCACTGCAGGTGGGTGGCCTAGATACCACAAGCTGTCTCCCATTCATACAGTTTTACATGAGAATAATAGATTCATTCATGAGAACTTGTATATTTAGAAAATAATGTCTCTCCAAGCATAAGTTGAACTTCATATGGAGAGAAGGTGGGAAAACAGGCGTTCTCTGGGTGAATAGCCAGGCTTTGTGGGGAAATGAAGTAGGATGGGTTATGGATGTTTATTCTTTTAAAGATCTCACACTGACTAACACGCTATGGAGGAATAAAACTCAAGCAGATGATCCATCAGCATAAACTAACATGCCATCTCCTATTATGGAAGTTCCTTCACCCATTTCTGTAATTTAGAGAAACAAACTTACTAGGCCAATTTAATACTTAATATAGGACTTTGATTTCTCAAGAACAGAAGAACATAAGAGAAGCCATGTTGGATCAGGCCAATGGCCCATCCAGTCCAACACTCTGTGTCACACAGTGGCCAAAAACCCCAGGTGCCATCAGGAGGTCCATAAGAACATAAGAGAAGCCATGTTGGATCAGGCCAATGGCCCATCCAGTCTAACACTCTGTGTCACACAGTGGCCAAAAAAATTATACACACACACACACACACACACATATACACACTATGGCTAATAGCCACTGATGGACCTCTCCTCCATATTTTTATCTAACCCCCTCTTGAAGGTGGCTATGCTTGCAGCTGCCACCACCTCCTGTGGCAGTGAATTCCACATGTTAAACACCTTTTGGGTGAAGAAGTACTTCCTTCTATCCGTTTTAACCTGACTGCTCAGCGATTTCATCGAATGCCCACGAGTTCTTGTATTGTGAGAAAGGGAGAAAAGGACTTCTTTCTCTACTTTCTCCATCCCATGCATTATCTTGTAAACCTCTATCATGTCACCCCGCAGTTGAAGTTTCTCCAAGCTAAAGAGCCCCAAGTGTTTTAACCTTTCTTTTTCTTCTTTAAAAAAATATTGTTAACAAGAAAAATAACAGGGAGGAAAAAAGCACACAACAAACATAAAAGGAATCCTCATTGTGCGTGTAAAGTACCATCAAGTTGCAGCTGACTTATGGTGACCCCAGCAAGGGACTTTCTTGGAAAGTGAGAAGCAGAGGTGGTTGGCCATCGCCTGCATCTGCAGAGCCTTCCTTGGTGGTCTCCCGTCCAAGTACTGACTCTGCTTAGTTTCCAACTTATGGCCACCTCAAATAGAGGCTTTCAAGGCACATGAGAAGCAGAGGTAGTTGGCCATTGCCTTCCTTGGAGGTGTCATTCCAAGTACTGACCCTGCTTAGCTTCTAACTTATGGCCATCCCAGCAAGGGGCTTTCAAGGCAAGTGAGAAGCAAAGGTGGTTGGTCATTGCCTTTCCCTGCAGAGACTTCCTTGGTGGTCTCCCAACCAAGTACCAACCCTGCTTAGTTTCAAATTTGTGGCCACCCCAGCAAGGGGCTTTCAAAGCACATAAGAAGAGATGGTTGGCCATTGCTTTCCTCTGCAGAGTCTTCCTTGGAGGCATCATTCCAAGTACTGACCCTGCTTAGCTTCCAACTTATGGCCACCCCAGCAAGGGGCTTTCAAGGCAAGTGAGAAGGAGAGGTGGTTGCCCATTGCCTGCAGAGCCTTCCTTGG
Organism: Heteronotia binoei; assembly: GCF_032191835.1. Taxonomy (NCBI): domain Eukaryota; kingdom Metazoa; phylum Chordata; class Lepidosauria; order Squamata; family Gekkonidae; genus Heteronotia; species Heteronotia binoei. The sequence goes on from NC_083228.1 coordinate 12,060,001, forward strand.
TGGTCTGCCATCCAAGTACTGACCCTGCTTAGCCTCCAACTTATGCCCCCCCCCCAGCAAGGGGCTTTCAAGGCAAGTGAGAAGCAGAGGTGGTTGGTCGTTGCCTTTCCCTGCAGAGACTTCCTTGGTGGTCTCCCAACCAAGTACCAACCCTGCTTAGTTTCCAATTTATGGCCACCCCAGCAAGGGGCTTTCAAAGCACATAAGAAGAGATGGTTGGCCATTGCTTTCCTCTGCAGAGTCTTCCTTGGAGGTGTCATTCCAAGTCCTGACCCTGCTTGGCTTCCAATTTATGGCCACCCCAGCAAGGGGCTTTCAAGGCAAGTGAGAAGCAGAGGTGGCTGGCCATTGCCTTCCTCTGCAGAGACTTCCTTTTGTGTTTTTTGAAACTTGGTAGAAGTTTCAAAAAAGCAGAAACTGGTTTTCAGAGGATCTTGCTTGCTGGGGGGGAAAGGTGGGGCAAGTTGCAGCACTGTGGCAGCTTGTGCAAAAGCGGACCGAAGTACTGGGGAGGTGGGGAGGCTCCAAGACTGGAACAAGCCTAGTGAGAAATTGGTCTAACTCCCCCCCCCCACAGAAGTTTTTGTGTTTGATTCCAGACTTCATACAACGATCGCATTTCTTCATCTGTGCAAATTTCTACCTTTCGAAGGGACTCTACTGTTCATTCTCCTGGGGTGCAGCCGGACATACCATTAGTGGAGACACAGCTCCGTCTCGCTGACGGATTAAATGTGTTCACTCAGACATCCACATCTGGCAATCGAGCATCATCCAGGGTCATCCCGGCTTGCTATGCCTCATTGGCGCATTAATTTGACAGCACATAAAGTCCGGTCCTTTTTCAAAAAAGCTGCACAAGGTCGGCTTTTTCCTGTTTGGACAGCTCACACGCAATACTGCCTCTCACCTTTAAAAAAAAAAAAAAAGCCCCAGCAGACATGCGCATTGCTAGATCACCCGGGAATCTGAGGTGACGCTTCTGCTTCTCCAATCAACACAGGATCGGGGGGGGGGGGGGGGAGACACACGTTATCCCACTATTTAGAACAGGAAAAAAATCTCTTTTTTTCAATGTGGAGGATTTCTGGAAACTCCCCCCCCCCCGAAGTAACGTTTGATTTCCCACCTCCAAACAGTTGGGCGCATGTTCAATGGACCCCCCACTCCCAGAAATCACCACCGGACCACACATGCTCCAAGAAAAGAGCTTGATAGTATTGGATGTCTGAACGCTCAACACCAGAAGGAGTCGCATTCTTGGAGGCTTGTCTGAATGGCCCAGCATCGAATCAATATTCAGCAGTTCAAATTTGAGCGCTACACACCCGCTTTTAATGTGAGGTGTGGCCGCACCCCTGGAGGTTTTTTTTTAAAATACAGTGACTGAAGTGTAAACTATCCTATAGTTCTATTAATGTCTGAATGTTGTGGCATTAGACTTTTGACAGAGAAGATTCATGACGGCTATCAAAAGAATTTCTGTTATTGGCTTCCATCTGCCCATGTGAACAGCTGGTCCTGTGTGTGGATGCTCATTTGAGGAAGAGCTGGTACCACCTGTCTGATTTCACCCTCCATAAACAAACACCTGGTTCTGATTTACTGGGATGATGAAACAGATCTCCTTTGGGTTTGCTAGAGAACTCATTGAGGCAGTTTCCTCTGGATGCTTTTGATCATTTTTTTTTTTAAGGCATTCAATCGCTTTCTCATTTTTACATTGCCCAAATCTTCGTAATGGGGTAGTTCGCAGAGAAGCCCACAAATGAGGCTCAGTGTATTAAGAAGCTTCTGGATGATTGTAGTAGCTTGCAGTCCTGATAGCAGCTTCATCCACTGGGAGAGAACCCCCTTGCGATGAGCGATATTTCCATCGTGCCAGATAACATGATTGAAAACAGAGCTTCCCTTTCTCACAGTGCCTATTTTCTCATGGGCCTTGCCACCCCCTTCACAGTGGTAGTTTGTTTGCCATTCTGAGTGAGCAGTTGTATGAATTTGGTAGGATTAGGTGGCAGTAGTTACTGAGATTCATTGGTTGATGGAAGGTATAGATTTCTTGGCCCTCCTCTTCAATTTGGGCTGCCACAAAATGGACGGCTTGCATGTTCCCTTGGGGAAGTAGGGCTGCCAAGTTCCCAGGCCGGACGGGGGTTCCCCTGCCCAGGAGGTTCCCAACCCACTGGCCTCATTGGACTGGTGGTGGGGGGATTCTCCGTGACATCGCCGGCGCAATGACATACATTGCACGCTAGGAGTTTCCAGGAAAACTCTATGCTTTCCCTGGACGCTCTAGCAATTTGGGAGGGAAAACACTATGGTGCCTAGTGTACTATAGAGTTTTCCCTTCGAAAAATTGCTAGAACATCCGGGAAAACCATAGAGTTTTCCCAGAAGCTCCTAGAACAGCCAGCGTGCGATGTCGCTGCCGCAATGAAGTCATTTGCTGGCCTACATCTCACAGAATTTTGCCTTCAGTTTAATAGAGAATGGCTGAATGGACTTACCTGTTTCCCTAAAGCCAGCGAATTCACTTTTGTTTCTGTAATAGGATGTAGTGTAATTGATTACTTTTCTAGTGTCTCCTCCCTTGGAACCTTGCATTTTGAACTTTGAGTTTGGGGATTTTGTTATTAGTTACCACCTGCCTCTGATTCTAACACTCAGAAACAGCCTTTTTGCTGCCCTTCCATTCACCAGCTTCTCTGACCTCTGAACCAGAAATCTTACGTAAAATTGTATGAACGACCATTCTATGCAGGTGGCATCTCAACTACTTCAACTCAGATCTTTTTCTGATCTTAGAGTATAAGTGATAGCATGGATCCCACACCAAAGATCTCAGCTTACAATACTCTGATTTCCCATTTTTCTTAGTCACTCAGTATAAAACGTAATGATTCCACAAAGAAGAGCAATAGGGGCATTAACTCTTGGTTCATTGAAGACTGCAGAGTATTAAAAACTCAATTATGCAATATCTATAGCCAATTCCGAATCTCTAACAACCCCTCTTTTCTTTTAGAGTACTTCCAGGTAAAAAAAAAACAGCTAAGGGAGAGCATGACAAAGAAAAAAATTAGAGTATTTGCACCATCAGTGGGATCAACTATACCAAGCCACTATTCTAAACAATTCGAAGAAATTCTATGAAGTAAACTCCATCAACTGGACATTGATAAGGGACTTCTCAAACTAATCATAACTCTACATTCCTCCACCACTTGCCAAATCAAAACTTCAGCTACTGGGGAATTGACGCCTAAAATTCCCTTTAATAAAGGAGTTAAACAAGGATGCATACTTGCCCCTTTTTTATTTAATCTATATCTCATTGACTTGGCTCCTGTACTAACAGAAGTAGACTACCACCCCCCAAAAAACTGGGCTCTATGTGCGTACCCAACTTGCTATATGCGGATGACACAGTACTCCTTTCTCGTACAAGGGTTGGGCTTAGACGACTGTTGAATAGATGTCTCGGTTTTTTTCCAAGAAAACAAACTGCATCTGAATTACGAAAAATCTAAGATTCTGATTTTTGCTAAGTCTTGTAAAATCCACAAATGGCTATTCGATGAGAAAGAAATAGAACAGGTCAGGCATTTTAAATACCTAGGTCTCCATTTTAGTTACAATATGTCCTGGACGTATCACTGTAAATCTGCTGTTAACTTAGCAGCCATTACTGCATCAGCCATTTCCCGTTTTTTCTTTAATAGAGGCAACCAGTTTGTTCCAGTGGCTTTAAAAATCTATAAGGCCAAAGTAATCCCGCAGTTATTGCATGGCATTCCAACTTGGATTAGTGCCTTTGAGTCTGAAATCGAAAGAGTTCAGTCCAAATTTGCTAGGAAAATCATGGGCCTACCATGCTGTGTCTCATATGCCACTCATATGCTACGTGTGCACTATTCTGCCAACTGTGGAAGTCATTTATATCAAATGCTATCTGAATCCTCCTCGTCCAAATGGATTTCCTGCATAGAGAGGAAAATAATCACCTTAGGTTTGTCTATGGATTCTCTTTACATGCTTCCTCTTACAAATGCATACTACGTAATTAAACGCAGCATTTTAGATAATGAATTACAAAATCTAATGAGTGCTGCAAACAAATCTTGCTCCCCTCTGCATTTTGGAATTTCCCCAGCTATTGGTCATCTGCCTTCTTATTTATCAACTCTCCATGTTCCAAAATTGCGTAGACAATTTACCCTTGCTAGATGCAATACAATCCCATCAGCAGTTACCTATGGTAGATATAAAAAAAATCCCACTTTCATTAAGACTATGTATATGTAATTTAAAACAAGTTGACTCATTGTCCCATATTCTTCTTTATTGTCCCCTATATGATACTATACACCTTAGGTTTCTAGATCCAATTCTATTCAATATGACCGGCTGCACAGAAGTTGTAAAGGTTTGCCATCTTCTGAATTATTTGTCATCTGAAATAACTGAAAGGGTTGCTTTATGTCTGGTAATCAAGGATCAATTGTCCAATGTATAGCTGCATATGACTGTTTTATTATTTCTGTAGCTGTTTATTTGTTTGTTTATAATCTGATATATGCCAATAAAGGCTTTTGTTAAAACAATTTTATTGGTAACATATGGTAATAAATCTATATCTTACATCTTAAAAAACTTCTTTTATCTACCCCATATATTACTTTCTACCCACCCCTCCCCCCGTTACTTGACCCCCACCAGTGTTATTTACTTAAAAGCAAATATTTAAAGGTACCCTTAACTATTAAAACAAAAATTTATATTCTTCTTCTTTTTAAAACTTAATCATTATCAAAAATTGTCCAATGTCCTTTTATTTTCCACTCTTTTTCTACATATCTTCTAAACTTTTCCCACTCCGACTTAAAGACTTCTAAATCATAGTCTCTTAATATTCTTGCTAATTTGTCCATTTCACTCCATGTCATAACTTTTATAATCCAATCCCATTTCTCTGGTATTTTTTCTTGCTTCCACAACTGTGCATACAATGTCCTAGCAGCTAAGAGCAAATACCAGATTAAAGTTCTATCTTCTTTTGGAAATTTTTCCATTTGTAATCCCAACAAAAAAGTCTCTGCAACTTTGTTAAACTTATATCCCAAGATCTTAGAAATCTCTTGCTGAATCATCTGCCAAAACATTTTAGCTCTTTCACAAGTCCACCACATATGGTAGAAAGAACCCTCATGCTTTTTACATTTCCAACATCTGTCTGGCATCTTGTTATTCATCTTTGCTAATTTTTTAGGAGTCATATACCATCTATACATCATCTTTTTTCTTTAATACTTTGACATGTTGAAAGTTTCATAGAGTTCTTCCACCAATATTCCCACGTTTCCATCTGTATTTCTTTATTTACATCAATTGCCCATTTAATCATTTGAGATGAATAAAGGCTTTTGATTGATTGAAGTGATGTCACCACACCGTATGCACTCTGTGTGTATGAAAACAATCCCCCCACCAGAGGCTGCGGGGGACTTGACAACCCTATGGAGAAGTTGTTCTTGAGACAATTGTTGAGAGGAAATGCAGGCTTTGATCTGAACCTCAAGAAAGGATGAACACTGAAGAAAAACCCTCCACAGTTTTTTATTCCCTCCACCCTCAGAAACCTGCCTGGGGAGGCTCAAACACGGGCATGTATGCAAGCATCTTGAGTTTTGTGAGCATCCATTGAATGCTCGCCAATGCCTCTTTGAGAGCCAGCTGGGTGTAGTGGTTAAGTGCGCAGACTTTTATCCGGGAGAACCGGGCTCGATTCCCCACTCCTCCACTTGCAGCTGCTGGAATGGCCTTGGGTCAGCCATAGCTCTCCAGGAATTGTCCTTGAAAGGGCAGCTTCTGGGAGAGCTCTCAGCCCCACCTACCTCACAGGGTGTCTATTGCGGGGAGGGGAGGTAAAGGACATTGTGACTGCTCCGAGATTCAGAGAATAGGGCAGGATATAAATCCAATATCTTACATCCAATATCAAAATATTTCGGAATTTTCAACAGGAATGTTTTACCCATCATTGCGTCCAATCTACAATCAGTGTCAAAAGAGCAACACCCTGAGCCAGGCAATTTGTCTCCTGCTCCTAATGTCTATTCCTCCCCCACACACTTCTTCACTGTTATTCATTAGTGTGGGCATCATCCTGCCAGTTCTAGTCTCCTACACTGATTAATCAAGCTATAGTCAGACATAGTGCGCAGTGGTGTGTTGAGAGAGAGAAATACTCAATGCAAGAGGCTAAAAATGAGGCAACATGAAGAACACATATGTTTATTAGGAGGTCCACTTACTCCTGGTCTCCCTGTAATATTTAAGGCAGGGTTTTTTTGTAGCAGGAACTCCTTTGCATATCAGGCCACATACCCCTGATGGAGCCAATCCTCCTGGAGTTTACAGTAGGCCCTGTACTGAGAGCCATGTAAGCTCATGGAGAATTGGCTACATCAGGGGTGTGTGACCTAATATCAGGGCTTTTTGTTTTTGGAGAAGGAACGCACAGGAACGCAGTTCTGGCTGGCTTGGCATCAGGGGGTGTGGCTTAATATGCAAATAAGTTCCTGCTGGGCCTTTTTCTACAAACAAGCCATGTATTAAGCAATGGTGTTGTCAGGGACTGTGGCCTAATATGCAATGGAGTTCCTGCTACCAAAACAAAGCCCTGATTTAAGAGCTTATTGTGTAACTGTTTTGATTTACTTTGCTTTTATAAGATTATTATTGTTTTTTAGAGGAAAGGTGTACTGTAAATGTATGAAGTTATATGAGCAGGTTTGGGGCAAGGCCAACTGGCAGCACGGGGAAGCGGTTAGGGCAGGGGTGGTCAAACTTGCATAACTTAAGAGCTATGTCCAATAAACATCAGCTGTTTGAGGGAAGGAAGGAAGGAAGGAAGGAAGGAAGGAAGGAAGGAAGGAAGGAAGGAAGGAAGGAAGGAAGGAAGGAAGGAAGGAAGGAAGGAAGGAAGGAAGGAAGGAAGGAAGGAAGGAAGGATTGGGGGGAGGAAGAGGTGGAAAGAAAGCTGCTGGCTAGAGAGGATGGTTTTGGGGAGGGGAGGGAGAGCAGAAGAGAGGTGACACCATAGATTCCACCTTCTGAGAGCCAGTTTGATGTAGTGGTTAAATGTACGGACTCTTATCTGGGAGAACTGGGTTTGATTCCCCACTCTTCCACTTGCACCTGCTGGAATGGCCTTGGGTCAGCCATAGCTCTGGCAGAGGTTGTCTTTGAAAGGGCAGCTGCTGTGAGAGCCCTCTCAGCCCCACCCACCTCACAGGGTGCCTTCTTCTTAAGCTGCCATTTTCTCCAAGGGAACTGTTTTAATTCTGGGAGATCTCCAGGACCCACCTGGTGGTTAGAAACTCTGCTTCTCTGTGTGTGTGTGTGTGTTTTTTGCGCGGTCACACGTGTACAATTCTTTAATTAATTCTTGGGCCCCTAAAACAGTTTGGAGATAACTAAAATAGAATCCCCCCTTAAATTAAGAATATGTTTGAATGAACACACTCTTTCCTTTCCACTAAAAGTATGGAAGCTGTGTACTATTCCTGCTAGATTCCCTCACCCCCCCCCCCCCAATTCAGTCTTGTTACTCATGGTGCTGACAGGATTTCTCATATAAAAGTGGAAAAAAAGTTGGCCTGGAATACCTTACAGCTGGCTGAGGCCTATTTTTAATGAAAAGTATTAAAAGCAATAGAAATTAGCCTCTTTCTCCTCCCCCCCTTGCCCTTCACTATTCCATCTGTTACAATTATTATCAACACAATCTTGTGACTTGTGAGTTTGAGGAGCTGTATTTTTAGAAATGCAACATGAAATGTGAGCAGGAAATGTGATAAAGCATGCTTGCTGCATACCTAGCCATCTGGTGGTAAGAAGCAGACGGTTACTTTGGGAAATGAAGAGCCCCAAAATGGTTTTGTGGTAGAGCCGTGTGGGCAGCTGATCTACAGAGGGATCATAAGCACACCTGAAGCTCCCTTATACTGAATCAGGCCCTTGGTCCATCAGGGTCAGTATGGTCTACTCAGACTGGCAGCGGTTCTCCAGGGTCTCAGTCAGAGGTTTTTCACATCACCTTCTACCTGGTCCTTTCAACTGCAGATGCTGGGGATTGATCCTGGGACCTTCTGCATGCCAAGCAGATGCTCCCCCGCTGAGCCATGGCCCCTCACTAACTTGTCTATCAGTAACTGCCCATCTCCCACACACAACCACCAGTTTATCAACTGCTGCTTCAGCTTAACTCCATATAGAACCTTTGCTCTGGTGCCTGGCATCATCCGCTTCAGGGACAAGATGCCTGCCATGAAAAACATTGGACTAGAATCTGAAAGATATTGCTTCAAGCAGGGCTTTTTTTGTAGTAAGAACTCCTTTGCATATTAGGCCATACCCCCCTGATGTAGCCAATCCTCCTGGAGCTTACAGTTGGCACTGTACTAAGAGTGCTGGAAACTCTTGGAGGATTGGCTACATCAGAGGTGTGTGGTTTAATATGCAAAGGAGTTCCTGCTGCTGCAAAAAAAAGCCCTGGCTTTAAGTCTTGCCTCAGAGATCAACCAAGATGATAGATAGATAGATAGATAGATAGATAGATAGATAGATAGATAGATAGATAGATAGATAGATAGATAGATAGATAGATAGATAGATAGATAGATAGATAGATAGACGGATGGATAGATAGATAGATAGATAGATAGATAGATAGATAGATAGATAGATAGATAGATAGATAGATAGATAGATAGATAGATAGATAGATAGATGATAGATAGATAGATAGATAGATAGATAGATAGATAGATAGATAGATAGATAGATAGATAGATGGATGGATGGATGGATGGATGGATGGATGGATGGATGGATGGATGGATAGATAGATAGATAGATAGATAGATAGATAGATAGATAGATAGATAGATAGATAGATAGATAGATAGATAGATAGATAGATAGATGGATGATAGATAGATAGATAGATAGATAGATAGATAGATAGATAGATAGATAGATAGATGATAGATAGATAGATGATAGATAGACGGATGGATAGATAGATAGATAGATAGATAGATGGATGGATGGATGGATGGATGGATGGATGGATGGATGGATGGATAGATAGATAGATAGATAGATAGATAGATAGATAGATAGATAGATAGATAGATAGATAGATAGATAGATAGATAGATAGATAGATAGATAGATAGATAGATAGATAGATAGTCACACACTCTTAATATATTATTACCCAAGTGGCCTATACATGTATGCATCTTGACTACAAGAGTGTCCTTCTTTAATGTGTTCCGCCCCCACACCCTGGGCAATTATCTTTAACGACATATAACCAGCCCCAGGAAAAATGGCAGAAAAATGAAGGCTCTCCATTATTCAATTAAAATCTAGTTTGTTTTTTTAATCACATGGTGGCTCTCGAATGAGTTTTGAATGGAAATTATTTTCCTGTTCCATTGCGTTATTTTTCTTGTCTATGGTTGCCTACCTGGAGATCTCCCACATTTACAACTTGCCCTCAAGATGACAAAGTCCGATTCACCAGGAGAAAATGGCTGCTTCGAAAGATGACATTGTACCATGCTGAGGTCCTTCCTTCCCCAAACCTCACCTTCCCCAGGCTCCACCCCCCAAAATCTCCAGGCATTTCCCTGTCCAGAGCTAGCTACCTTTTTGTTGTTCCCCCTAGTGTTTTATACACACACATACAACGCCTAGAACACTCTGAGTGAGAGACTCTTCTCTGGAAAGAGTTGAACTTGCATGTGGAGTTGTTGACCTCTGGCAATGATTGCATTGATTTTTTTTTTTTTTTGCAGGATGGTGATATTGCCTTCCAAACCCACACAGTATAAGGTATGACTCCAAGAAAGAGGCTCATTCTCATCTCTTCACCTTCAGTCAGGGCTGGATGAAGAACAATGCCCAGAAGTTGACTACACCCACACTTTGAGGCTCTTTGCTATACAGCTGCCAAGAAAGGGAGTGATGCATTGATACAAGGAGCTCTACGTTACGACATCAAACTTCTGAGTCATTCTGAGGTAACAGAGAGCAGTTTTTAGGGCTTCGGTTTTATTCAGTTCCCTTTCAGAAAACCACATCAATTGGTAGTGTCAAGCCTCAGATTCAGCAGGAGCTCACAGAAGCACAGCTCCTCAGCCTTGCTGAGGGTTCCCCCTCTTCCTCCCCACCTACATTGAATAGTAGGTGCAGCTGCATAGCAATCCCTGGATTAGGAGAGCGGGCAGCCAGTCAGCCCCCAGGGGCTTTGCCACACCCCCAGCAGCCCTCATTAACCCCTGGAGAAGCCTGCACCACACTTTCTCCACTTCTTATGTGATTCTGGGCGGTGGGTGGCTTGCTGGCCTTTTGACTGAAGAGGAGCTGCCCAGGAAAGTGAGGCCTGCTTGGGCTGGCTGGATCTCTAGCCAGCCCAAGCAGGCCTCACTCACCGGGGCTCTCCTTTTTTGCATCAGGTTGCTTTTGGCTGGCAAAGGCAGCATATGCTAATGAGTTATGCTGATGAGCTCCCCCACTTATTTTTCTACACGACCCCTGGGTAGTGTGATATCCAGGTAATATAGGGTTGTCAGGCAACTGGTGGGAGGGTTGGGGATGGATACAAGGGGGGAAGTTGCTTTGGGACTTTGGTCATATAGGCTTGGATTTCTATACTCTAGAGACCAACAACTTTAATAATGGGAAATCTCCAGGTGCTGGCAAAGAAGTGTGGCCACTTCTGAGACCTCACACAAGACACTTCCATTTTCTCCATGCCCTTTTGTGGAGTGTTTTGGCTGCCCTCAAAACGGAAAGGATCAACAAAAATCACCCAACCTTGTGTATTCTCCAAAATCTTGGTAGGATCCAACCCATATCTCCCCCCCTCCAAAAACAAAAAACATAATAACATCTTGGGCTTTTTTTGTTAAAGAAACAGAGGAGAGATGAATGCAATTTTTTTCCTATGGGGAATTACGATTGTATCAGTCTAAATCCAGCCTAGCAAATGAAGCATTGTGTCCGTGGCCCCAGTCCAGAAGAGTCGTTAGCACATCTTAAGTACTCAGCTGGAAAGCGGCCTATATTCTCAAGGGGAACACCTCCCGTGAAATGAATTTTAAATGATATTTTAAGTGCTACGATGTATTCTTCATAAGTACACTGTTTCTTTCAACTATGGGGATACCAAGCTTTGAAGCAATTTCATTACCAGTGGAATTTAATCTCCATAATTAATAATAATAGCGCTGAGATTTTAGGATAACCCAAGTGGCAAACGCCGTCTATATCTTCTTATTTGCTGGCTTGGTGCAGCTAATTTTATGATCTATCAGTGGGGAAAACTGATGAAGAGATAGCCCATCACTCCAAATGCTGTTACTTAAGCTGAGGTCAATGTGATGAGCCCATCTTTAAGTCCTTTTACACTCTGCATCTATCCTGACTTCGTTAAATCCAGATAGGGTTGCCAGGTAGGGGAGGCGTCTCATGCACGCGCAATGTGATGATGTCACTCGGAAGTGACATCATCATGCCAGGCATATTGTACGGGGACAGTCTAGCAGTTGGGTAAAAAACTCTACGGTGTCATAGAGTTTTTAACCCAAATGCTTGACCATCCCCTGTGATGTGTCTGGCACAATGACGTCACTTCTGGGTGACGTCATTGTGCCGGGCACATTGGGCACCGACAGAGCTCTTCAGGGGTGGGGATCCCCCCCAACAGCCAGCTCCGTGCCAACGGACTGGAGGACCCAAAACCAGGGGAACTAGACTGCCAGCAGGAGACCGGGAGCCCTAAGTCCAGACAAACCAGGGTTGCCAATTCCAGGTTGGAAAATTCCTAGAGATTTGAGGGTGGAGCCTGGGGATAGGAATGGTTGGGGTTGAGGAGGGGAGGAACATTAGCTGGGTATTATGCCACTGAGTCCATCCTCCAAAGCAGGCATTTTCTGCAGGGGAACTTATCTCTGTAGTTTGGGGATGAGTTGTAATTCTGGGAGATTGTCAGGCTATGGAGAGCGAAAGAAATCTGTGTTCGTTGCGGGGTAGGTATTAGCAGGGACGCACAGGGATGCAGTTCCAGCTGGCTTGGTGTCTGGGGGTGTGGCCTAATATGCAAATGAGTTCACGCTGGGATTTTTTTTTTTGCAACAAGAGCCCTGCGTATTAGCCTACGGCGCACTACAAAGTATGTTCATCGGGTTGCAACGGTTTTAAATGACTGGTTTCATTGATTTGATGTGTACTTTTCGTTGCACATTGCCTGGAGCTCGGCATTGGCTGGGATGAGGTGAAATAATAATAATAATAATAATAATAATAATAATAATAATAATAATAATAATAATAATAATAATAATAATAATAATAATAATAATAATTTAAAGCTCATACAGTATGAATTCAGCAAAAGTTATATATTCAAACATATACTCAAAAATATATTAAACTTCTAGAATAATGTGTGTTTTTTGGACTATATCATGTTCTGCCATATAATTTATTAGAGGATACCATCAGGGTTTTTTTGGGTAGCAGGAGCTCATTTGCATATTAGGCCACACACCTGACGTAGCCAATCCTCCAAGAGCTTACAGGGCTCTTAGTACCAGGAATGGAAGCGTGGTTTCTTTACTAACATTTATACTTGTGTATTATACCCCATGGCGCAGAGTGGTCAAGCTGCAGTACCGCAGTCCAAGCTCTGCTCATGACCTGAGTTCGATCCCGGTGGAAGTTGGGTTCAGGTAGCCGGCTCGAGGTTGACTCAGCCTTCCATCCTTCTGAGGTCGGTAAAATGAGTACCCAGCTTGCTGGGGGGGAAGTGTAGATGACTGGGGAAGGCAATGCCAAACCACCCCGTAAAAAGTCTGCCATGAAAACGTCATGATACGACATCTCCCCAAGGTTGGAAATGACTGGTGCTTCCACAGGGGCCTATCTTTACCTTTTAAGTCACATGGCAGAATTGGAATGCACAGCTTTGTCTCTCAGACAGTAGTCTGACACTCTTATCAGTCCCTCTTTTCTGCATGCAATCTATCTTTCCCCAGAGATTCCCTTCTTTTAGTGATGAACAAGTCTCCCTAGGTGGCTCTTTTAACTTTTCAGTTTTCCTCATACTTGCCAGCAACTCCACCTTCACTTTCACCTCTCTCTCTCTTGATTTTTCATGATTTCTTTTTGCTACCAGTGTTCCCTCTAAGCTGAGTTAGCGTGAGCTAGCTCACAGATTTTTAGCCTCCTGCTGACGGATTTTTGTCTTAGCTCAGGAAGGATGACCCCTGAACACACTAATGTATGCATTAGCTCACAACTTGAATGCCAGTAGCTCACAAAGTAGAATTTTTGCTCAGAAGACTGCAGCTTAGAGGGTAGTTTTTTGCTTGCTACCCCTTCTTAAACGTTCACACATTTTTAGGGTTTGTAGAGTCTTTCGGGATCAAGTGCCGTGTTCTACTGGAGAAAGTTTTCCTTCCAGACATTTCGTTCTCAGCTGCGGAGAACATCCTCAGTGGCGTTGCAGCCGGAGCAGGCGCTCAGACCTTCTTGGCTGCTGTGCATTGAGTGGGGCCAGGGCTGCTGGAGAGCTGCTATTTCTAGGCTGGAGGGGGTGTGATGAAAGGGCAATTGGTTTGTGGATGTGCCCATTGTTTGGTGGGGCTTCCTGGAAGGGTAGTGATAAGGAAACTGGCTGTTGAATGTGACCATTGTTCCGTGTTAATTGCTGGGAGGGTTGGAAGGGGTTTGAAGATAAGGAAGATGGTTGTTGACTGTGCTGATTGTTCTGTGGAATATGCTGGTTGTTCTGAGACTTTCTGCAATTTATAGTCTGTAGGGTGTTTTGCAGAGCTGGGTACCAAGATTGGTGGATGAAAATGCATTCTTCCTTTCTGTTAAAATTGTGCTGGTGTTTGTAAATCTCAATAGCTTCTCTGTTCAGGCGGGTATGATAATGTGAGACCGTAGAAAGGACTTCAGTTCTTTCAAAGTGGATGATGTGGTCTCCTTCTTGAAGTGCATGTTCAGCTACAGCTGATTTTTCTGGATGAAACAAGCGACAGTGTCTCTTGTGTTCGGTGAGGCGGGTGTTCACACATTTGTAAGGTTACTGCATCTATGAAGACCTCAAAGATGGTTTATAGTAAAGATCTTCCCAAAGAGATGTCGTCAAATATTTGGGTTTCGAATGTATTTAGGCCGCTATCTTCGAACCTATTTCTAACCAAGAAATAGATTCTAATCAAGCAACGCTCAACTTTTCAAAGATGACATCACAATTTTAATTAGGGTATCTGAACATGTGAGGATGGGCAGCAACCAGGGTGACTTTTTTCATATAATATTCATAATAACATTTCACATATTCCTGTGACAAAATTCAATTATATTGGAGAACAACTTCTGCATATATTGAAAACACTGTAAATTCCCAAAGGTCTTCTCATTTGTCTTGTTATGATAATGAAATATATTGTCGGCTATGACCTATTTTTAATTGGGAAAGGTGAGCTCAGAATGTCTGGGTACCATGAAGATGGAAACTGACAATTGGGGAATGGATTTGGTTTTTCTTCTAGAGAAAGCTGAGAAGAAAAGAGTGAACTTTTCTTGGCCGGAGAAAGAAAAGAAAGGAAGGACCTCTTGGAGATGAATCTGTGTCTTCCCTTATATCTAATAGACATGCCTTTTACAAGGAGACTCCCTTCTCTACATACAAGAAGAAACATTTGATGTCAGATTGCTGTACCTTTGTGAATTTTTATTCTACATTCAATTATTTGTAGCTCTAGCAAGACTCGGAGTCTTAAACAGTTGAGTATTATGATAACGGTGAGGAATCCTTCCTACCGAGTTCCTCTTGCTTGTTCTTTTAATCAACTGTGAGTGGGAAATATTTGCATTAAAGTTAAAATGGCATGCAGTACCATCATAGGTGAGATGGCTGGACAGCGTTATTGATGTAACAAACACCAATTTGAGCAGACTTCGGAGGATGGTGGAAGACAGGAGGGCCTGGCGTGACTTTGTCCAGGGGGTCGCAAAGAGTCGGACTCGACTGTGCAACTGAACAGCAACGACAAAACCATCAGAGGCATGTCTACTCAGAAGCCAGTTCCAATGTGGTCTGTGAGGTTTACTCCCAAGTAAATGTGCATAGGCTCACAGTCTTATAGTACAATCCCAATAACTCTTTCCCGGGAGTAAGTTCCATTGAATAGACTTGAGTAAGATTCAGAGTGGGCCCACTTGGGACTGTTTGCACTGCCAATGTTTCAGCTTTTTTTTGGTACGTGTATAAAGTGCTGTCAAGTTGCAACAAAATTACGGTGAACACCAAAGGGTTTTCAAAGCAAGAAACAAACAGAGCAACTTAGGATTTTCGTGGCGGTCTCCTATCTAAGTCCTAACCAGGGCCAGGGCTTTTTTTTTTTTTTAAGCAGGAATGCAGTTCCAGCTGGCTTGGTGCCAGAGGGTGTGGCCTAATATGCAAATGAGTTCCTGCTGGGCTTTCCCTACCCAAAAAAAGTTCTGACCGGGAACAACCTTGCTTAACTTCGGAGATCTGATGAGATCAAACCATGTTGGGCATCCAGGTTGTAACGTACTCGAGGCGGAGACGAGAGTAGGGCAACATTGTTTATTAGGAGCACGTTGCAAGAGAGAGAACACGCGGGCCGGGCCCCGCTTATGTACATTACCCGGTTCAGCCTCCTGTACAGGTCAGGCCAATCCTGGCCTGTTAAACTTCCCGCCGTGGATGTGGTAGGCGGGGATTCCGCGCCCCGCGCTAGAGATGCCTGGGATACCCAGCCGCCTCTGCGCGTGGGCGCGTATTTCAGCCAATACATTACACTCCTCCCCCCCTAGTTAATGAACATAGTCTTTAAGATACGCGGGCGGGCGGCTCTCCCTGGTGGACCGTCTGGGAAGGTCCTGTGGGGGGGGCGCTGCTTCCCTGGCGGGCACGTCCGGGGGTTGTGGTGCCGCCAGAGGCGGCGGGTTTGGTTCCTCGGGCCGGTCGGGCTCGGTGGGCCCCTGCACTTCGGGCGGCGGCCCTGCTGTCGTTGGGGGCGCGTCGTCTGGCCGGCCTCTGGTTGGCTCCGCCTCCTCTATGTCTGCTGGGTCCTCGGGCAGCGTCCGGCGGCGTAGCTGGTCGATGTGCCGCCGTAGGACCTGGCCCCCCTCGGTCGATATGTCGTAGTGGCGGGACCCCGTTACTCGTAACACTCTGCCCGCCACCCATTCGGGTCCCCTAGCGTAGTTCCGGGCATAAACTGGGTCGCCTGCGAAGAACCCCCTTGCCGCGTCCCGGACCTCGGGACTTCCGCTGGGGTCAGCGGTCCTGTCGGGGTGTAGTCGGTCCAGCCGTGTTATGAGTTTGCGCCCCATGAGGAGCTCGGTCGGACTGACCCCTGTGGCCGGGTTGGGGGTGACCCGGTTATCGAAAAGGAATGCAGCTAATCTGTGGTCCCAGTCTCCCTGAACGATGCGGCTTAAGGCTTCCTTGGTTGTGCGGACCATCCGCTCCGCCTGGCCGTTAGTGGCCGGGTGAAAGGGGGCGGAGCGAATGTGTTTAATCAGGTATCTATTGAGGAACCCTTGGAAGTCCGCCGCTGTGAATGCTGTCCCGTTGTCTGAGACTATGGTATCCGGAATACCGTGGGTGCACAAGACCCTGCGCAGCGCTTTGATGGCGGCGGCCGCTGAGGTGGACCCTACGGGAATGACCTCCAGCCATTTGGAATAGGCGACCACAATGATCATGAAGATTTGACCCTGGAATGGCCCCGCAAAATCGATGTGGAGCCTCGACCAGGGCTTCCGGGTGGACTCCCACCGTGTGGCGGGGGCGCTGGGGGGCTCAGGCCTTGACTCCTGACACGTTTGACACCTGTGCACCCACGTCTCAATCTCCCCGTCCATTCCCGGCCACCAGACGTAGCTCCTGGCTAACGCCTTCATTCGGACTATGCCGGGATGGGTCTCGTGTAGGGATTCCAGGACTCGCTTTTGCAGCGGAGGCGGGATCACCACCCTGTTTCCCCATAATAGGCACCCCTTGTGCGCGGCTAGTTCCTCCCTCCTGGTCGTGTATGGTTTGAATTCTTCCCCCATTTTCCCCTCCGGCCAGCCCCTCATCACCCAGTCTAGCACCCTCGCCAGTGTTTTGTGTTTCTGTGTTGCCTTGGCGACCTCCGCCGCGTGGAGGGGCTGCTCCGGGAGGCTCTCTATCATCATGACCTGGTGTGCGGGGGCGGGGTCAGGGCCTACTTCTGGGAGCGGCAAACGGCTGAGCGCGTCCGCGTGGCCCATGGCCTTGCCTGCCCTGTGCACCAGTGTGTACGTGTAGGAGTTGAGGAATTGGTTCCACCTCAACACGCGCTGTGAGAGAATTTGGGGGGTTTGCCGGTCAGGGGCCAACAGGCCTAGGAGAGGCTTGTGGTCGGTGGCAATAGTGAACCTCCGCCCGTACAGATATTCGTGGAACTTGCGGACCCCCGCCACGATTGCCAGTGCCTCTTTGTCTATCTGCGCGTAATTGCGCTCGGCTGGAGACAGCGTGTGGGAGTAGTATGCCACCGGGACCTCCCTCCCGTCCGGGAGTTGGTGCCCCAGGACTGCCCCCACTCCGTAGGGCGACGCATCGCACGCCAAGATGATGGGGAGACCCTCGTCAAAATGGTGGAGCACCGCATTAGATACTAGGATGTCCTTGACTGCCTGGAATGCGGCGGCTTGCCTTTTTCCCCACACCCACGGGGCCTTTTTGTCCAGTAACCTGTGGAGGGGCTCAGCGAGGGCTGCCTTGTGGGGGAGGAACGAATGATAAAAGTTCAGCACCCCCAAGAAGCTTTAGAGCTCCGCCTTGCAGGTGGGAGCCGGGGCCTGCAGGATGGCTCGAGTTTTTTCTTCTGTTGGGTGGATTCCCGCGGAGTCTACGGCGAAACCCAGGAACTCCACCCGTGGGACCCCCAGCAAGCATTTTTCCCGTTTGACCTTGAGCCCCGCTGTCTGGAACCGGCGGAGCACCTCTCTCAAGCGATTTCCGAACTCTTCGGGGCCGGGGGCGGCGATTAAAACGTCGTCGAAAAATGGCTGTACTCCGGGGATCCCTTTAAGGAGAGCGTCCATTATACTCTGAAAAATCCCCGGAGCGACGCTTACCCCGAACTGTAGCCTCTTCACCCGGAAGGCCCCCCTGTGTGTCACTATGGTCTGTGCTTCCGCCGTCTTGGCGTCTACTGGGAGCTGTTGGTAGGCCTGGGCCAGGTCCAGCTTCCCAAAGACCTTAGACCCCGCTAGAGCAGCCAGGACGTGGCTCACCACCGGCACTGGGTAGGGGTTGTCTTGGAGCGCTTTGTTAATTGTGCACTTGTAATCTGCACATATCCGCATGTCCCCATTGGGTTTGACCGGAGTCACTATGGGGGTCTCCCACATGGCGTAATCGACCGGCTCCAGGACCCCTTGTGCTACTAGGCGGTCCAACTCTGCCTCGATCTTGGGCTTCAAGGCGAAGGGGACCCTCCTTGCCTTGAGCCGGATCGGTCTGACCGTCGGGTCGAGCGGTAGGGAGATGGCCAGGCCCTTGTAACTACCTAGCGACCCATCGAATACGTCGGGGAACTCTCTGCACACCTCCCCGAACCCTCCCGCGGTGGTCGTGCGCGCCACCTCTATTCGGATTCCCAAGGGGCCAAACCATGCAAGACCCAAGAGGGTGGTAAGCGGCCGCCTGACCACCAGGATGTCTAGGGGGCCTCTGAAGGACCCCCGTTCCACCTGCACCCGTGCCCACCCCGCTATTTGGACCGGGTTTTGCTGGAAGTCCCGCAATATGAAATTTGCCGGTCGCAGCTGCAGCCCCTGGCCGGGGCGCAGCCTTCTCAGGATCTCCTCCGCGATTATGGAGATGGAGGAGCCCGAGTCCACTTCCATGACGCAGGGGGCCCCGTCTATGAGGACCGCCATCTTTATCTTGTTGGGGGTGGTCAGGGGCAAACTCAGTACCTGAAGTGAGGTGGATGCTGTTGAGTGGGACTCTGTGGCCTCGTGGTGTGCGGTCGGTCGTGGGCAGTTGTGCTTGGCTCGGCAAGCTCGCGCGATGTGGCCGGTCTTCCCGCAGCTCCTGCAGTCCCAGGTCCGGTACTGGCAGTCCCTCCGATCGTGGGGGTCGCCGCAGCTGGCGCATTTGGCCCTTTCGTTAGTTCGCTGGTTCGGCCGTTCGCTGGCTCGGGGGCGCTGTGGAGCTCGGGCAGCTGGTCCTGCGGCGCGGCGCGTCTGGAAGGCTTCCCCCTTGTCCTGGTGCTCGGGGTCCAGCTCCTCATGGTGGGCGGTCTCGGTCTTGACCCGGGGAAAGGTCCGGGCAGCCCTCTCGAACGCGACCGCCTCGCTGAAGGCGCCCTGGAGGGTGAGCTCTTCTTTGGCGAAGAGCTTCTGCTGGAGCGTTTCATCGCGGAGGCCCCACGTGAATCGGTCGGCCAGGGTTTCCTCCAACTGGGGGAAGTTGCAGTTCCCGGCGAGTTTGCGGAGGGCCGCCAAGTAGTCCGCGGCTGATTCTCCAGCGGTCTGGTCCCTTTTGTGGAACAGGAATCTGCGGGCCACCCGTGAGGGCTGCGGCAAGAAATGGCCCGTGAGGAGCCTGATGATCTCATCGTAGGATTTCTCCGCGAGGCGGGCGGGAGCCGAGAGACCCTTGGCGATCTCGAACGTGGCTGGCCCGCAGATGCTCAGGAGAACATCCCTCTTTGATCCGGCATTGGTGATCTTGTTGGCCCGGAGGTAGAACTCGACCCGTTCCGAGTAGGACTCCCAGCCCTCAGGATTTGCAGGGTCGAAGGGCTCGATGTACCCGGTGTTCCCGCTCTGGTTGGCCATGGTGGCGGCGGCGGTTGTGGCCGGTCGTTCGTTGCCCAAGGTCTCCGATTGTAGCCGATGAGGCTAGCATCCCATCCTCGTCGCCAGTGTAACGTACTCGAGGCGGAGACGAGAGTAGGGCAACATTGTTTATTAGGAGCACGTTGCAAGAGAGAGAACACGCGGGCCGGGCCCCGCTTATGTACATTACCCGGTTCAGCCTCCTGTACAGGTCAGGCCAATCCTGGCCTGTTAAACTTCCCGCCGTGGATGTGGTAGGCGGGGATTCCGCGCCCCGCGCTAGAGATGCCTGGGATACCCAGCCGCCTCTGCGCGTGGGCGCGTATTTCAGCCAATACATTACACAGGTCCTTTCTTAAAACTTCTTTATTACTAAGATTTTTCACAATGGGCGTTTTCGCACAGACCTTAATCAGTAGCGACACCCCTCTTCACCGTGCAGGATCGGTGTGGATTTCGCACTAATTGCCGCGGAGCACCCGGAAGAGCTGGAAAGTCCCGCGGCTTTTGCGGCGGAATTTTCTAACCTGGTTTTGGCAATCCTTCCTTTTATCTGCCCCTCTGACTTCAGCTTTCCATCACCTTCCCCCTCTCTGCAGCCTCTACATATGAAAAGGACAGGCTTCCTCCCCGGGGGGGGGGGGAACCAAAGTATCATTCTCCTCTCCCCCTTTGAGCTGAACAACAACCCTGTGAGGCAGGTTAAGCTGGAAGTCTGTGACTGGTCCAGATCACCCAGTGAGCTTCCAACAGCAAGAATCTGGGTTGGGCAGACCCCATTCTGAAGCTACCAATAAGCCATCCTAACTTGTATGCCCTCTTCAAACCCCACCACAGAATCTCTAGGGATTTCCCATCAACCTGGAAAGATATCACTAAAGGTCTCTGGATGAGTGCCCCCCCCATCATTGCTGTCTTCCCACCCACTGAAGTGAAGGCATTCACTCCCCCCCTGCACCTCAAGGGGAGCTGATCTCTGCCATCTGGACTCCAGACAACAAATATCTCTTCCCATTCTGGAGAAAATAACTGATTTGGAGGATGGACTACATGGCATTATATGCCCGAGGCTTCTCCTTTTCCTGACAAAAGCAGCCTGAGTTACCTGGCAACAGCCTCTGGCTAGCATTTCCTAGGGGACAGCCATGAGCTCTATGGAAACACTCCTAGTGGGGCCTGGCCTCCCTTGCTATTTCTGTGGCCTTTGGAGGCTGCGTGTACTGGGAGGCCTTTCATGAGGCTGCAGGAGCTCTACAGTCCTTTCAAAGGCCGGTTGACAGAGAGGACACAAAGAAGAGTTGGAGAAGTGGCTGTCTCTGAGGTAAGATTGCTTTTGGTAGTTTGTTCAACATTCCTGGGCCTGCAGTAGGCGGGGGCAGGGAAGTCAGCCAAAGGAAGGCCAGGGATGGTGATGGGCATGTGATGGATCAATAATGTGTTCCCACAATAACTGCCAGAACTACGTTTAGTCACCTTTTACTGACAGAATCAGATTTGCTGACTAGCCATAGCCACTCAGGTGGGAAAGAGATGACTCAACCAATGGCATGCAAGTACTCTTGATTGATAGTTTGACAGGCCAAAGGATGATACCCCACAGTCCCACCGAGCCCCAACCAATCAGGATGGTCAGATTTGCTACCACAACAGGAGAATTATTGTTATAGATGATAGTGAAGCTTGTGTGTCCACCAGAAATGAACTGCAGCAGCTTGGAATCCTGTTTGGGCCCCTACATTGTTATCCCTCTGTTACAAAGGGGAGACTAGGGCTGAAAGAATGATGGCTTCTCCAACAGAGAATTCAGAGGTGTGGATAGAGATATACAACCAAGATGGGCTGGTACTGAAAAATTTTGTGTTGAGTCCAGCTGTAATATGTGGGATCATGCAGCCCATACCCTGACATTATCACATGAAACTTTCCCCCACCTTTACTAGTGAGCAACGTGGCGTAGATATGGAGAAGTGCATGATGTGATGACAGAAGTACATGAGAATGAATCATCCTACATATTATGGTACATAACTGAGAGGTGATATGATCACCATTGTCTACTTTAAGGCTGTCATATAGAGGATGGGGTGGAATTGTTTTCTGTGGCCCCAGAAGGTAGGACCAGAACCAATGGGTTGAAATTAAATCAAAAGAGTTTCCAGCTCAACATTAGGAAGAACTTCCTGACCATTAGAGCGGTTCCTCAGTGGAACAGGCTTCCTCAAGAGGTGGTGCTTCCTCAAGAGGTAGTGCTAACATTTTAAGCATATATATATATATATATATATATATATATATATATATATATATATATATATATATATATATATATATATATATATATTTGTGTTTAAATATTGTGTTTGTGTCAATTTATATCTCTGCTACCAAATCTTAAATAGGTACACACATGGTCGGCCCAACCCAACATGGCCCGGCCCCAAAATGTCTCATTTATGTCAGATCTGGCCCTCGTGAATTCAACACCCCTGAGATAGATGGTGAGCCTCTTTGGACACTGCTTGCCTTTTGTTTTCATCTTACATAGGACCTCTCTTCTCTCGTTTACCTGGGCTTGGAAACTGTAGCAATTTAACATGTTTTTTTTCAAAGTCAGTTTGTTCCCAAAATGTTAAATGTACCTACATGAATACGTCATGTAAGATGTACTTCTATTTTAATAACAAGATTTCTTTCTTTTGTTACCATTAGATTGTCTTTGTAATTTGTCTGAACAGCATTTCCCCCCGACCCCAATCACCAGAAAACATGGGCTGAGAACAGACGGGCATTCCGGGGTGGCTGGGAGGCAGCCAAAAGCAGGACAGCTCAAAAAGAGCCATTCTGGAGCCTCCACACAGTCCCCAGTGAGGCAGCCCCATTCTGTCGGGGAGGCAGCCGGGTACCTGCAGATGGGGAGGTGCCTTACAC